>NW_006284811.1:115375-135736 GCF_000327345.1 Myotis davidii | reverse complement strand
CTGGACAAAAACCGTGCACCTATGGATGAGGACAGTGGGTGGGGAGTGAGGGTGGAGGGTGGGGCGGGAACTGGGAGGAGGGGAGTTATGGGGGGAAAAAGAGGAACAAATGTAATAATCTGAACAATAAAGATTTAATTAAAAAAATGAAACACTGTCTCTGGAAGAATCATAGCTAATTTTTATTATTTCTATCTACTCCTCTAACTTTTCAATGAAGGACTGGTGCCTGCAACTAGAAAACAATATAGATAATGCCAATGAGATGTGTCCTCAGGCTTCTACATTATTATTTGTTTATTCCCTCTTGCTTTTCCAGGGACCAATGGCAGGGCTATTATGGGAGTAATCATGAAAGTTTACTCTCTGTTTCTATCTTCCAGTTTCCACAGAAATATAATGCTAAGTTATCTTCCCACAAGTTGGAGAAAAATAGAGATTTTTTTTCTCTATATATATCTATGTGCACCACACGACCAACACCACACATTGGCAGAGCACTCACTCTGCTTAATGAACACTGCTCTTGCTTTTCCTCTTCCACTGCCATAACAAGCTGACAGCTCTGCAGTATCATTCTATTAAGTCTGGATATCTGAATGGTTTGACTAGCACAGATCTTAGCTTTAACTAGAGTTAGTTGATTATGAGGTTTCTAGGAACAAAATAGATTGACCATAAACTAAGGCCTTTCTTGAGTATAGAAATGAATTATCATCATCAACAACAACAACAACAAAACAATAAGAATGATATATCTAATGTGACCAATAAATACTGAATTGAGCAACCTATGGTATGATCCCTGACTAATTCCTAGGTTTAGGTCAGTTCAGAGAGCTAGAGTCTCTTCGTTGAGGATAAGGCTACCACATAATAGGCAGACCTATTTTAACATATGAATTACATATTTTCCTCTTTATCTCCCATAAGAGACCTCATCTATATTAATAATAGACAAATATGTAAATTGACCATTCTCTGTGATGCCCACAGCCAATCAGGAGTGAGCATGCAAATTAACCTGACAAAGATGGCGGGCCTGTGGGCAGCAAGCACGCGGGTAGGCACCAAGCAGCCGGGTGCGGGGTGGGATGCCCCCAAGCCACCGGAAGGAGAGCAGAGTGGGAGAGCAGGCAGAGAGTGGGTGTCTTGGGGGGCTTGGCAGAGGCAGGAGAGCAGACTGAGAGTAGGAAGCTTGGGGGGCTTGGCTCCCTTGGTCTTCCTCATTGCCCCCATGGAGACTGACAGCAGGGAGGAGGAAGTCCCACCCCCACAGAATCAGCCAGAATCAGCTGTTGGTCAGACAGTTCTCTGTGGTGGAAGTGAAAACCAAGAGCACAGAGAACTCTAGGAATTCTGGGAACAGTAGTTCTGTTAGCAGCCCCTGGACCAGAAGCAGAAGCCCAGAGCTGGGGGAACACTAGGAATGCTGGGAATCGTAGTTCTAGTGGCAGATGCGTTGTGGGATCTCCTAAAGCAAGGGTGGGCAACCCCTGGCATGCATGCTAAAAATGGCACACCAGTAACTTTTGCTGTCTTGTGAAACCCTCTCTTGTAATCTTCCATTTACAATTGTGAACCTTTGTTCTCAGTGATGAATTTTGTTAAGTCTCGTAATAGAAATAGCCTGATGGATAAAAGTAGTAGCTCGTGCATATCTCTGAAGGTCACAAAATATAAACCTGATGTAAAATCTCTGTACTCACAAAAAGGGTGCCCACCCCTCTCCTAGACACTAGAGCAAAGTGAGCCTGGAGCAAGTTACTGTTGCCTGTGGGGGATGGAGGGAAAGCAAAGGTGAGAGACATAAGTAAATGTCGAGGAAAAATTAAAATGAAGATACCCTGCAACTTCTAGACAATCTCCAATAATGGAGCAAAGAAAAAAAAAAAAGACCTCTATTATTCTGTGAGCACCAAACCAAACTGGGTTGGGGTCTCAGACAATTCGCTCATATGATTGCAAAGACAGACAGAAACTCCCAGATTGGATTGGGCTCCCATGAGGGCCCCCAGATTGGAGAGGGTGCAGGTTGGGCTGAGGGACCTCCCGCCCCCAGTGCATGAATTTCATGCATTGGGCCTTTAGTAGAGTAATATTACATGAGGGGAAGTAAAATGCCTAGTCATTTCTCAGATTATGGAACACAGGTCCTGAGTTATGACAAATCCCTTTTGAATCAAAATGCCAAAGGGAAAAACAGTGCTTTGTAGGATTAAGTTGATAAATGGGGTTTGCCTCAAGTTCACTTCATTGTAAGGTCGGATATTTGCTAATTCTGGGCACAGGTTGCAGATCAGGCTTAGCCCAAGCAGAGAGCCTCGGCTGGGGAAAGAGAAACCAGGCAGGTCATACTTAGTTGACATGTAGTGTTGGAATAACAAAGTAGAAAACAGGACACTCAAACGCTTGACCAATTCTTTTCACAGGACATTTTCTAAGTTCTGGGACTATGTGGGAGTCTGGGAATTAAGAGAAAATTTTTTGAAAGATAGATGGAAATGTCCTGCAATATACAGTGCTTAAGAAACAAAATCCTGCTGGGGAAGCAGCTGGACTTGGGCACATGGCTGGAATCCCTTCCAAGATATTTGCCAGATTTTCTGAGGGAGAATATGAAGCATGGCTGGGAAATCCTGAAGACAGAGCTTGAAGTATTATTTTTAAAAACCTCAGTTATTCTTTCTTCTCTTTGGAAAGTATATTAATATTTCTAATGTTAAAAAAATAGACTTTGACCATTTTTCAAATATTCCCAAATAATTCTGAGACTGGTTTGCACAGAGAAATGCATTGCTGGAGTACTCACCTTGCATCTACCTGGGAGGCCATCAGTAAGGCAAATTAGCCACAAACAGACACAACTATCTGCTTTATGTGAGCGAGAGCTATTTTCCCATTAGGTTCTCAACACCTGCTGTTCACCTGGACTGGAGTGCTCTGGCCTCTACTTTGATATGCCTTACTCACGCTCATTCTTGAGATTTCAGCTTGCTATCATCTCAAATAAGCTGTCATTTATGAGAGTATCTAAAGAAAATGACCCCTCATTTTCTGCTTATAAATTGTTTATTTCCTTGTATTTTCCTAGAACAAATTACCAGTGATATGTATTTTCTGAATTCTAGATTCTAGATTAGTTTTCTCTCCCTCTCTACAAAATTTGCTCCATGAAATGATCATTTTTGTGTCTTCGTCCTTTGAATGTGTTCATAGCCCCTAGCACATATCACCCACATGAGAGTCACTGAATAAATGTTAGTTAAATTAAATGGAGTAAATCAATGAAGTATATTGTAAAATATATGTTGGGATAGCCGTATACTAATTCCCACTTTATATTTTCCATATATATTTTAGATGATTCTTGAACCTGTCCAGGTTACAAGTTTTATTACTCTATCCATGGAAGAATAAACATATTCACAAGCATGATATATTATAGAACTTTTAATATGAAACTGTGTTAAATAATGATTCTAGAAATGAGTGGGTCATATTTTGAATACAAGCGGTTATTTAATATAATAACTATATTGTGGTCTTATTATATAAGTAGACATTTTTGTTATATGCCATTTAAAATTATTTTTGTTAAGATTAAAAACCTATATGCCCTAGCCGGTTTGTCTTAGTGACTCTTTGGTCTGCAGGCCGATGCTCTATCCACTGAGCGGTGGACCAAAGGGTCCCAGGTTTGGTTCTGGTCAAGGGCACATACCTTAGTTGCAGGCTTCACCCTGGCCTGGGCCCTGGTTGGGGCTCATGCAGGAGGCAACCAATCAATGTGTTTCTCTCACATCAATGTTTCTCTCTCCCTTTCTCTTCTACTCTCCCTAAAAACCAATGGAAAAATATCCTCAGGTGAGGATTAAAAAAAAAAAAAACACTCAAAAAAAATAAATAAAACAACCTACATAAGTATTTCCTTAATTTCCAATTTACCATTCTAAGTGGAAGAGAATAATGTATGGAATTTCATTAGTGTTATTTATAACTGTCTCTTTATAGCTATCTATATATATAAAAGCCTAATATGCAAATTGTCCCCATGGGAGTTCAATCGGGAGACCGATCACTCGCTATGATGTGTACTGACCACCAGGGGGTGGTGCAAAATGAAGGAAGGCCCTGGCTGGCAGCCAGCAGCCAGGGAAGGGAGGCCCCAACCAGTAGCTGAAAGGAAGGCCCCGATCAGCCCTGATGCCGGCCAGGCCTAGGGACTGTACCCGTGCACAATTTTTGTGCAGCAGGCCTCTAGTTCTTTTGATAAAACAGGTCAGTGTTAAGCTTCAGTAGGCTAAAAATTTAACATGATTAGTTCTCATTAATGTCAAAGTTAGCTTTTTCTATATAATATCCATTCAAGCAAGGTTCTCACAGGACCCAAATATCTGTCACACAGTGATTGTCCTTTCTTGCATCATTAATTTCAGGTCAACTAGCAGAATATTAAAGGAAACTTAAAAAATTAGAGTTCAGGAGCTTGAAACTAAGTGCACAAATTTAACAAGTTTTATGAAATAGTTATGTATACAAATATGATAATTCATCCATTATATGTATTTAATGATGCATTTTAAAGAGCATCGTTTTATTTCTTGTAGATAGCAGAAATATTTAGTTTTGTATATTAACATATTTAATTTTTAAAAATTGTGAAGTATGCAAAGGCATAAATACTAAATTAGTCATCAACAAACCAAAACCCAGCAAAAATAAATATTATCATGTTTTGTTTTGTTTTGATTTGTTTTGTTTTACCCTTACTCCTGCCATGCCTAAGGATGACCAAGCCTAAATAACAACATTGAGATTCTAATAAGCATTTGTTGACAGAAAGCCTCCAGGAAGATGGAGTTCTGTTAAAAGGCTGGTATTGTGTCATATATATACATATATATACACACATATATATAAAGGCTGTTATTGTGATTTTTGACATAAAAAATATTGTGACTCACCAATTGGTGAAGCCTTTAATAGACCAGGTAAAAAATACTTTATATCTTGTAGTTTTTACTGAAAATTTAATGAAAATACCATTTTACATCATATATTCATGGCAGAATTTGATGATTTGATTTATGTTTATGTTTTTAGTATTTTAAATGAAATTGAAATAAGAGCATTTGATCTAAGAATTGCTGGGAATTTCTGATTGTTTCCAAAGGGCAAAAAAAAAAAAAAATAGCCAACAAAAAAGTATGTGAAAGAATATGAAAATGAAAATTTGACATATTGATCAATTAACACTATGAAAAGTCTTAATTTTATACTTCTCTTCATAATTATGATGGGAAAGTACTTTACATTTTAATGATGGGAAAAGTTTTAAAGAATTCTTATCACAATCAGGTGCCATTTTTCTACTGTCTATAATAATAAAAGCATAATATGCTAATTAGACCGGACATCCTTCTGGACATCCTTCCTTCTGGACAAAGCTGCAGTGGGCGGGGGACGAGGCAAAGATGGCAGAGGCCTCAGGCAGCGGCGGTGGTGGGCAGGGGCCGGGGTCAAGGCCCTTGCATGAATTTCGTGCATCGGGCCCCTATTAACTTAATGTGTGTACACTTGAATTACATTCAATTTGGTAATGTTGATTTTAATTTATGTTAAATATTTCTCAAATATGCATTACTTATTTGATCATATTTATTCACTTTTATATTTATGTAGCAACTCTCTCTTTTTTCAATTACAGTTTTCATTCAATATTATTCTGTATTAGTTTCAGGTTATTGCACAGTGGTTAGACAATAATATACTTTACAAAGTGCTCCCCCCAATATTTCAAGTACCTAACTGGCCCTATAAATAGTAATTACAATATTAATGACTCTATTCCCTAGCCCCGTGGTCGGCAAACTGCGGCTCGCGAGCCACATGCGACTTTTTGGCCCCTTCAGTGTGGCTCTTCCACAAAATACCACGTGCGGGCGCGCATGTACAGCATGATTGAAACTTCATGGCCCACGCACAGAAGTTGGTATTTTGTGGAAGAGCCACACTGAAGGGGCCAAAGAGCTGCATGTGGCTCAAGAGCCGTGGTTTGCTGAGCCACAGGTTGCCGATCACTGCCCTAGTCTATAACTTACATCCATGTGATTATTCTGAAACTACCAATTTGTACTTCTTAATCTCTTAACCTTTTTTGTTCAGTTCCTCTGTCAACAGTCAGTCTGTTCTCGGAATCTATTAGTCTGTTCTATTTTATTTGTTTGTCTATTTTGTTCTTTATATTCCACATATAAGTGAAATCATATCTTATTTGTCTTTCTCTATATGATATTTCAGTTTGCATAATACTCTCTAGGTCCATCCATGCTGTTGCAAAAGGTAAGATTTTATTCTTTTTTTAAAAATATAAGTATTCCATGGTGTATATGTACCACATGCTTTAATCCAATCATCCACTGATGGGCACTTGTGTTGCTTCTATATCTTGCCTACTGTAAATAACACTGTGATGAAAATAGGGTCGAGGATCCTGGCTATGTTTTGATGTGCCCGCAACCAAGGTACATGCCCTTGACCGGAATCGAACCTGGGACCCTTCAGTCCGCAGGCTGACGCTCTATCCACTGAACCAAACCGGTTTCGGCAAGATTTTATTCTTTTCTATGGCCAAGTAATATTTATGTTCATATTCATATATATATCACATTTTTTTAATCTACTCATCTGTTGGATGGGCACTTAGGTTGCTTTAAAGTGCTATTGTAAATAATGCTGCATGGACATGGAAATGCATATATTCTTTAGAATTAGTGTTTAATGTTTCTTTGAATACTAGAGGCCCAGTGCATGAAATCATGCATTCCCAGGCCTGGCCGGTGATCAAAGCGTGAGCATTGGTGTGAAAGGCAGGTCCCAGCTGACCTCTAGGCCCTGGGCAGCTTCTGGGCCCCCGAGCCCCTGTGTGCCCCCTCTACTTGAGTCACGGTGCCCAAGTCGCCAAGATGCAGTGAGCATGGCTGGATGCCATGGGCTGGCGCATAGAGTGGGCCTCTGGGCTGCTCAGCAGCGCTGCACAGAAGCCAGGTGAGCAGCACACTCTCTGTGCAAACCCACTGGGAGCCTGACTGGCTCCTGTGGTTCCGGCAGCTGCAGCCTGGCTCACCTGGAAGAGGCCACGTGGGTGTGGGGTGGACTCCTTCCAGGCACCTGGTACCTGGGCACGGGGGGGTGGCTTCCCCGGCACACAAACCCTGGCCTCTCAGTGGGAGGGTAGCAGGGGGAATGAGAGCGAGCTCAGCGACACCCTGCATTCTTACCACACCTCCGCCCCCATCACCCCCACCCCCAGGTAGCCGGTGAGAGGTCACAGCACATTGCCAATGCCCACCATGTTCCATGCTGTTCCCTGGTGGTCAGTGCCTGTCATAATGAGTGGTCAAATGACTGCCTGAGGGGGCATTTTGCATATTAGGCTTTTATTATATAGTGTATATCCATAAGTTGAATCAATGGGCCATAAGGCATTTCCATCTTTTAATTTTTGGGGAACCTCCGCACTACTTTCCATAGTGGTTACACCAATCTTATTGCAACTTCCTATTGGAATACAAAAACTTTAGCCCAGTGACTGAGCTTTTTTGCTTCTAAATTGAACTATATTGCCTTTTTATTTACAACAGATCATAAAATAACACGCAAGAGATGTCCTATAAGCCAAGTAATGGGCGTCTCCCTATGAAACATACATAAAATGAAGTGAGGGATAGGAATGCTAAATAGGAGAAACACAACACCATCTCTCTCTCTCTCTCTCTTCTGTCTCTCTCCCCCTTCCTCCCTCCTTTCTGCTCTCTCTGAAAAGCAATGGAAAGAATATCCTTGGATGAGGATTTAAAAATAATGTCAGCAGGTTCGTTCCTTCTGAGGGCCCCGAGGAAGAATATGTCCCCTGCCACGCCCCTAGCTTCAGATGGTTTGCTGGCAATCTCTCTTGGTCCTTGTTCTGTAGAGGTACAGTTTGACTCTGCCTTTAGTTTCACATGGTATTTTCCCTGCGTGCATGCCTCTGTGTCAAAATTTCCCCGTCTTATACTTTATCAGTCAGATTGCATCTGGGCCCTCTGACCTCAACTTAAGGAAACACACCTGCAAAGGCCTATTTCAAAATAAGGTCATGTTCTAAGTTACTGATAGTTAGGACTTTCACTGAGGGCCTTGGTCAGCAAACAGCGGCTCGCAAGCCACATGTGGCTCTTTGGCCCCTTGAGTGTGGCTCTTCCTAAGCCTTAGAAGAACCCTAATTAAGTTAATAACAATGCACCTACCTATATAGTTTAAGTTTAAAAAATTTGGCTCTCAAAAGAAATTTCAGTCGTTGTACTGTTGATATGTGGCTCTGTTGACTAATGAGTTTGCCGACCACTGACTTAGGGATTTAGGGGCACACAATTCAACCCATGAAAATAAAAATAAAAAATGTCATAAGAATGTTATTTGCTATAAACATTTCTAAAGATTTCCTCTATTTTCTATACTAATATCATGGTACCTGTGGTTAAAAATACATGGGTTTGTTCCAGGGCACAAATCACATTTAGTATAGTGCTGATTAAAACAAAAACAAAACAAACAAAAACAACTTTTTTAAAGAGTCTACATCTTAGAAGACTTGGAAGAATAAATTTCACTAATATATAAAATTATATATATTTCATTTGATATATTCTGTATAGTTCTTTGTTAATGGCATATATATGTATATATATACATATATATTTTTTTTCCTGACAAGCTGTTGCCTCTAATTTCTGTCAAAGGCAAACGCTGTAACCTGGTGCTCAGAGGATTCCTGCTTCCCACTGATACCCTGCCTCCAGACTTTCACTTTTCATGCTCAACTAGCCCTAGAGAATTCCTTGCTCCATTAGTTTCCGACTTATTTCACTGTTCACTCCAGATGGAAGTCACATATCAGGAAAACATTTCTGTAGTTTTGCTTTTCTGCTTCTAATCTATCTTCATGTCTCCATACACAGAGCTGTTCACAGAGCTTTTCTGGATTTATGTGATTTTTTCAGTTCTACTTTTTCAAAATCAGTAATATGAGTCACCCTGAAATGCCTTTGAGTCTGGTATAATCTTCACTCTCGCAAAACTTCCTTTAAGTTTATGAAATTTGCATGATACTCTCTTTTTTAAACTTGTTTTCCTGTTAACATTTGTGAGATTTTCTTTCCTATGAAAATCAGAAGACATGTAAATTGATATCTGTACTCATAAGACTCTTACAAAAGCAGTTAATCTCTCAGAAATCAATTTCTACTTTAAAAACACCTTTACATGTAAAAGTAATGTATTTTGTTTTTTAAAACAATGTATTCATGTAAATATGGCCTTTCTAACATGTGATTCAAAATTATTACTTTAAATCTTGGAAGTTCTATTACAAAAATTACAGTAATACTATTTTCATAATCAGGAGTAAAATGTCATATATAATGTAATGGTCTAGTATCAAGAATGTAAAGTACCCTGTAATATCCATATTGAAATGAGAAAATGACTAAAAGAGAATAGCTTCAATTATATCATGAAGTTATATGAGTAGTTACAATGAGTTCTTAATTGTAGAGATGTTATAAATACTGTTTTATAATAAAGGCTTAAAAATATATTAAAATAGCTACTCTCTCATTAGTAGAACCATTGGGACCATAAAATAAAAATCTTGTTATTTTTGTAAAAATTAATAAAACACTTACATAAATTAAGAGAATACAAGTGAGTAAAGTTTCCATAATATGTCCAACTGTGCATTATACTGACCCTTTGGCATGTGTTTGCAGTTTTAAAAATTACTATTGAATTATATGATGCTATGATAAAAATAATGCAACTGTATGTTGTTTGTAAATATTTTAAAAATTAATTACTTTTTAAAGAAAGTATGTTGGAACATATTATAGACTCCGCTAAGAGCATAGAATCTGGAGCCAGATTACCTGGGTTCCAATCCTGACTTCCAATGATTTTGCTTATGGTGTTGGGCAAATTACCTATTGTCCCTGTGTCTCAGCTTACTCGATAAAAAATAGGATTATTTGAAGAATTAATTAGTTAATATTTGTATTGCTTGCACGTTGACTATCTAAAAGTATGTTATTCAAATTTTTATTTTATTAAGCCAATTCCACACTATTTACCTCTTTTGAAAACTAGATTTTAATATTCTAATTTATGTGACTTTTACTAAGTCATATCGCTTCAACTGCTGGTTTAAAAAGAATGTGATCCAAAACCTAAATTATATCTCAATCATCTGTAATTTCCTGTTCCAACCAAAGTGCCAGATAGATAATAAACAGCGCTTTTTTTTTTTTTTAATTTAAACTGCGAGACTTCATGAAGATAATTTAGCATAGAAGAGTGGGACTGTGGGCTGAGAACAAACGCACAAATGATGGGACATCTCCTGTTTTGACTTGTCAGTATTTTTTTTCTTCCTTCTGCCCATAATTAAAGCAGTAACGACAATAGCATCTTCTTTATATGATGCAACCTACCATCTTTCATGCAACAACTGATATTTGACTATACTAGTACTCCAACATGAATGTTTTAAAATACAGTGTATTAGTAGAAAAATTGAGGCATGGTAAGGTCAGCAGATCATGATTCCCAATGAAAAGGTAGTTTATTACTCACAGTTCCCAAGAGGAAAGGGCATGCCACGCCATGTGGTGAGGAGCAGGGTGCACAGAGGGAGCACCAGGGTTCTGTCACAAGGCAGATGGAAAGGGTAAAACTACGGACAACAACCTTCACTGTGGTGTCTTCAGAAGGAATGGGTAAGGCCATAGTTAGTGGGCTTAGGATTGGCTGATGCCAGGCTCTGAGGCCTAAGGACTATCTCTAATTGTCTGATACCTGGCCCTGGGGTGATTAAGGCAGGTTTATAATGACTTACTGAGTGTAAAAGCTCAACAAGCAATGTGGCTGGCAGTGTGGACTGGATTGGCTGGTTCACGTTTGAAAACTGCCTCAGGAGAAAGACTCTTCTTGATGAAGGGTGGTGGCATGAGGAAGTCAGGAGGCCATGGCCCAGTGATGCAGGCACATTTCACGTTGTATACAGCAGGGTCTGCCTGGCACATATGTGTCCAGCAGATGTTAAAGCATCAAATTTACAAAAGCTAGAAATATGATCAACACATCGATCATACACAGAAATGTTCATTCCTCCTCTCTTATAGTCACATTCACATCTGGATATTCTGTCACATAAAACCAAGTTGCTATATTAGTTATAAAAATAGCTGCCACTATCTACACTAATAAAAGAGAAACATGGTAATTGGCGTACGACCAATACCCTTCCCATTGGCTAATCAGCGAGATATGCAAATTAACTGGAAGCCAAGATGGCGGCCGCTAGCCAGGCAGCTGATGCGAACAGGGAGGCTTGCTTGCTTCAGTGACGGAGGACTCCAACGTTCCCCGCCTGACTTGCCGGCCTCTCAACTGCAACTCTAAGTAACTATATGGGCTTCAGCCAGCCGGACCACAACATTGTATCAAATACAGAAAGTAAACAAAGGCCAGAAACCTGTTTTCAGCAGCCAAGGCCTCAGAGATAAAGCTGGCCCAGAATTAAAAAAAAAAAAGAAAAAGAAAAAAAAGGAGCGGTTGGGAGCTTCAGACCCAGCCTAAAAACAGCCCTCAGCCCCACACCCAGACTGGCCAGGCACCCCAGTGGGGACTCCCCCCCTGATCCAGGACACCCTTCAGGGCAAACCAGCCAGCCCCACCCATGCACCAGGCCTCTACTCTATATAGTAAAAGGGTAATATGCCGCCTGGCCCCGGGATCAGTGGAGCCGAGAGGCCTCCCAGCACTGGGATCAGCGTGACAGGGGGCAGCGCCCAAACCCCCTGATCACCCTGTGGCTCTGTGTGTGACAGGGGACGGGGCCACAACCTCCCTATCCACCCTGCTCTGTTCATGACAGGGGAAGGCACCCCAACCTGCTGATCAGCCCTGATCTGTGCCTGATAGGGGGGAACTCCCCAACCCCCTGATCACCCTGCGGGTCTGTGTGTGACAGGGTGTGGCACCCCAACCCCCTGATCGGCCCTGCTCTGTGCGTGACAGGGGGTGGCACCGCAACCTCCCCATCGACCCTGCCTTGAGTGTGATGGGGTCGGTGCCCACACCCCCCAATTGGCCCTATCCTGAGCATGACTGAGGGTGGCATCGCAACCTCCCAATCTGCCCTGCTCTGTGCATGACAGGGAAGGTGCCCCAACTCCCCAATCGGCCCTGCTCTGAGCCCGACCAGGGGCTGCACCTAGGGATTGGGCCTGCCCTCTGCCACCCGGGAGCAGGCCTAAGCCAGCAGGTTGTTATCTCCCGAGGGGTCCCAGACTGCAAGAAGGCACAGGCCTGGCTGAGGGACCTCCCCTTCCCCTGAGTGCACAAATTTTTGTGCACCGGGCCTCTAGTTTCTTATATGAAACAATAGGACAAGTGTAGACGGTAAAAGGGAATAATGTGCTAATACAACTGTTTATAAGGGAGTGATTTAACTTACTGCTGCTCCTTCTTTACCCGTTTCTGTCCCTTTTCCCTTGATCTTCATTTTTTCTTGCCAGAGGTCCTTAGTTCTTTGGGTTACTCAGACTCACATTCCCAAAGGCCTGAGTCTCCATAGTTCTGCCATTAGAGTGAAAGATTTTTCATTAACTTTTATGTCCTGGAATGGATGTAGTAATAATAACTACCTCAGGGGACTTTCTGAATTCTGAAGATAGTTCTACCTCCCCCTGTGGTTGTTTATTTTTTGGTATGCCACAATGATAAATAATCCAACGAACACCTACAATAGATGATATTGTGCTATGTTCTAAATATAAGAAGTTGCCAAGACAAAATTAGTTCCTCATAATGGACTTGACTATAAACATATAAGAACATTTATTATTAATAGTGTTGAGAGAATAAATGTAATGACAACAAAAACTAAAAGGAAAGAACAATGAAGGCATCAGGGAAAGAACTGTAACATTGAACAACATAACACTCAGTATACACAAGCGGTCTGCCCATGTTTAGAGAGCAACAGATGAATGGATGCAGCCTTGGCTTTAAGGTACAGCCCTGGCTTTTCAGCTTCACTACCATTTGGTCATACTGAGTCCAGTATACAAATAGATCAGATGAGAAGCAGCCTAATCGTATCTGTAATACTATCAACAATAAAAAATGCATTTTAAAAAAAGAGAATACAGGTTAAGGAACCTACTTAACAAAGAAAGGAAAATATTTCTTCAGATAAGAACCATATGAAAAAAGGAAAGGAAAGAGGAATAGAATCATTAAGAATGGGAGGGGGGCCTTGGGAGTCATTCTCCCTAGACTGAAATCCCCATGATACTATTAATTTAAGGTCTCTAAAATTATAAAATTACTAAGTATGCTTATATTATTGAGTTTTTCAAATATCACATAAAATAATAAATATGGCTGTCTTACAGTAAGTGTTCATTAAATAGTGGTAGTTGTTATCGTTAACATTGTGAATTAAAAAAATCAGTGAGTTTACTAATTATTAATAACTACAATAAATATTCTTAATAAAATAAGAAACTAAAGACAATTTTCTGGAGAATTATAAGCATAAGAAAATTAAAGTTTAGTAGATGAGTAAAAGTACTTATTTATGATGTGATAGTGAATACAAACTAGGTGTCATGCACATCTCTACAAATATTAGTGTTCATTCAATTAATGCCAATTGGAAGGGCAGTCCCATGTAAAGCATTGTGAATTAGGCAAAGTATATGCAGAAGTACCCCCTTATCCATGGTTTCACCTTCCACAGTTTCAATGACCTATAGTCAAACATGGTCTGAGAATATTAAATGGAAAATTGGACAAATCAGCAATTTATATGATTTAAATTGTGCATTGTTTTGAGTAGCAGGATGCAATCTCCCAACTTCTTGCTTTGTCACGCCTGTTATGTGAATCATCCATTTGTTCAGCATATCATGCTATATATACTACCCTCCCACTAGCCAGTAAGCAGCTGTCTCAGTTATCGATCATTCTCAGAGGGAGAATCAGCGACCACACTCACATAACTTTTGCTACAGTGTATTGTCATAATTGTTCTATTTTATTAGTAGTAACAGTTAATCCCTTACTGTACATATTAAACTGTATCATAGGCATGTATGTGTAGGATGAAAGGTTGTATACACAGGGTTCTGTACTATCCACAGTTTTAGACATCCACTTGGGGTCTTGGGAAGTATTCCCCTGTGGATGAAGGGCTACTATAAATAAGTTAAGACAATGAAGTTAAGGAGCAGGAAGAAATTCTATATAATAAAAGGGTAATATGCAAATTGACCCTAACAGCAGAACGACTGGGAATGACTGGTCACTATGACACACACTGACCACCAGGGAGCAGATGCTCATTGCAGGAGCTTCCTCCTGTTGGTCAGTGCACTCCCATAGGGGGAGCTCTGCTCAGCCACAAGCCAGGCTGATGGCTGCCAGCACAGCAGTGGTGGCGGGAGCCTCTCCCGCCTCCTCAGCAGCGCTAAGGATGTCTGACTGCAGTTTAGGCCTGCTCCCCGCTGGCAAGTGGACATACCCCGAGGGCTCCCAGGTTGCCAGAGGGATGTCTGACTGCCAGCGTAGGCCCGATCCCCTAGAAAGTGGGCCTAAACCAGCAGGTGGATATCCTCCGAGGGGTCCCAGACTGCAAGAGTGCACAGGCCAGGTTGAAGGATCTCCCCCACTCCAAGTGCACAAATTTTTGTGCACTGGGCCTCTAGTATAAAATATATTTTTCCCCCAAGTTTTGATTCAGGAGTTATGGCCAACATATAGATGCATAAAAAATGAACAGCGAATGGCTTTGTGGGTTATATGCCCTCTGTCACAACTATTCAATTCCACCATTATAGAGGTATACCTCAGAGGCATTGCCAGTTAAATACATGACAATAATTAAAGTGAATATAAATATAACAAGTCATCATTTTTTGCTGGTAGAGGACTTTGACTTCAATTTGCAAAAAAAGCAACATATGTGAAGTGCAATAGAACAAAGCACAATAAACAAGGCATTCAGGTAGACTTAAAGCAGCAATAAACAAATAAGTAGAGGGGCCTTTCAAATATATTTTATTTTGAAAACAAGTGTTGAGCTGGATTTGTTAACCTCTGATGTAGCTAACTATGTGGCCTTGGAAAGGCTCCTAACCTTAATTCACTTCAACTTGAAGTCTTGTAAAGTATGGAAAATGACACCTTTCTCTTACAGTTATTGTTCTCAGTTACTGGGTCATGCATCAGAAACCCTGTAACAAATCCCAAAACCCCCCTGGGCTCACTGAATCAGGAATTTCATGGTGGCATCTGTAGTTCTGTGTTTCTAAAAACCTTCATAGGGTTCTGATGCAGCCAGTCCAATCTCAGGCTAACAGATTACTGAAATGACTGTAAGATATTTATATGGAGCTTAGCAGAGTATGAACACTCAAAGTTTAACAAAGCAAGCCTGCTTATACTGTAGGAAATAGACTAAAGGTTTCCAAGAATAGCTCTTCTGAAGATCAAGTTCAAGAAATGGCCATATTAGGGATCCAAGGAGACAGAAGGCAAGAATGATGGTTATTTATAATTTAGTCAAGTCTTGAGAGTTAAAAGGGCCAATTTAATAAGTGTGTCCCTATGCATGCTTTAGCACATGTTTAATAGAATGATTTTCCTTCTCTAGCTTTCTCTCTTGAGTGGTGCCCCTGTCCTAGAAGCTTGGTGCATAATTCGAACATAAATACTTAAAATTCTCAGAGTACATCCCTTTTTTTTTTATTTTGTTATATCTAGGCACAGGGTACTTTCTCTCAAAATTCTCTTTATTCCAACCACACACACTTATTTAGAAAAACTGTACATACGATTCATGATGTGATTGAATATTATCCTTGACAGTCATCTTCTACCATGTGGCCAACTGTTTATTGTGGCAATTATCACACTGTGAAAATTATTAGTTTACATATGTATCCTTTGAAAAACTCAAGTTCTGAGATCAGATACTATATTTCATGTGCTGTAATATCCCGAGAATTTCACTCAGTAATTGGCACATACTTGACATAAAATATAAGTTTAAAGAATGAATGAAAACTCAATTTCACTATAGAATGGGAACAGGTTCATATATAGATAAATTCATTATATAGATGACATTTAAGAGAGAGAAATATAAAGTGAAGATGAGAAGTTAATAAATACAACCATAGCATTGTTAGAGCAGAGTATGGACATGTACACATTTACATGCAGATTTTAGGTTACTTAGGGGAAGCAGAGAGAAAAGAGATGTTCTCCAGCCCTTTAAAATCATCCTATATAATAAAAGGCTATTATGCAAATCAACCAAACAGTGGAACAACCAGTCACTATGATGCGCACTGACCATGAAGGGGCAGATGCTCAATGCAGGGACTGCCTCCTGATGGTCAGTGTGCTCCCACAGGGGGAGCGCTGCTCAGCCAGAAGCCGGGCTCATGGCTGGCAAGTGCAGCGGTGGTGGCGGGAGCCTCTCCCACCTCCACAGCAGTGGTAAGGATGTCCGGTTGATGGGGAGCAGGCCTAAGCTGTCAGTTGGACATCCCTCAAGAGCTCCCGGACTGTGAGAGGGCACAGGCCAGTCTGAGGGACCCTTCCTCCACAAGTGAATGAATTTCATGCACCGAGCCTCTAGTGACACGATAAGAAACCAGAATGGTCTCCTGCCTTATCCCCTCACCACAATAAGACTATCATAAATAATGACTGCCAGTAATCAGTAACACATATGTGTTGAGTGTTTTTGTGTGTGTGTGTGACCATATTTAAGTTGTACTGTTCCTCTAATATTTAAGATACATTTGCTCACATATTTGATGATCTCCTGCTTTGAGTGTCTACACTAGAGCTAAGATTTGTAAAGCAATACGAGTCAGGAGAGAAGTATTGATACCTGCTAAACATGAATTAACCCATAAAAAATATGCTAATTTAGAGAATCAGTCACAGAAGGCCCACAGAATATAGTCTATAGAGCAGAAAGTAGAGTCATGGCTGCTAAAGGGAGAGAAAGATAAAAAATGTTCCAAAATTAGATAGAGGTGATGATTGTATCACTGTGAATGTGTTTTACAAAATCCCTGAATTGTACATTAAAAAAAAAATGAATTCAAAGTTATACACACCCCTATGTTCATTGCAGCACTATTTGTGGCGGCCAAGACATGGAAACAATCAAAGTGTCTTGTGATAGAGAGCTGGGTAAAGAAGATGGGGTACATTCATACATAAGAAAGGATGAAATAGTACCATTTGCAACAACATGGGTGGACCTTGAGAACATTACTGTCAGTGAAATAAGTCAGAAATAACTAAAAACCATGTGATTTCACTCATATGCGGGATATAAAACTGAAACTAGTGAACACAAACAGCAGTGAGGTGGTTCCCAGAGGGAAGGGGTGGGGTGAGAAGGAGGTTCTAGTATATGGTGGCAGGAGAAGATTTGACTTTGGGTTGTGGGCACATGGTACAATATACAGATCTCATAACATAGAAACCCACAGCTGAAACCTATATGTTCATGTTGACCAATGTCACATCAATAAACAATAAAAATAAGAGATAAAAAAATAAGAATAAATTGTATTATATCTCAAATGAATTCCATCTCAAAGCTCTTATAAAAATTGGGGAAAATAGGTTCATATGCAATCAGACAATAGAACAACACATTAAAATCTATACTTCTTTGGAAAATACATGTCATGTAGCATCCAAGGATCTATATGTGTTCTCAACAGTTTATGGTGTCCTCTACATTTTAAAGAATTTAAAAAAAAAGCAAAACTAAAAAAACAACAACCTTTCACAGAATAATATATCAAAAGCTCCATGCTCCTATTATATTTTAATACATAAAAGAAATAAAATATTATACATAAATGTAAATGCCTTTTTCAATCAATAGCCTGGGTTTGTATTCTTATTTTTGTGGAAACCAAAATTTTAAAAATTATTTTAAGTGATATGCTTAAGTTACTTGATTCTTTCATCTATATTTTTCTGACTTTGAAATGGACAGTACAAAATGCAAATCAGTCACCAATTATTAATATTAATATTTTGACATTGCCAGTTAAGAGGCATGCATCACAAAATATAAAAATAAAATGCTTATTTAAAAAATGTGAAAATTAATTAAAACATTGCTATCAATCTATATTAGGAAAGGCAATGACAGCCCTAAAAAAACTATTTTGTCACAACAAGTAGTTTAGTACACTGTTGAAATTCTTCAGTAATGTGGCTAATGAGAAATTTGACAATATCATTGGAAAGATGACAAATATTTAATTTTTCTGTCATTCTCTTTCTGTTCTCTTAAAGTGTTATTTTGAAGTGAAAAGGAAAAGCCTAGAGGGGGAAAAAATAGAAGAATGAGTGAGCTGAATAATATAAAATAAAATAAATGTTTTATTTTTTTTAAATAGAACAATAGGTTTGAAACGGAAGAGCAGAAACTACAACTTAGTTTCTGAAAACTCAAAATAGCCAATTTTAAACTCATATCTCTTCAGGCTTTTGAGAAACTTACTCAGTCACTTGGAAATATTTTCTACTCTCTTCAAAGGCTAAAGTCAATCTGAACATTATAATTGTAGTAGGTCAGACTAAGCCACTTCATATGGGTCATAGGAATCTTCATGTACAAACTATATTTTATAAAATAAAAACTAATATCTATTTAAAGAATTCACTCTATTGCATAACTTTAGGGTTTCAGGGTTCCACGGACAGGCCAGTGTCAAAGTTCAAAGGGACATTTTATAGAAATAAGACACAGACAAAGGTCATTTTTTTGTAGAGGATAGTAATTAAAATATCATCACTGTCAACATGAATACTCAGATCTAGCACCGTCTGAGGCCTCTGTTTCAAGTGGCCACAGGGGAAATTTCACAAGACTACCCGTGGTTCTGTTTGGTTTTATAACGTGTGATTTGTCTCTTTAAACCCTTTTGACTCACTGGCATTGTGAACTCCATCTCCTCCAGGTGACTGTAGGGTCTCGTTGCATTCACGTAGCATTCTGGGAAGCATGGTTCCATTTCTCTAGTTCTCTTGCCCTCTTTCACCCTAAATTCCAGCTTGCTCCCTGGCTTCCTTATTTTCCCCAAACCCAGATTGGGTAATCTTCTTCCAATTCAAGGTTGATCCTATGCTTGCTCATGGTGATAGATAGACATCAGATGATAATAGGTGATAGATTAGATAGATAGATAGATAATTAGATATTCTTTCCTACTTAAGTGCCTCTTCCTAGACACAACTTTTGGCTTTTAGATTTTAAAAAAAGCCAGGAAGAGTCATACATTATTTTTGCGTTCTATCTTTTCACTTAAATTTTTGAATTGGAGAAAGGAAAATGCTAATATGATATAATATGGTATGATATAGATAGGAATAAATAATAAATCAATGTCTCAAAATGTTGTTCACACCAGGCTACGTGAATAAAAACAATTCTAACATGTAATAGGCTGTTTTAAATTTTTATAAATAATAATCACCCAAGAATATTTAAGGAAATGAATGCATAAGCAAGAGACTCACATGATTAATGAAGGATTGCTGTTTCTAAAGAAAGAAAACTATGTTAATATTTATGATCAGGCTTTAACATTCAGGGTTTTTAAATTTACATTGTATACAATACATGTGTAATGTACAAAATATTAACGTATAAGCAATTCAATGCAATAAAAATACTTTGATAACCACTTGCATTTTTATTATTTTCAGTTAGCTTTAATTTTAAGTTAGATTTAAAAGCCTACTTCATTGTTAGGGAAAAGCTTATTTTTATAATTTTGTAAAGATTAACATAAAATTTTTGATGAGTTCTTAATATATTTCTTTAAATAAAATGTCAAAAAAAATCCAGACTTTTCCTTTAAAAAGTCTGGTTTTAGTTTAGAGATATAGAGAACTGGAGTCTCACTCATATCTATGCAACATTAAAAAACCTATACAAACTGACACTGTAATTACTTTCTCGAACCCATCACAGAGCTGAGGTTGCAGTGAAATTAAGTCACCTGACACCTTGGGAAAGAAAGCCAATTGCAGAAAGTAGCAGGGCACTCTCACTTGGATATTGGAGTAGACAGTAAGTACAGATTAAATGTTTTAAACAAATTGTGAAAGATGGACTAGACTACTGCGGGAAGCCCATTGGGACTGCAGAAATGAGGATTTCCCAATGTTTTGCTGACTCCTTTCTGAACCAGACCAGGACAT
>NW_006284811.1:110229-115299 GCF_000327345.1 Myotis davidii | reverse complement strand
GGAAGTAGAAGGGCATGAACTCCTGAAACTTTGGTCAGACCCCACCTCCTCTATCTTCCATTCAGAAGAAAGATTTAATCTGCAGGGAGGAAACAATAAAAAGTCTGGTAAAAACTCATTGCAGCTGAATGAAGGGCAAAAATGATACCAATTCTTAACAGTATCCTCCAGAGCTAGAAGGGGAGTGAACAACTCCCATTCACAATTGATAAAGCCAAAGTTTCCTTCAGACCCAAATCACAGAGAACCTTTAAAACAAAAAGGAGGCAGAGAAGCATTGAACAGACTGTCAAGTTACAGTGGGAAGACTGGGGAGTGCCATGGACGGGGAGGAGGGAGGTAAGAGATCAACCGAAGGACTTGTACGCATGCATATAAGCATAACCAATGGACACCTGAACTTGGCTCCTTGGGAGGAGACATATGTTTTATAATCTGTAATACTTTAAACAATAAAATAATTAAAAAACAAAAAAAAAAACAAAAGGAAACTACAGACCAATATGTCTTATGAAAACAGATGTAAAAATTCTCACCAAAATATGAACATTCTGATTCAGCAATGTATACGAGGGATAATACATCACCACCGAGCAGAATATAGCCCAAGAATACAAAACTGTATCGACATTCAACAATTAGTGCAATTTCCATATTAACAGGCTAAAGAAGAAATGCTATTTGATCAGCTCATTTAAAGCAAAAGAGCATTAGGAAAAATTCAGTACCCGTTCATGACAAATATCATTAGCAAACAATGCATAGAATGGAATTACCTTAACATAATAAAGGGCACACTTTTATCCCAAAGTTCAGGAAGAAGGCAAGAATGTTTTCCCTCACCACTGCTATTTAACATCATACATACTAGAAGTTCAACCCAGTGCAATGAGGCAAAATAATAATAATAATAATAATAAAATAAATATAGATTGTAAAGAAAAATATTGAAACGAATTTATTCACAGACTTAGGTTGGAACCACAACTGTGTAATAACATCAGTCTAGAGCTGTGCTATCCAAAACAGTAATCAGTACCCATGTGTCTATTAAATTTAAATTAATTAAAATAAAATAATAAATCAGTTTCTTAAATGCATTAGTCACATTTCTAGTGCCCAACAGAGACTCATGTATACTGTATTAGACAGAACAGATATAGGAAATTTCCAACATTGCAAAAAATTCTACTGAGCAGTCTAGGTGGGTATTTGTAGCGACAATGTGCAGCAACCCAGGAGCAACAGCTAAGAGTGCATACATTTAAAGGGATTTAGAACTGCCATTATGCTTAGCTGAGTGGAACCCGAGACTGATGCTAAATAGAGCGTGTTTGCAAAGCCTAATCTATAATATTAAAAGCGTAGTATGCTAATTAGACCAGACATCCTTCTGGACATCCTTCCTGATGACCTTCTGGAAGAAGCTGGGGCTGCGAGGGAAGCCCGGGTCCCAAGTGCTGGAGGGAAGCCAGCGCCGGCAGCTGGGGTAAGGAAGGCCTAGTCTTGCATCAGGCCTCCAGTCTGAATATTAAAACACAAGAAGAATAGGAAAGAGTTGATACAAAGCTACACATGGAGGTAGCTGGGGTGGTGGTATTTGATGAGGCTAATGCAAGAACTGAAAGAACTGGAAAGTGATCAGTGAGATAACTGTAAGATTCACAGGTGGAATCATTCCTAGTGAGGACAAAGGATGTGGTGGACATGGAATAGATTTTTAGAGTCATTGTGGTTCATAGAGTCAAGGAAATATGCTCCTGCATAGATAAACTAATTTGGGTGTTGAAGTCACATAACAAGATTATAAGTTTGTAATGTATAACAAAACCTTTTGATAAATGACAGGAATCAATAATAGGAATGATATAGCCAAGTCACAAATGATCCTTAAAGAAATAGGGATGAAGAAACATGGGCTTGGAGTTTAACTTTAGGTTTATGAACCAACCACACTGGTTATATTTTTTAGCCTATCATTGTCATATTACTTTTATTTTCCCGAATGAGAAGATAGCAAAGAAAACCTGGAAAATTGTGTAGGGTTGCGTTAGGTAAATCTGGGCTTTAAATTCCAGTGCTATAACATTTACCTGGCATTTCATTTGTGGTAACATTATATAACTTTACTAAACTTACACTTTCTGCTTTGAAATGGGAGTTGTAATAATTATCTCCAAGCGATTCATGTGGATTTAATAAAATTATACAAAAGCCTACCTTCTACTTACCCTCTCCTTTTCCCCCTGTGTTCCAGCCACATGCTTGATTTCAGTTCATTGAACACAACGGATTCCTCTTTAACTTTGTAATCCTGTATGAGCTAAGGTTCTATCAGAGAAACAGAATTAGTAGGATATACATAGGCATATATCTAGATATACAACTTATTGCAAAAAAACCCCAAAACAATGGTATATACCAGTGATGGCGAACCTATGACACGTGTGTCAGAGGTGACACATGAACTCATTTTTTTGGTTGATTTTTTTTTGTTAAATTGTATTTAAATATATAAAATAAATATCAAAAATATAAGTCTTTGTTTTACTATGGTTGCAAATATAAAAAAAATTTCTATATGTGACACGGCACCAGAGTTAAGTTAGGGGTTTTCAAAATGCTGACACGCCGAGCTCAAAAGGTTCGCCATCACTGGTATATACTGTGAATGCTGGCCAAACAAATCCAATATCTATAGGGCAGGCCATCAGGAACAGTAGGCTGGAAACTCCTGTGCGTGGGCTGAAGCTGTAGCCCGCAGGTGGAATTTCTTCTTCCTACCAGGAAGAAACCTCAGTTCTACCCTTTGATCTGCTTGGATTGGGCTCACCAAGATAATTGATATTTTTCTTTTTCTTAAAGTCAGCCGATTGTAGGAATTAAACACATCTACCAAATAACTAAACAGCAAGGCCCAGGTTACTGATTGATCAATAACTGGGGTTTGATTAAATAGCCTAACAGACACATAAAACTGACCATGGCAACCTTAAATCAATGCCTGAAACACTTCCCCTTGATCTTCATGTTTCTGCACACTGACTGCCATATATTATATACCTTGCCCATTTATTATATATTTCAGAAATCCTATTTATTACCTTTATACTGTGACTATTTTGTTTATTTATTTGTTTCGTTTATTTTTCTGCCTCCTACACTTGCATTAAGGACAAGGATCATGCCTGTTTAGTTCACTACTATGGAACATGTTTTACGCTGAACTTAGGGCACAGTAAGTACATAAGAGTAGCTCAATGAATGTTATTGAATAAAATAAAATGTCTGGAAAAGCATAAGCATTCAAATAATTATAGTTTCAATTTTTCCAAGAGCTAGACTTTTTTTTATGATTCATAAATAAGTTAATGAGTTGTTTGTTTTTGGTCTCTCTAAAAAAATTACATTTGTAGATTTTCTTGAATATTTACTGACTATACACACACACACCAACCTACCTCTACCCTCACGTATAAAGGCAGTTTACTTGAAAATTTAGATTCTTTATTTCATTTCATGCTATAAAATATAATGCATTGTGTGTTTTTTTAAATTTCTGGGTCATTTATACATTGACAATTTTATTGTATATGTATGTGTATGTGTTTTAACATTCCATAAATATGATTAAGTTATGCAGTTTATAATATACAGTGTACATTGTTCATTTCCCTTTTTTGTTTATCTTTCCTTTTAGTCTCTGCTTTTTCTCTAAGAATATTATCCCTCTGTCAACTCCTGTTCACTTCTGGAATGTGTTTTAACATTTTTATCCATGTTTGTACACTTATAATGAAACATATATGGGATCATAGTATGTGCTTCATGCTGTTTTATTACTCAATAGACCTTGTAAAATCAATTGACTGTTGCAGTTCTAATTTAATTTTATTAATAGTCACATGGGGCCAAAACCGGTTTGGCTCAGTGGATAGAGCGTCGGCCTGCGGACTGAAAGGTCCCAGGTTCGATTCCGGTCAAGGGCATGTACCTGGGTTGCGGGCACATCCCCAGTGGGAGATGTGCAGGAGGCAGCTGATCGATGTCTCTCTCTCATCGATGTTTCTAACTCTCTATCTCTCTCCCTTCCTCTCTGTAAAAAATCAATAAAATATATTAAAAAAAATAATAGCCACATGGGAATATGTGGTACAGATTTGACATCATTTTTTGAGCATTTTCTATATTTATAGGCATGTACTATACTTCCATATTTTAGCCCTACAGTGAATTCTTTACTACACGTACTGGAAACTTTAACTTGCTTCTGTTTTGATGTGACATAACTAGAAGAATGAGTGATGGTCACCATGTATTGGTCCAAAGAAGCTATATCAATTCACATTTTATGAACAATTATCTATGGGAAAATATCTCTAAATTATTGCACAGAGAAGTCTTTTTGCTCTTTTAATTCTTTTTTAAAAAAATATATTTTATTGATTTTTTACAGAGAGGAAGGGAGAGGGATAGAGAGTTAGAAGCATTGATGAGAGAGAAACACCGAACAGCTGCCTGCTGCACACTCCCCACTGGAGATGTGCCTGCAACCAAGGTACATGCCCTTGGCCGGAATTGAACCTGGGACCTTTGAGTCCGCAGGCCGACACTCTATCCACTGAGCCAAACCGGCTAGGGCACTCTTTTAATTCTTGTAACTCTGATTGAAGTACAATGACCATTTATTTTATTTTAAACATTTGGATTTATTTAGCAGTTCTCTTCATATAATTTAATATTTAGTTGTACAATTGAAAACACAGTAAGTTAAATGTTTTTCAGTGAGCAGATGCTTTTAAAATCATATTTCTTATTTATCTTTAAGAATTATTCATATTTTTTGTTTATTGAGGTATGTCTCAGAAACAACTATGATACTTGAATTTATCAGGTCCCTGAAAGAGTGCCCTGAACACACATTTAGCATATGTGCTATATGTGATAAAAAGCTGAACTATGTCATGATTTTTTTTTTTTACCAATATGTCAGAATTTATTTTTATTTATTTATTACTTTATTATTTTATTGTTTACAGTATAACATATGTCTCCCTTTTCCCCCATTGA
>NW_006284811.1:109181-110151 GCF_000327345.1 Myotis davidii | reverse complement strand
GAAAAGCCCCCACCACCTCAGTGTCCATGTTCATTGATTATGCTAATATGCATGCATATAAGTCCTTTGGTTGATCTCTAACCCCTCCTTCCCTCATCCTGCCCTGCCTTCCTTCTGAGATTTAATGATTTTTTTTTTTTACCAATATGTCAGAATTTATTTTTATTTATTTATTACTTTATTATTTTATTGTTTACAGTATACGCTACCGCCCCCTGGTGGGCGCTGCAGCGATCCAGGGGCGGGGGGCGGTGATGGCCACAGGTGCATTTGTTTTAACTTTTTTTGTATTACCTTTCTATTCTGAGTTCAATAAATAGTTTCATAATTTCAAACTTCAATGTTTCTAATTTACACCTTTCTTTACTATATTTTATGAAAAAGGTAGAAACATTAATACATATATCTTTCTGTTTAATTGCTATTAATTTTTTTTAAAAATTACTTTCCAGGGGGCGCTGAGTAATATTTTTTCTGGAAAGGGGGCGGTAGGCCAAATAAGTTTGGGAACCACTGGTGTAGATGTACCACATTTTTCCACTCCATTCATCTGCTTATGGGCAGTTAGGCTGCTTCTAAATTTTAGTTTTTGTAAATTGTGCTGCTATGAACATAGGAGTGCATATGTCCTTTCTGATTGGTGTTTTTGATTTCTTGGGATATAATCCTAGAAGTGAGATCACTGGGTCAAATGGGAGTTCCATTTTTAATTTTTTTGAGGAAATGCCATACTGTTTTCCACAGTGGCTGCACCAGACTGCATTTCCACTAGCAGTGAAAGAGGGTTCTTTTTTCTTTACATCCTTGCCAGCACTTGTTGTCTTTTTGTTGTTTTTTGTTTGTTAAGTGCTTTTGTGACTGGTGATTTCTTTTTAATTTCTTTATTGATTAAGATATTACATATGTGTCCTTATTCCCCCATTAGCCCTCTATCCCCCCCCCCCCCGCCCCTCCCCCCCTGCTTCTCTTA
>NW_006284811.1:99820-108788 GCF_000327345.1 Myotis davidii | reverse complement strand
AGACAGAAGGAAGGCCAAGAGACATATTGAAAACATGCTCAAAGTCACTAATCATACAAAAGATACAAATCAAAATGACAATGCGGTACCATCTCACACCTGTTAGAATGGCTATTATCAACAAATCAATGAAGGACAAGTGCTGCGAGGATGCAGAGAACAAGGAACCCTTGTGCACTGCAGGTGGGAATGCGGACTGGTGCAGCCACTGTGGATGCCACTATGGAGTTTCCTCAAAAAGCACTTGTCCTTTGTTGATTTATTGATGATAGCCATCCTGACTGGTGTGAGATGGTCCCTCATTGTCGTTTTGATTTTCATCTCTCAGGTGATTAGTGACTTTGAGCATGTTTTCTTATGTCTCTTGGTCTTCTATATGTCCACTTTTGACAAAGGAGGCAAGAGCATATTGAGTCAAGACAGTCTCTTCAATAAATGCTGTTGGGAAAATTGGACAGATACATGCAAAAAAATGAAATTAAATCACTAACTGACACCATACAAAAAAAATACACTCAAAATGGATAAAGGACTTAAACGTAAGACGGGAAACCATAAAAATTCTTAGAAGAATCCACAGGCAGCAAAATCTCAGACATATGTCGTAGAAATATCTTTACTTGATACAGATCCTAGGACAATGGAAACTAAGGAGAAAATAAACAAATGGGACTACATCAAAATAAAAAAGCTTCTGCACAGCAAAAGAAGCCATCAATAAAACAACAAGAGAGTCTACTGCCTGGGAGAACACATTTGCCAATGTTACCTCCGATAAGGGTTTAATCTCCAAATTTTATAGGGAACTCATACAACTTAACAAAAGGAAGATAAACAATCTAATAAAAAAAATGGGCAAAGGACTTAAATAGACACTTTTCAAAAAGCATATTTTTTAAAAAAGGAAAATCTGTAAACAAAGGTCTGACCATTTTCCTCAGTTCTGATTATAAAACATTATGCATCAATTTCATTAGAAGATATTAGACTTATAGCTATTCTTGAATATTCATTTATTCTCTTCACTAAATGATTTTATCTTTGACTAAATTTTCAGAAACTATAACTAGAACACACAGAAATATTGAAAGGTTATATCCATGGACACATTTTTTTTTTATTTAAAATATAAGATCATGCAAGATATAAATAGTCTTATAATGCTTTTTATTCATAACATACACTTTAAAACAATTCTAAAAATTATATTGCATATGGAATGAAGAAAACTTTTGCTGAATATACAATGTCTCATTTCACTTACAAATTTCACAAATACTTTAACCACTTTTATTGACAATAGCTGCAGTTGGTTTTTAATTGTGTTTAGAAAATATCTCAAGATAATCATGCAATATGTCTGGGCATTTATATTTTACCTACCTCTAATGCCAGGGTTTACTAATCATTGTGCGAATTTGCCATAGATCTTCATCAACTGCAATCAGACATTAGGGCACGAAAGGTAATGGAGTGATGGGGGCCATGGATGTGAAATTAGGGTGTAAATATAAGGGTGACACAAAGAGAAAGAGTAATTAGTTTGGGGATTGGGCCTTTTCTGGCTTGAATTCCCAGAACTGTAACGTGACATGATGACTAAAACTATAATGAGGGCCTCATAATAATACTAGGAAGGATTGTATTGCTGAAAGTTATCTTTTTTGGCAAAAATAATTTGCTCATCACTATTCTGGACTCATGATTGTGGGATAATCATGTTGTCTTGAGATACATTAAATATAACTAGAATAATTTTAACAAACTACTAATGTTAGGTAAATATATATATACATATATATGTATATATAAATTCAGTAGGATAAATTTGGTATAATTATTATCTTGCTAGTTTTAAGAATACAAACTATACAAAATTATTAGGTATGAATCCTAATCTCAATGAAAAGTAGAGTTTGATAAAGGCTATGTAAAAGATAAATAAGGAAATGCAAAAGGAAAATAAGAAGTAAGGGTACAAAAAAGTCAATGAAGACCTTATAGTATTTTACATCAAAAGGCAAAATGTAAAATCAGTTTTTAATAATATACAAAATATATTTAATTATATTTTCTATAAATCTAACTTAAAATTCACGTGTTTTTTTTTCCCTATTGAGCGTCCTCCCTAGCAAATACCTGCACCACTTGTTATGCGTGGAGCCTTACTTGAATACTTAAGACATTTGCCCATATTCTCTTTCCAGATTCCTTTTCTTTGTCATTAAATTATTCTTTTTATAAATTTCACTACCTCAATGTTTATATTCTCAAACTTGTTAATGTGAGAAATCAATACCTCTCAATGTGTGCACATTCATAAAATACTCCTTATTCTGAGAGTTCTTATGAATAAAATCTTATCCAAAGGTGAGAGTCAGGTCTATAATAGAAGACTATCTTTCAGACAGGTGTGTCTTTCAACCCTTCTCTTCTGGAAAGTTTTAGACATAGAATATTGAAATATAACCATATAGGCACACATTTACTGCCATGTACACTGGTAGATTGTCTAAAAATTTCTGTGTTAGTTTATCTAGTTCACAATTCCCATACTAGATATCTAATGCAGTAATTCATATTGACCATGTACACTGTTTTCTGTGAGGGTGAAAAAAAGTCATATAATAAAGCATTTTTGGTGCTAAAATGCTACATCAGGTACCTTAATTTGCCACAAATAAGACTAAATTAGAGTTTAAAATGAGAACATTGCTACCTTATTTTTCTGGTAGCAATGCAGCATCCTAACAGCATGTAAGCCATCACAGGATTTAGAGCTCAACTCAATCAGTGGCAACAAAATTAGAAATAAATAGAGGAGGATCAATACAGAGTGTTGTCTGGAATAATGAAACAGCCCTTGGCTGGAAAAATCTATTTTATTTTTCTTCTTTAGCTAGGTGTTCTGGAAGTTTCTGACCTGGCTCAATAAAAACTAAGCCTACTTTTTTTATAAAGACAAAGAAGAGTCAATGGTAAATATGATGTAGTATACATAAATCTAAACACATATGTATGTACATGCATGTATACAGTACCCCCCAAAATGTATACACACTTTAATAGCTGATAGCTCAATTTTGAAAATGAAATGTATTTTAATAAAAACTGCCTTTATAATCCTTCAAAGTGTGT
The DNA here is from genome assembly GCF_000327345.1 of Myotis davidii. Taxonomy (NCBI): domain Eukaryota; kingdom Metazoa; phylum Chordata; class Mammalia; order Chiroptera; family Vespertilionidae; genus Myotis; species Myotis davidii. The sequence goes on along the minus strand of NW_006284811.1, from coordinate 105,650 downwards.
GTATACATTGCTTTGGGACAACTAGCAGAAAATAAGGTATTTTTATAGTAATAGTTTTTTATTAAAATTACTAGTGGCCTAGTGCACAAAAATTTGTGCAATCGGGGCGGGGGCGGGGGGAGATGTCCCTCAGCCTGGCCTGCACCCTCTCCAATCTGGGACCCCCGGAAGGATGTCCTACTGGTTTACAACAGCTTCCCCCCAACTTCCCCCCGCCGCCAACGTACTTACCCCCAGATGCCCCCCCCACCAGCCTGATCATCCCCAACTGCCCCCGTACCAGTGTGCTCACCCCAAACTACCCCCCTGTCGGCCTGCTTGCCCCAAACTGCCCCCCTGCTGGCCTGCTCACTCCAAATGGCTCCATCTTCTATTCCATTTGTGTCCTTTCCACCCCTAAGTTAATTTCGTGTCCTTAATATGTGGTTATGAGATGTCTCTGTGACTGAGCTGGGAAATCTTTCATGTTTCTCTTTCTTTCCTTTCATCGATCCTATGGAGGTTGGATATGATGCATCCAGAAGGATTAACTGGAAGCTCGGAGAGTAAGATCAGAAGTCAACAGACACTTGTTTCCTTTACCCAGACAGAGTTAGAAAAACACAACTCCTTTTATCATAACAGCAGCCAGGGCCATGCCTGTGGGAGGAGGAGCAGGGAACCAGGGCTTCCCCCTTGCTCCTTGCCTGCCCTCCCTTCCTCCATCCCTGCACTGGTCCAGCTGCTATCACTACCATGGAACCCCTCAACTCAGGGTCTGGCTCCGCCCATCTCACAGGGAGGAGCATACGCAGTTTCTTGCAGACACAGAAGCAGCTATGGAGTAGGGAGGAGGTGGTTTTTCCTCTGAGCAGGCGCTGAAGTCCCCACTCCGGAGCCTGCGAGTCTGAGTCCTTGGAGGCTGCACAGTGGAGGCACCACATTCCTTTCAGTAGAAACTGAAGATTGATAGGAGACTGCTGGCTGAGGGGAAGGACCAGGAGGTCTTCCTTGCGTCCTTTCACCAATACCCAGTCCCGCTACGCTGATCGTGCCGCCTAAGCCCCGTTGGCCAGGGCTGCACACGGGGGCCTGGATAGCGCCTTGCGCTGTCCCACCCTGCCTGCAGTAGGCAAATTAGCCACCATCTTTGTTGGCAGTTAATTTGCATATCACTCTGATTGGCTGGTGGGCATAGCAAAGGTATGGTCAATTTGCATCTTTGTCTTTTATTAGATAGGATATTATAGTTCATTCAAATTCCTAAAATAGTTTTAAATTTATCATTTGACATATCGTTAATAGTACTCATTTTTTCTTGAATGTATTCCTTCAAGTTTAAGAGTTTATGATATTATTTTTGCAAAGCTACTTACAAGAAGCGCTCTTAATGCATTTTAATGTCAGGATATGTGAAATATCTTGGAAAAGGAAAATAATAACCAAGGTTGCTCCTTGTATTCTAAAATTCTTAAAGTGCTAGATGCAACTTAGAAAATAAGGAGCGTTAAGCTGCCTGATGAAGGAAGTACTGGTTCCTCTGGTCATGTGATCAGGGACCAGGATACAGCAGCAATGTGACTTCTCAGTATTTGTCCAGCTTCATCCAGATAGGACAGAATTGGCCTCTTAGAAGAAGAACCAGCCCTTTTATGACATTATCGGAAGACAGAGTTTAGTTTTATGGTTGCAGCTATGTGGTGGAGCCATCAAGTGACAGACTTCACCATATCAGACTTCTTATTTGAAGAAGAAACAAACAATCACACTGATAACAATGGTGGGATTGGAGTCTTAGTGTCTAAGCCTTGCAATTGACAAGACTGAGTTAAATCATTAGCCTAAGCCAGTTTTAATAACTTTCGAGGAAAGAAAACGCCTTTTCTATCACGCTAGTCAGAAGATGATTAGTCCTAAGAAATTAGTTCTTTCCTTTCAATATCTTTGTTATAAATGACTTATAACACATCTGGCTCTTAAATATTAATTAAAATGGGAATTACTTGAATTCTTATCTATAAGTTAAAGGACTATGGATAGATGAGACTACTCCCTTAAAAATGCCCTTTGAAAGCTTATAGTTACAGTATATCTACCATAACAAAGCATAACTTTTAAATTCTCTTGGGAATAAAAAGCTTTTAAGTGAAATTTTAAAAAAAAGACAGAAAATATTATCAAATAAAGAAAAAATAACATCATTAATTGATATATATCCCTCAGCTTTTTAAGGAACATAAATACTAAATTTCTATTTCAAGATTTTTCAATCCTTTAAAAATATTAGGTATTTTAATCTTATATTTTTATTTCAATTCAGATATAGGTGTTAATAATCATTTTTAATAATCATCCAAAAATAAGTTATCTATTAAAGTGTAATACACAAGTCAAACCAAAACACCCCAAAGACATCTTTGTTTCTAAATATTTAAGTGTAAAACATTATATTTATAGGGGAGTTTAGAACTATTTTTCAAATGTTTTATTTAAAACTTTGATTTTATACTCCTTTGATACATAAAAGTGACTGAGTTATGAAAATATACTTTCTTAATTGTAAATATGCTATACAAACTATGTTGCAATATTTTATCTCTTTTTCATTACTTTCTTACTGGATTTATATTTTAAAAATAAAGCCTCAGACACCTTTGTTTACTTATTATTGTGATGAGAGCAATTTTATTACAGTGCCAATTCTTTTAATGCCAATTTATTTTAAGTTGGCATTTATTTATAGTATATAATTTTTTAAAGAAGAGACTCATAGAAAAAAATTACTGTATAATGTTTTCAAGGCTACAGTGTCATTTCTCAATGGTTCTAATACATGCATACAAATCTAAATGAGCATTTAATCTGCCAAACTCAGATACATAAGTCATTTTAGAAAATGAACACTGCCACTTTAATAGCTACAAGCAATATAAACAACACAAGCTTGAGTTGATCTTTTCTATAGGTTGTGGTGTCTATGATAAAAGGAAAAAGAATGAACCATCTAATTATGGCTTTAGATTTTGAATAGTGTGGAATCTAACTGTTGGACTCAAAGGTGGGTGATAATGAAAAACAACTGCTTTCTTTTTCTGTATCTTGGAATTATATCTGTGACAGCACCTCTTTGTCAGCTATTTAGACACCACTGCAGTGAAATCACTCAGGTTATTTTGTGCAAGAAATTCATTTTAAGGAACAAAGCAGCATTCTCCAAAGTTTTTTTAAAGTATGTTTTTATTGGTTTCGGAGAGAGGAAGGGATACAACTCTAAGCACATTTCTTCAAAAACTAAAACGAACTATAATAAAATCAAATAAATAAGCAAATAAATACATACTTGGATACCTACAGACATGCATGCTAAATGGAGAACTTTTGAAGGTATGAGAATAAAGATCTCAACAGTCAACTCATGTATAATTCTTGTAGAAAGTCATGGTGAAATAGTCACCCTTTCATTCATCAACAAATTTAATGGAGCAACTGCATTTTTTACTAATGATTCCACATGTTTGAATATATATCTATGAAGACAACAGAAAAATGTTCCAACCTACCCTCTATTACCAGTTATTTTAAATCTACATGCCAGTTTCTAATTAAAAATTCAAGTGGGGTAAAATAAATATATTCTTAACATTCAGAGATTCAAGGAATTTATCAACCACAGACTAAGAGGAAAAAATTATCATGGTATATTCAGATAAATAAAAATGTAACCACACTAAAAAAAAACTGAGAGAAAGGGTGAGAAATTAAAGAGACAGACTATCTTCTCGAGTCAACATGTAATCTTACATACATTCATACGTATTTCTTATGAATAGTAAGGAATTAGGTACCTGTTACTACTGGGCAAATCAAATTCATTTATTAATATGTATGTAAAAGCCTTAAATAAAATATTATCAAACAAAAACCAATAATATTTTACATATTTTGAAATGGTGTTTATTTCAGGATTCATAAAAATCTATTAAATCTATTAAAATTTATTAATACGCCTACATAATATATCAATTTATATTTCTGCACAACAACATCACAAGTTTAGGATCTTCAAACAAAGTACAATTATTATCTCACAGTTTTTATGGCTTAGAAGTTCAAGCACAGACTAACTCTATCCAGGGTCTTTCAAGGCTACAATCAAAATATCACATGATCTCATTCATTTATGAATTACAATGAACAACATAAACTGATGAACAAAAACAGATCCAGAGACAGGGAAGCATTGATCAGGTGCTCAAACCTCAGAGGGAAGGTAGAGGAGGGTTGGGGAAAGTGAGACAGATCAACCAAAAACTTGTATGCATACATATAAGCATAACCAATGGACACAGACAACAGAGGGTGAGGGTGAGGGCATGATTGAAGGAGAGTGGGAATGGGGGGATAAGGGCACATATGTAATACCTTAATCAATAATTTAAAAAAAGTCTCACCTGAGACCTAGGATTCTCTCCCAAAATCACATTGCTGTTGGCATTATTCACTTCCCTGCAGTTGTAGAACTGAGGGTCACAGTTGCAAGAGGCCACCTTTGTCAATTGGTAGTCATAGCAAGTCTCTTAGCTTCTTCGTGGCCAGAAAGAAAGCATCTCTATTGCTTCTAAGCAGAGACTTCTTTCTCTGACCTCTGGACCTTTGTTTAAATGTCTAATCCAGCGATTTTCAACCAGTGTGCTACAAGAGGCCCACTGGTGTGCTGCAAGAATTTTTAAAACATGTAATATATGGCTATTTAGTCAGAGGCACTGATATCTTTTTCCTTAGACTCTCAAATTAAAAAATGACAACAACGAACCCACAATAGTCATCTGGTGTGAATGAATCAAAATTACACTTATATTTTCATCAGATGAGCCAAATATATGTGTGTGTGTGTGTGTGTGTGTTTGTGTGTACTGCAGGATTTTAGTAATTAGTTTGTGTGCCATAAGATTAAAAAGTGTGAAAATTGCTGGTCTGTTCTGATGAGCTCAGACCCACCCTGAATAATTTTCTTTTTAATTAACTTAAGGTAAATTGATTAGTGTCTTTTGTATCTGCAAATCTCCTTTTTAAAATTTCATTTAATGTAATTTAATCACTAAAGCAATATTCCATCACCTTTTCCATATTCTATGTGTTAGAATGAAGTTCCAAATCCTGTATACACTCACATTGAGGGGGCTGAACAAGGATTTGAGTCACTGTGGTTCATTTTAGAACTCTTCCTGTTGCTGTAGGATTGGGTGTGTGGAATTCTTCCACCACTAATGGGAGTGGGGTTCTTACATTATCTTCAGAAAAGGAATTTTCTAAGACTCACAGGGGAGAATGAATGCTTTTTATTTTGCAAAGTCCGTTTGTCTTTAAACTAGTTCTAGAAAATGTACAGCTGGGGTTTAGTAGAGCTAAACACAGGGCCAGTTTCCAGAATTTCCATTTCATGGTGGAGCTGAGTCCAATGCAGCATTAGGCTAATCATACTCCATTAGTCCATTGCATGGGTTCCACATGGCCGTGAGCCACATGGCTGAATGCAGGGGAGCATGCTCCCTGCTACAAGAGTCCCAGGAAAGCAAGAAGGCTACAGGTGCAAGAGCCAAGAAAGGGAACTTTTTTTATTCTGGATTTAAGTATTTCAGATTTTTTTTTTCTTTTAAAAAATAAATTTATTGGGGTAACATCTACACTAATAAAAGAGAAACATGGTAATTGGCATATGACCGCTACCCTTCCCATTGGCTAATCCCCCTGTCACTCACAGAGTAGGGCCGAGATATGCAAATTAACTGGCAGCCAAGATGGCGGCTGGCAGCCAGGCAGCTGATACAAACAGGGAAGCTTGCTTGCTTCA
>NW_006284811.1:97743-98886 GCF_000327345.1 Myotis davidii | reverse complement strand
GCACCGGGCCTCTTGTTGGTTAATAATATTATATAAATTTCAGGTATACAATTAAGTATTTCAGATTTTGAGCCCTTGCAGTGGCCACACCTATTCTGGCCACTGACTTGCTCCCAGGTGTGACTGACAGAAAAGCATCTTTCCACATTTCCCTGATCTTACTGGATATACATCTATTGTCGAGTCTCTTTCCCCAGTGATTTTCAAGGAATACATGGAGAGTTAACTGTAGCTCTCTGACAAAGCTGTATAAATAGCATGTCTATGTTATCTAGTCTCACTTTTGCTCCTTTCCTGTTCATAATAACTAGGTAATTAATGGTATCATTCCTACAATATATAATAATGGAAATATATTTAAAAAATCCATTTTTAGTTTCATTGAGCCATTAATTTATCCATTAGTATGCAATAAAAGAAATAAATAAAAATAACATGATTATTTCTGAAGATTCTTAAAAGCCATTTGATAAAATATTACTGCCATTCTTGTTAAGTAGACAATAAGTTATTTGAGATCAATTAATATGTATTTAATATGTTAGAATTGATATAATTCTAGACTGAAGCCAGTCACTTACTTACTTACTTAATGAAGAAATGCTAAAAACTTTTTTATACTTTCTCAAAAATAAAAAAGGATATTATTTATCTTGACTACTACTTAACATTACATTGGGAGAAAATTCTCCATGGTCTTTCTGGGCTATAGAAATTGTGTTCTTCCATAGGATCTTGAGGAAAATGCCCCAAGGAGCCATGCAGGGAGACTGTGGTGATGCAAGATTTATTTGGAAAGGCTGCCACTGGGTTTTCATTGTCCCATTTCCCTCGGTCCTCCCATGGAGAATGTCCAATCTTATCTTCATTAACCCCCTGGGGTTATGACCAGGAGCTTTCTCAAAATAACCAATCACTCTCCCTGTCGTTCATGTGTGCTTCTGATGGGTCTACCTCCTAGCCAATGATCTGTTCCCAGGGTACAGTGACAGGCCTCTATGGTCAAGCATCTCTTCCTGCACCATTTTGACCTCTGTTGCTCATGTGTTTACCTCCCTTGCTCCCTTCACAAGCCAGTACTGGAGGAGGAGGGAAGGGTATCAATCCTTAGCAGGGCAATGCTATGACCCCCTGAAGTGTAGG
>NW_006284811.1:89705-96708 GCF_000327345.1 Myotis davidii | reverse complement strand
ATTCTCTCTCATCATGGATGTTTCTCTCTCTCCCTCTCCCTTCCTCTCTGAAATCAATACCACTTTAAAATTCCAAACCCTCTTCCTCCCTGGTGTGGCTCAGTGGATAGAGCGTCAGCCTGCGGATTGAAGGGTCCCGGGTTTGATTCCCAGTCAAGGCACATGCTTGGGTTGTGGGCTTGACCCCCAGTGGGGCATGCAGGAGGCAGCTGATCAATGATTTTCTCTCATCGTTATTGTTTCTATCTCTATCTCCCTCTCCATTCCTCTCTGAAATCAATGCAGATATATTTTTTAATGAAAAAAAAATTACTTATGTGAATAGGAAGACACAAAACCAAAAATTTAGTTTTTCCACAATTAATTTTTGAATGCTTTAAAATTTCAATTAAAACAAGGTAAAGTCTTTGGAGCCAACTCTGAGCTTTAAAAGTTGGTTAGAAAGTTTACTTGGAAGAGAAAATAACTGAGATTATCCAGGAAAAACAGGAAAAGAAGAGTAAGGAAAACAAGAGTAAGGAGAAGGGCCAAACAGAGAGACTAGTGGAAATAGTTCACCATAAATACAGTCTCTTAAATTAGCAGAAAAAGAGTGCCATTTGACAAGTGATGTTGGAAAAAAAAACATAACATTGGATTAATTGCCCCATTATATACCAAGTTTATTTCCAAATTTATTCTCTTTGGACCACATATGTAAATATACTGAATGTACTATAGAACTATGAGGAAAACTGTGGAACTTCTCTTTAAGGAGTAGGGAATTTTCTCCAGTTATGACTTGAAATCCAGCATGATAAGAAAAAATATGAATTGAATTTCATTTAAAAGATACTTGGCAAAAAACAACCATAAGAAAAAGTTTAATTTCCAAAATTCCAAGTAAAATGGAAACATTATTCCAAGTGTCCAATAAAATGATAACACTTGAACAAACTAAAGCTTTTAATGGAGTGTATTTGTCAAGAGTCAAAGATGAGTGACCCCCCCAATTTGTATACTCTCAATATTCAACAGTACCTTTGTTTTTCACAAATTGCTCTTGATTTCATCTCACACTTAATTGTATTTAATTGCACTATATTTACCTTTCTTGATTAATAGTTTACATATTCAACATTCACACAATTTATTCATCTTTTAATATTTATTTATTTTGTTATTTTTGAAATGTTTTATTAATCTTCCCCTTCCGTTTCTAGGAAAAATGTTTTATAGATAGTATTTCACTTTTCTTCTTTCTCTTTCTTTTTTAAAACTATATTTGTATTGATTTCAGAGAGGAAGGGAGAGGGGTAGAGAGATAGAAACATTGATGAGAGAGAAACACTGATCTACTGCCTCCTGCACGTCTCCAACTGGGGATCGAGCCCACAACATGGGCACGTGACCTGACCAGGAATGCACCATAACCTCCTGGTTCATTGGTCAATGCTAAACCACTGAGCAACACTGGCCAGGCTCTCTTTCTTTTGTCTGACCTTGAAATTATAGATTAACCTTTTAACTTTTTAAAAATAGATAATAATCAAGTAGAATGTGTTGAATAACTTATCCACAAAATGGTTAGTATCACAGCTCTTTAAGACCAAGCCCTGTATTTTAATTAAAATATATATCAGTACAACTGCTATTGAAAAAATAACATATTTTTCTCTTCCATTAAATTGACATTTTTTATCCACTTAAGTATCTATTTCTTTATGTAAATGCATACTGTCATGAATAGGTATTTTTAGTTCTATTCTCTATATTAACCCTTCATTTTTGTAATGATGAAAATATAATAGAGGTGCCATGCCAGACTCCTTGGACAATGACTCAGTGTACTGTGTATTGCACTATACAGTGACAACTGGGAAGCTATTTTCTGTTATACCTGTATTTGTACACACACACACACACACACATACACACACACACACACACACTTTTTGGAGGGGAATCAATACTTAATGGCATATGTACTTGTTTTTATTTTATTCCTTTTATAGCTACTTTTAAAGGTCATGGCCATGCCTGAGAGATTTTTCTTGAATTCCATTTTTCTTTGACTTTAGTGGAACATTTCTTACATGTTTGTCTTCCTGATATTTTTATTGTCGCTTTTCCATTTTTTATGGTCTCCAAGTTGTTCCGTGGAATTCTTTCATTATTTTTTACTAGTCTACTTATTTTAAAATGGCAGTGCCATAGACCCTTGCTATTATTTTCACCTAGAATGTGGTGAAAGCAATGTCAGTATAATAATTTTTACAGTAAGAAAGGTAGCATTCAGTCCTTTTTATTTTATTTTCAAATTGAACATGTGTTTATCTTCTGAAATGTCTGGATTATAGTAGGAGATTAAAAAACATAAAATGTGCTATTTAATGAAACAGTTTTGAATTTTTTAGACACTACATTGAAAAACAACAATCTTTTTTTCTAAAAGGAATTTAATCTTCATTACATTTTCATCCTGTTAATTCCTCTATTCTATATCTTTTAGGAATACTTAAATACCTTCTCAGGGAAAGTAAAATTTCTTTAGCATCATAAATGAAAATAAGTTGGTCTTATCCATCATCAAGTCAACATTTTTTGAGTGACTAGAATATGCCAGACACTGTCAACAACTGAGGCTAAGGAAAGGATAAAAGTGCCTTTGATCAGATTCAGTTCAGATGGAAAAAATGCTGCTTGGTTTAAAATAAAAATAGTATCAGAAGCAATGCATTTAATATTCTGGGTGTCAAAATATACCTGATGTTGTGAGTTACTAAGAGGTAGGGACTTCTTTTTTCCGTAGCTGCCAAAGGCAGATTTTCCCTGGCAGCAATAGCTTTCCCTCTCTTGTCTTCTGTCCTCCACTTTTGTTTTCACTGCCTTTGTCCTTTGACAGTGGTTTGATGAAGTCGCTTTTGTGTATTCAGAGGGCCTTTGGATCCCCTTGCCTTCTGTTCTCTCTTCCTAACCCATGTATAAGCCTGTTCAAAAACAATTCTCTGTCTTGTGTTAATCTTTGATGCTCTTATATATCCTTTCCCTTAGTTTGTGTGTTGATTAATAACACTGTCTTCACCTCTGACCTCCTTTATTTAAAAACAATTTAGGTTATTTGGACATAAAATTGCAATGCTTATATTGACTTTTATGGTGCTAGTTTTTAACTGCATCTCTACTGACTAATTGCTACTAGTATACCAACTTTCCTCTTGGTTTCACCTTAAAGTTCAGAGTAACTTGGAAATTGGAGATAAGATATGATTTAATTACCCTTACTTCTTATAAATGTAGTTTGTTCATTTATTCACTATGTGTATTTTCAGCAACCTTGCGCATGCTATACACTGTATATTTCTGGTAGAAATAAGCTTTGAACATAATAAAATTATAGCCCTTATAAGGCTAAGCTCTCCGTTGTGAGGAAGAGCAAAGTCAATGAACTAAAGCACAAATGATATATTATACAATAATATAAGCTAAATATCCTATCTAATAAAGAGCTAATATGCTAATTAGACCGAACAGAAGAATGACCTTCTGGATGGAACCGGGACTGCAAGCGCCAAGCCCCTTGCACAAATTTCATGCATTGGGCCTCTAGATACAGTATTAGGCAGGATAAAGGGACAGAAAGCAATGGAAATGAGAACTAGCTAATCTTTTAAAATGAACAGTCAGGTGATTCCTCTCTAGAGAAGAGCTTGCCCTAGATCAGTGGTTCTCAACCTTCTGGCCCTTTAAATACAGTTCCTCATGTTGTGACCTAACCATAAAATTATTTTTGTTGCTGCTTCCTAACTGTAATTTTGCTACTGTTATGAATTGTAATGTAAATATCAGATATGCAGGATGGTCTTAGGCGACTCCTGTGAAAAGGTCATTCGACAGCCAAATGGGTCATGACCCACAGGTTGAGAACCACTGCCCTAGATGGACAAAGGGTAAATGTTTTGCAAAGAACTATATCCAGTCAGACTGAATAACATTTCAACAGAAGAAAGAATAAGAAATGAAGGCCTGGAAGTAGGCATTAGGGCACCTGTTTGTTGTATAAAAAAAGAGGCTTGTGCAATTGACTATACAGTGGGAAGATCAAGCAGAAAAGGACATGGAGTAAGGCAGATATTACTACTATTTTTTTTCCCATTTTAGAGATGTGAATTTTATGTCTTTTCAAACACTGGACAAATGCTATATATTGTCATAGTTGGCATTGATTTTCCTTGGAGAAGCATGGGATAATTTAAGCATAGCAATTAACATATATAATTCTCTTATGTAGTCATCACAATATCTCTGTGATATTATTTTTTAAAAAATATTTATTGTTGAAAGTAATATATACATCTCCTTTTATCCCATTGACATCTCCTAACCTGCCCCTGCCCACTGCCCCTACCTTTACCACATCACTGTCATATTAAGAATAAATGTCAGTTAATTTTCCAGGTGAGAACACAAAGGAGTTATGATTTGTCTAAAATAATGGATAAGTGATACATCTGAATGTGCTGGAGACTCTTTAAATAGTCAATTAGCTCTTTTTATCATTGGTTTCTACTATTTAGAAATAATGTTCATAGAATCAAATTGTTATCACCGTTTACCTTCATTAATGGTGACCCAGTAACTGAAAAATCCTTACTCCTCATTAAATGTAAGATGTAGAACACAAATTCAAGCTGGGGTAAAATGAGGTTTTCATACTAGAGCCCCAAAATTGATGAATGAAGCCTGTGTGTGGGAAAATTTGCTTCTTTATAATCAGAGAGTTCATCTGACAATATATACTCATGCGGCATTTCAGTTTTGCCCTGCCAATTCAGTTACCTTCCAAAAGGAGTACTTGAGAAATAATGGCACATCTACACCAAGAGGGTAAATTTTGAGGCTTGAGACTGTCCCAAAAGTGCTGACCACCTGGCGGCAAAGAGCAGAAAAGTGCTTTCTTCTAACTTTATCCATCCATCCATCCTTCCATCCATCCATCCATCCATCCAGCCAGCCAGCCATCCCATAGCAGAAACCATAGAGTTAGATCATCAGAGCCAGGTTCTTATTGCAGTGTAATGACACTGGTAATAATGTAATCCAATGATATTTGACCTTTCCCAATTATATCAACCACTCTTCCACCTCAGAGGAGGCATATAGAGAAAGTCACTATGAAAAAGAGATTCACAATTATCCGTTTGATAATTCTTTCTTTCAATGGTAAGGGGGGATGAGATTTGGAGTAATGATAATTCCTCTTAACATTACAGAGAACACAATTTCTTATTACACCATCCACTGTATCTACCCTTTGATAATTGTACCATGTATGTGTAATAAAATTTGACATTCAAGGAAAATAATCATTGAAGAGAGTCAGATGTCTGAGTGACATAGAAATTAGGATACAATATAATAATAATTTAGATTCAGAAGATCAGTTGTATTAGCTATCTATTCCTGCATATCAAATTAACCCAAAACTAGTGGCATAAACAGTAATCTCTGTTATCCCAGTTTCTGTTTTTGTAGGAACCTGGGCATGGCTCAGCCTGGTCCTGTGGCTCAGGGTCTCTCATCGACTTCACTCAAAGTGCCAGCTGGGGTGACAGTCACTTTGAATCTTGGCTGGAGGAGAATCTGCTTCCAGCTCACTTACCTGGCTGTTGGCAGAACTCATTTCACATGCTGTCACAATAGGCCTCAATTATTTGCTGCCTATTGGCCAGAAATTGCCTCTCATCTTGTGCCAACTGGGCCTCTGCACAGGTAGCTCACAATATGGTGGCTTGCTTTATCAGGGCAAGCCAGTAAAGAAAGGCAAAGGAGGGAGGATATTAAACCACTCTTCGTCTTCCAAAGAACAAGGCTGTTTTAACATGGTGTAAGCATGGCAGGGCATGTATGTGCCAGCATGTTAAAAGCATAAGATGCTGTGTAAACAGAAATCAGCATTTCTGTTCTTGCGGTAGGCAGTAGTATATTTGAAATAATAGTCTATTTGTGGTATTCTTAAAGTAACATTTATGTTATGAGATTTGAGTAAGACCTTACAAAGCTATATTTTAGAGTAGCAGAAGCTAAAGATAAAACCATAATTTTTGAAAAAAATAAATAGGTTTTTTAAAAGTATATTTTATTGATATTTTACAGAGAGGAAGGGAGAGGGATAGAGAGTTAGAAACATCGATCAGGGTGCACCCCCAACAAGGTACATGCCCTTGACTGGAGTCGAACCTGGGACCCTTCAGTCCGCAGGCCAACGCTCTATCCACTGAACAAAAACAGTTAGGGCAATAAGAAGGTTTTAAAGTAAAATATTCAGTAGAGTGAAGGAAACATTTCATTTCACAACTAGTTTTGAGCACCTTTGCAGTGCTAATCAAACTAAATGTGGCTCAGTTGTAGATCTAAAGTGAGTTTAATTTTCCTTATGTGTTAGGGATGCATTTGGGGGAAATTAAGGCTTTGAAGAATATTAGAATTGACCTAATGCAAACTTCATGTGTTGTAAATGTGGAGAGAGGCAGACTTAAAAGTTTACCTAGATCTCATACAACAAAGGAGCATCAGAGTCATCCCTAGAATACAGGCCTCTCATATGTAAGCAAATATTTTTGCAAGAAAGGTAGTTGTGTTTACCCCTAGATTTTTCCTCGTTCAATATTTTATTTCTAATAGCAAGCAAAATAAATAGTTGTGCAAGAGCAATACTTGAAGTGGAGTGAACAATTTATTCTAACACCAAAGACTCAGAGGTTTTTTATATATATACAATCTTTTTTTACATGAACAAAATTCCTTCATGAAAGCCAAGAATAAATGTATTTATTATTTATAATTGCTGTTTATAAAGGATTTGGTGGGATGCATGAATGCTTTCCAGGATAATAGCATATATCAGTGTTGGTATTTGAATGCTGGTTTGAAAGTGGTTTCTTCGAGGTAGAATTCAAATAAAGAATTTTAAATGATAGTGATAGCAAGGCCTGATACCTGACCAAATAAATGGAATCTCTGG
>NW_006284811.1:75277-89569 GCF_000327345.1 Myotis davidii | reverse complement strand
TATTTTATTTCTGATAACAAGCAAAATAAATAGTTGTGCAAGAGCAATACTTGAAGTGGAGTGAACAATTTATTCTAACACCAAAGACTCAGAGGTTTTTTTAGGAGGTGAGTGTGTGTGTGTGTGTGTGTGTGTGTATCTTCTAAATTTTTTTTTATCATACATAAATGAAAACATTGTACTGAAAGGTATTGAAACCTTTGGCATTAAAGCAAGTCATTATTTGTTATAGATATCACAAGGGGACTTTTTATAAGAACACCATTAATATTAGATTAGGGACCATGCTACTCCTGTATAACCTCTTTCCCATTGATTTCTAGAGATACTGGAAGGGAAGTAGGAAGAGGAGAGGGGGAGAGAGAGAGAGAGAGAGAGAGAGAGAGAGAGAGAGGGAGAGAGACTGATGTGAGAGAGACACATTAGTTGGTTGCCTCTGTAACCAAAATTTGTGCTCTTTACCAGGAATCAAACCCTACACCCTTCTGTCTGTAATCCAATGCTCTAAGCATTGAGCAACCTGCCAGGGCTTAACATTTTTTTTAGGTGATTAGCGCACAGCTAGGGTTGAGTACTCTGAAGTTATAATAAAGAAGAAGATATTAATGTGAATTTCAGATTTGGGTGCATAAACTGAAACTGCCAAGTTCAAACACTTTCAAAAAAAGGATGACATCTTCAATCTTAAAGTACTGATATTTACAGTTACTTTCTGTTATAGTTATTTTGGGCTAACGTTCTTAAAGGTTTTAAGAGTTGCAACATCAAGTTATAAATTAATGATGTGTCAACACCTGCTAACATGAAATAGGTGTTATGTTTCTAACAGCTAATGCTAGATTAATGTCATTTTAATCACAAGAAGTTCAAAATCCATTTCAATGTTAATCAGCAGTTGAAAGAATAGATTAGTGATACAGAGAATGTCATTGCCCTTTCAAGCATTTCTCTTAGGTGATGCTCCCTGCTGATGTGAATAAGGTTGGGAGGCTATGATACCATAAAGCAGGGGTATTAGATTAAACAAAAGAAAGAAAAAAGATCCAAAAGAAGGAAACGTTAAGAGACTAATACATTTATTTTGGCTTATGATAAATGATCACTTCGCCCTGGCAGTGTAGCTCAGTTTGTTAGAGCGTCCGCCCCATATGCCACGGTTGTGATGACATCCCAGGTCAGGGTGCATACAAGAAGCAACCAATGAATGCATAAATGGGTGGTACTACAAGCTGAGGTTTCTCCATTTCTCAAATCAATCAATAATGATAATAATAATAAAAATATTTTAAAAGAAAGAAAAAGATCCTGAAGAAGAAAAGTTAAAAACAGACAATGATTTTATTTGGCTACAATAAATTATCACTTTAGCAATAGAGTGAATATGTTATTTTTTAAAATAAAAATTTATTTCACACTAAAAAATAGACATTGACTTTATGACATTTGAAGATTTATGACATTTGCACTAAATCATTTTAATTTTAATGTAAACTTCTTAAACTCAAACTTATTTTAACCACTATGACTTGATATAATTTTAGACTAGTATTGCTGCATTATTACAACAACCTATCAATGGAAAGAAGGCAGCATCACAATAATATTCCTAAAAAAAATATGGTCTTTTACTCTGATTCAAAGGTAATATGAAAAGAACCCAAATCATGTTTCCTTTTACTACAGATGTCTTATTCATTTCCTGAGTATGTTCGAAAATGATATTCTGTAATTATAGTTATTTTGTTCATTCAAAAAACATTTTCTATGGAGAGAAATTCAGATCAATATGAGATTTTTAGTTGAAGAAAGATATTTAAAAACTTGATTGAGAATAGAATATTTTTGCATATTTCTGTACTGTAAGAAGGTTTAGCAAAAAAAAATATTTTAATGTGTATTTTAATGTGTTTATTTCACTTAGCATTCTAGTGTAAAGCCATGTATTTTATATAATAAATTCAGGTATAGATTAGAAATGGAATTGCTATCATAAATGATTTGTTTCTTAAAGTAAACAAAATAAAGGGTGTCCCAAAAAATGCATGCACACGTTAACAGCTGATAGTTCAAGTTTGAAATGAAATGTTTTTAATAAATACTGCCTTTATAATTATTAAAAGTGTGGACACCCAAAGTATCCTCAATATACTTACTATATATTGAGGATATCAGCTGAGTAGATATGCACGTAGATGAAATGCAGCATAGTCCCTCATTTAAGCAATATATCCTTACTTATTTTAAGCCAGAGTTTATATATTATTAGTCTTGGGTTCTTGATTCATTTCCTTTAATGTGCATCCTTTTTGAGCAATGCTTTCTTGCTGCTGTTGTTGTGCCAGATTTAAGAGCAAATGAGAATATGATTAACAGGAATTGTCACACATATTTTAATCCATTCCCAGTTTTATTTATTATTATTTTTCCTTTTTATTGAATTTATTGGGGTGACATTGGTTAATAAAATTATACAGGTTTCAGGTGCACAATTCCACTATACAATATACAGAGCAATGCTTTCTTGCTGCTGTTGTTGTGCCAGATTTAAGAGCAAATGAGAATATGATTAACAGGAATTGTCACACATATTTTAATCCATTCCCAGTTTTATTTATTATTATTTTTCCTTTTTATTGAATTTATTGGGGTGACATTGGTTAATAAAATTATACAGGTTTCAGGTGCACAATTCCACTATACAATATCTGTACACTGTATTGTGTGTTCTTCACCCCAAGTCAAGTCTCCACCCATCAGTCATCAAACATTAAATCATATGATGGCCATGACCTTGTTTTAACCCTTGTAGGAAAGCTACATTTTATGGCATGGCCTTCTTTATTAAAAAGAAATTATCTCATTTTTATCATTTAATTATTGACCAACTTTCTATAGGCTTTTCCATCCTAATGTCCGAATATATTGACTTTTCCTATTTGCTTTCATTCTTGGTTGCAAAATAGCCAATTCTTTGCTTCTTTACAAGTTTCTAGTATGCCTTGTCAAACACAGCTAACAGCAAAAAACACATGCAACTAAGAAACCATTTTTAACCTCTTATCAACCAAAACCCTAGATAAATTATCAGTGTTCTATGTCTTCCAATTTCTTGCTCGTGTATTTAGTACTGAATATTTTTCACCACTAATATGGACACTGCCCCATTTTTATTTCCTCACTGCCCACTGCATGAGTCCTTATATAATGCCACATATATTTTATTTCAATTTTTGAGGCAGCTCATAAATTAACTACTCATAGTTAACCAATTTCCATTTTAGACAGGATGAGCTAAATAAATTATACTGTTTGGGAAAAACACACACACACACACCACAAAATCTGTATTTTTTATTATGGACTTAATTTCTAGAGAAATTTTAGATTTACAGAAATTTGAACAGAAAATACAGAAAGTTGAAGTTTCTCTTATTAACATCTTCTATTAGTGTTGTACATTCCTTATAAATGATGAACTAATATTAATGTTATTATTAGTTAAAATCTCTAGTTTTCATTAGGATTTGGATTTTTGTTTTGTACAGTTCTGTGGGTTTGACAACTATATCATGCCATATATCTGTCATTATAATATCAGACAGAATAGTTTTACTGCCTAACAATGCTCTGCGCTCTATCTATTTTTCTTCCTGTCATTTGTTCAAGCCCCTGGCAACCACTGATCTTTTTATATTGTCTCTGAAATTCTGCCTTTCCAAAGGTTATATACTTAGAATCCTACAGTATGTAGCCTTTTCAGATTGGGTTCTTTCATTAGCCAATATGCATTTAAGTTTCTTCATGTCTTTTCACAACTTGATAGTTTATTTTATTGTTGAATATTGTTAAACAATGGTGGTAGCTATATATAGTATCAGAATGAATCTTAAAAGTTTTAGTATGTCTTTCAGTTTCAAGATTTGATAAAGTTAAAGCAGTAAACAAAACATTGGCAAAAATATTATCAAACTTTTTGAATACTCTGGTGGTCATACACAAATAACCATAATTCAACTACTCTGAGCCAAGAATATAATATGTCACCAGGGACAATTATGACAAATTATTTATATAGTAGAATATAATTCTATAATGAAGAATAATTATTTTATTCTTGTGGTCTATGACTCAGTATTAGCTCATGAAGTGGGACTCTATTAAGTGCAAAAGTGATCTTTTGGTTTCTTTAATAATAAAAAATCTAGTTTAGAGTAGTATCTCATGTATTTTAAAATATATATCTTATTAATTTATACAGAGAGGAAGGGAGAAGGATAGAGAGTTAGAAACATCGATGAGAGAGAAACATCAATTAGCTGCCTCCTGCATGCTCCCCACTTGGATGTGCCCCCAATCAAGGTACATGCCCTTGACCAGAATCGAACCTGGGACCTTTCAGTCCACAGGCCGACACTCTATCCACTGAGCCAAACCAGTTAGGGCTATTTTATGTATTTAAAAAGATATTTGAAAATATAACTATAATTATCTAGTGGCACTTTAGTAGAAAACTTTAACTTTGCATTGAAATATGTTCCTTTCTTTTGTCCATATTAAAAAATTATATTTACAATTTAAAAAGATAGTTATTGAAGAATTGCCAAACTAATTTAATAAAAAATAACTATTCCACTATGAATTACTTTGTACAGTTAATAAATATTTAACACAATTTTGAAATGTAGAAGAGGAAGTTCTTTGAGAAGCTAATTTTCATTTCCTGAAATTAAGAAAATCTAAGTGATTATCAATTATGTTATTCTTGTTGTTCTTGCCAAAATATCCAGTATTTGTAACAGCACTGCTGGCCTGGAAATCCCAGAAATATGTATATGCACACTTCATTCATCTGATTTTGAGCATTCTGCTTCTTTTGTTTAGTGTTTGTAAGAGAATATTATCTCCCAACATGTTTTGTTTTCCGCCAGGGTACACTGAACATTATATATTCTAGCATTTATCCTTTCTTCTCACGGTGTTAGGTGGTGGTATATGTATTAAATGTATTTTACTTGATAGACGGAGAGAAGAAATGTTATACACCACGTTCAAATTTGGATTGCTATCTCTTCCTCTCACAATCCTCCAATTTCTATATTTACGCCTCTGCTGATATTTTGTGGGCCATGTGTTCAGGAGATTAGCTTCACAGATGAACAAGCTGACAAGGTATCTCTTCCTAATAGCAATATTGGATTTTGTAATATAGTTAAAATAAAATAATATTGAAAGTTGAGTAATACATTTTCAGTGTGAATTCACTGAGAATTTGGATTTTTTTATACAACACCTAGCATGATGTACCCAAAGCTTATATAACCTCATTTAATGTATGTAAGATTTTATATATGGTGTAATAGAATATAAATTATTCAGTTGTTTAAGAGATATAATTGAAATTGAATTTTAATATTATGATATTTTAAGGAAAGCATAATGAGTGCAAAAATATCTAGGTTTGATAATGTAATGCATTTTTATTTAATACTATAATAAAAATGCATGTTACTTTATAACTAAAATATTACCTATATTTGTTATATAGACAGACTCTGCAGACATTGTACTCTGATAAAAATTCTCAATATGTGTAACAGATTGAATTTGCTGGTCTGCTTAAATTTTAACTAAAGGACAGGTCATTTTAAGAATTACATAGAATTACATAAAATATCCCCAGCTAGTGTGACTCAGTTGGTTGGGTGTAGTCCCATGCACTAAATGTTTGCTGATTTGATTTCAGGTCAGGACACATGCCCATCATTGAGGACTTGATCCCCAGCTGCTGGAGGCAGCTGATTGATGTTTCTTTCTCACATAGATTTTCCTCTCTCTAACTCTCTCTTCCTGTCTCTTGAAAAACTTTATATTAATCCTATAATTTTAATAAATTAAATAATTATATGCAATCTTAGAAACACTTCTGGTGGTATTTCAGTTTAACATCTTCAAAAGTATTTATAAAGCCTGAATTTAAGAAATGATTTACTTTATTATTTATGGATTTTATATAATTTGGGTGTTTGCTGTGAGAAATAATAAAGTTCCCATGCATTGTACGTATAGAAATGAATCAGAGGTAGTTGAAAACAATGCTTTTAATGGCAGCAGAGCTCTAGCCATTTCATTAGGTTTTTTTTTATTTTCAGTTGAATTTGTAAATGTATTTTTAGTCAGTAATTCTGCATGTGTAGGTCTCATCAATGAAAAAATTATACTTTTAATTTTATGATATTACTTTGTTTATAGAAAAAATACCAGCATAGTTGTGCACCTACTCCAGGCCATAATGCTATGATTGTTCAATGAATATTCATTAATGCAGTGTAATCTCTTCAGCCACATATAATGTGTCATATATATAATACTAGAGGCCCAGTGCATGAAATAGTGTATGGGTAAGGTCCATAGACCTGGCCAGTGATCAGGGCTGGTCTGTGGGGCAACTGGTTGAGTGATCAGAGACCCCTGCTCACACCCGACTTGGATGGCCTGGTGCTGCCTGCTTGCTGACCCCGCCCACTACTGCTGCTGTTGGATGCCCCTCTCTGTGGGGCAACTAGCGGAGCAATCAGGGAGAAGAGGGGCCCCACCCACACCCGCCTTGGCTGGCCGGGGGCCTGTGGGTTGGGGGCAGCTTCTGCGTTGAGCATCTGCCCCCTGGTAGTCAGTGCATGCCATAGCAACTGGTTGTTCCTCCAGTCATTCCGCAGTTTGGTCGATGTGCATATTAGGCTTTTATTATAGGCTTGCTCCATACATGCAATCAATTATAAATGTGATGCATACAATCTTGTTTTTAAGAACTTATGAAAAGTACTTAATTAATTATTTCTATTGTCAATTTTGTGGTGAGCAGGCCAAATTATATTTGTGTCTTAATTAGGTGAGGAAAGAGACAGAATGTGCTTTGATTTAAAAATAACACTCTCCATGGGAGGGGGAAAGGATCAATTATCAGATAATTGGACATATTTCTATCACTGGAATGACTCTAAAAATTGATTTGTTTTACTCAGGGACTGGTAAAATAAACATTCTTCAAGATTAAATATCAGCCAAAATTATATTTTGTAAAGGAACCAATATGGCGCTGTAGGTAAACATCTGTACTCACCGCCTCCCACAACCACATCAAAATTACAACTAAAATACAGACCAATGCAGAGATGTATATAAGAGCTTTTGTTTTCACACTTTACTATGAATGTGAAGCCTAATTAGAATATTGTCTCTTTTTCTATTTGAATGTGTCAGTTTTCATATTATGACTTTCACACCTGTACTGGCTAAGATTAAATATCCATGTCATCTGAGACCACCCGGCAACTAAACTGTGAAAATTAATTTCAATTTCACCTAAGCTCAACCCCATGCCATTTTCCTATTACTCCCATACCAGGATACCTGTGAATTTCACCTACCAATGGTTTATTTATTTTTATAGACAATACTCTAAAGAGTTGTAGTGGCAAACTCCATTTCATATTTCTATACAACATTAATAAACATTTTTTGATGGAAGGATATTATGACATTATTAATTATTATTTCTTATTGACAAATATCAAACTGAAAACCTCCTAATGATAAATATTAAATTCTTAAAAGCATTTATGCTAGCTGGCAATATGCTTGGTAATATCATATAATAAACATGATAATGACTTATTTATGTGGTATTTTTTTTAAAGTGTTAACATAAAGTAAAAATTGATAAAATTAAAAGAGATAGAAAAATCTACAGTCATAGAGATTTAATAAATATCTTTTTATTATTGACAGAACAAAACCAGATAATGGCATTACAAGGTAACTTTAGCCCAACATAAGTATGTATGTATATATGTTTGTATTTGCATATGTGTGTGTTTATACACACATACATATATGCAAGCACACCTATAACATTTCTTATAAAGTATTAGCATTTAGAACCCACATGTGAATAAAAATAATATTACATAATGACCAAGTAAAGGTTATCCCTGGAATTCAAGAGTGTTTTAACTTTGAAAAACAGTCAATGTTATCCACCATATTAATGAATCAGAAAATGCAATCATTCCATTACATGCAAATAAATATGATAAAATTCAACCTTATTTATTATAAGAATTCCTAGAAAACTGAGATAAAAAAGGAACTCCCTCAATCTCATAAATTGTAGCTTAAAAAAATAGAGCTAACATTACACTTACTGACAAATATAAAACACATCCCCTAGAAAATTAGGAACAAGTCAAGGAAGAATATCTTCATCACTTCTAGTCACTGTTGTACCATGGTCTAGACAATGATATAAACCAGGGAGGGAGGGAGAGGAAGCCATGTAAAGAAGAGAATACAAAAGAGAACAAGAGAGAATGAGAAAGCAGGGAGAGAGAATGGAAAATACAATGGGAGACAGAACATGTCTTTTGGAATAAACCTAATTTATGTGTACAGGATATGATCAAGTGGGAAATCCTACGAAATCTATAAAAAATATATTTAGTCAGATCTGGTATTAGTTTAGCAGGTCATAAAATGCTAGATGAATATACAAAAACCATTATATACACAAACAATTGGATATTAAAAGTTTTTTTTTAAAACTAACACCTAAGTAGATTTTAATGAAAAATATTTAGGAGTAAATTTATATATGTGCAAGATTTTCAAACTGAAAACGACAAAATACTGTTGAGAAAAAGTAACAAATACCAAAATAATCCAAGAGGTAGATCTTATTATTTAATTAGAAGTTTCAGTATTGTGAAGATATAATTTATTCTCATAGCAACCTATAGAATCTTTGAAATGCCAATCAAAATCTTAGCAAAACTCTGTAGAGATCAAGGTTATTTCAAAATTTATTTGGAAATTCTAAGGATGTAGTATAGATAAAACAATTTTGAAAATGAAGGACAGATTTAGAGAACTAATACCTAATTCACTAGCCTACTATAAAATTACAGTAATCAAGACAGTGTAGTTATGGTATAAGGTCTGACATGGATCAATGGAACAAAATCAAATTTTAGAAATAGATCATACTTACACAGTGGATTGATTGTAATCAAATGTGTAGAAGTAACTTAATGAGAGGAAGGCTAGACTTTTAACAATATGTACATGTAAAGGAACTCAGTATCACTCGTCATGAGCTTAATTCAAGTTAAAACTACATTGAAATACCACTATAATCTCACTAGAATGCCAAAAATTGAAGAGATGAGCAACAATGAGTGTTGATGAGCATGGGAAGAAACTGTAATCCTTTGGAAAATAGTTCAGAAGTTTCTTTTAACATTAACTATATACCTATCATACAACCTACTAAACCTACTCCTAGATATTTATGCAGAAAAAATGAAAACATATGCCCATGAAAATGAGTACATACTAAATGATTCTATTGATACAAAAGTCTTAAACTATCAAAACTAATCTGTAGTGATAGAAATGAGAGCATTGGTGTCTTGGGCCTAGGGATTTGTAGAGGTGGTGTGGAGAATGGACCAGAGGGAATTAATTATTTGGTTAATGGAATTATTTTGTTAGTTTTGGTGCTGGTTACTTGGGTATGTGCATCTGTTGCAATCACATGTATATATACTTAGTGTGGGTTCATTTGACTCAGATAGTATGGTACAATATGTATGAAATGTCAAAATAAAACCATATCTCAATGAAGAATTTCAAATCAGTTTCATAACCCTTCATAAGCAAATTTTCTTATACTAGAAGGGAATGAAAAAAATAAAAGAATGACAAGTAACCAAGGATTTTGTTTGGCAGGTTATTTAAAGAAAATTGTTCTCGTACTGTAAACCCTCTTCCTACTACCACAATCATACACTAAAGGGAGAATGAGTGTGAGAGTTCCTGTCTTTAAACATAAGTGAGATGGACTACTTGGAGAGCTTAGTTAGATGTTGTTATGGAGTAAATTGTATTGAAGATTGAAGTCCTAATCCTAGGCACTGATACATGTCACCTTATTTAAAACTAGTAGGCCAATGCACGAAGATTCATGCAAGAATGAGCCTTCCTTCCCGTGGCTGCCGGCACCACCTTCACTCTGGCCCGTAGCTACCTTTCTGCCTTCAATCTGGCCCAGAGCGGCCTTTTCGCCTTTCCATGCTACCCAGAGGCCCAGAGTGACTGGGGCTCTGCAGAGTGCCTGTGGCATTGCCATGGCACCTGTGTATGCAAATCAACTCACTATCTTTGTTGGGTTAATTTGCATACGCATTCCTTATTTGCTATTGGATATCATGAAGGTACAGTCAATTTGCATCTTTCTCTTTTATTAGTGTAGATGAGGTCTTTGCAGATGAGGCCATTAAGGTGGACTCTAATTTAATGACTGGTGTTCTTATAAGATGAGAATGGACATATAGTCCCAGGAGCGGGGAGTGTGATGTGATGACAGGCAGAGTTTGAAGAGCTGTGGTTGTAACCCTAGGGATACTAAGGGTAGCTGGCAGGCCACCTGAAGCTAGGAAGAGGCAATAAAGGAATGTCTCTAATGGTTTCAGAAGGAGCAGGGCCCTGCCAACACCTTGATTTCAGAATTCTAGCTTCCAGATCAGCGAGACAGTAATATTGTTCTAAGCCACCCAATTCATGGTAACTTTGTGAACATCTGCATTCATTTCCTAGGGCTGATTTTTCATTAATCAAGATTATGACTGACAGGGAACAGAATACGCCACCCTAAAATGTGCCACTTGGGCATTTTAATTGTGTTGAGCTAAAAAGCCATTGAGACCCAGCATACACAGGAAAAGCTTTTAACCTCTCTCTTACCTGCCTAAAAGAATTAAGATAGGACGTGTGTACCAGGAAGAAAACTATTACCAGAGATAGCTTTTTATATCAGAAAGACTTACTTACATGGCATGGCAAACACTAGTTCACCAAACACTTGCTCTTCTCATCTTCTTGGGAATTGTTTTCCTTCACCTTTGAAACCCAGACCCCTAGCCCTTCTTCTTAGCTCTGGGCGTTATATCAGCCTCAATCGCATGGCTGCCTTTGAGGTTTCCTGTCTTTGTGAGTTTCCCTTACATATGTGATTAAATTTATTTCTTTTTTTCTTGATAATCTCTTTTATGCCAATTTGATTATTGGACCAGCAAAAGAACCTATAAGGAAGTCTAAAAACATTTTTCACCTCTATACTATTACAGAGGAAATTGAAAAGGATGAAGTGTTTGATTAGCTGTTCCAATGATTAACATAAGTAACAAGCTGATTCTATTTTGTATTTAGGCTTTACTCATATATTTTCAGGCCAATGATTATGTTAATGTTTCCTGGACCACATGTAGTTTATTTGGGTGAAATCCAGAATGGAGTTAAGTCCCAACCAAGTCAAGAGAATTGTCTTTAGGGAAGACTTAGAAATTGCATGCAGTGGATTGCTGGAAAGCCAGGATTTAGAAATTAATTGCCAACTGAAGGAACATAAAGATCAACATCAAATCACTGGAGTTTTAGTTGATGGATCCTGAATGGGTAGATGAGAGAAGGCGTACACTTAAAATATTTGCCAAGTAAATAATCCAGTATTTCATGAGAGAAGACACTTAAGTAGAAATTTTTCTATATCCTCTACCTTTTTCATTTTTTCCTGTGACTCTAGAGAGGTCAGAAGCAGTTGCTAGTGAGTGGTGAATAAAGACAGCACACACACACACAAATTAAGTCTGCAATTATTTGCTCTACTTAAAAGTCTGAGGACCTCCCTCTAACCTGCATGAAATAGTCAAAGGAAGAAAAACAAAAGTCTTCAATTTAGATAGAAGTGCTGAGTAGTAATTGGCATTCATATGAGAATATTTCTAAATCAAGGCTGTGTTTTCTGACATAAGTAATTTAGGATTCCCTATTATTTAAGAGGATCCTGGAAAATCATGGGATTTGCCCAAGTTTTATGCAGGGGCAAAGGAGGTACCTACAGAAGTTTTAATGAATATAGTAGGATAAAAGTATAGTTTCTGCTATGATTACCTCCCATGGGCCCTAATTGTTTAAATACAAGTCTTAGAGACAGAGATGAAAAGTAAAATGAAGTCAGGCCTTTCTTTCCTGATCATTATATAATAAGACATCTTGTGAAAATTACATACTAGATCAGTGATGGTGAACCTTTTGAGCTGGGCGTGTCAGCATTTTGAAAAACCCTAACTTAACTCTGGTGCCGTGTCACATATAGAAATTTTTTGATATTTGCAACCATAGTAAAATAAAGACTTATATTTTTGATATTTATTTTATATATTTAAATGCCATTTAACAAAGAAAAATCAACCCCCCAAAAAATGAGTTCTCGTGTCACCTCTGACATGCGTGTCATAAGTTCGCCATCGCTGTACTAGATGGTGATTTTCAACCCCATCAGATACTTTCTCCAGAGAAATTTAAGCCAAGGAGGCAAAGAAGGAAACTCAATGCTATGCTGCCATTTAAGAAATATATAGAAAAGGCAATACAGAAGTCAAAAAGTAATCGCAGTTCTTAGTAAGTGGAATCTGAGCAGTACACAGAGGAGAGTTAGTAATAGTATTTAACATACCTGAAAAATCTGGAATGGCTCTGTGTCTAAATAGAACAAGTAGCAACACATTTCTAAATTCAACAAAGTTCTGAATACCTGAGTTCCTTTGGGACAAAGGAATTGTCATCATATTTTGAATAACAAGGAGCAATAAACACTGTCCAGAGACCTAGGGTGTGTTATCAAGGAAGAATGTTTGTTTCTTAACCCTGATATGTTTTCTTAATATCAGCTCTCATTTCTAGAGATAATCTCAAGAAATGGCCTACTTTTCCTATATTTTGAATACAGAACTTAACCACTTACTGATGAGAAATATATAACCAACATGTTCATATTGGTTATCAAAATAATTTGTCCAACTATCTTACTCTGCACACGCACATAATATTTCTAAACACACATGTCTTTAGCAATGATAATGGCTGCATCATATCAAAATTTCAATGTGCCATCATTTAATTAACTGTTTACATTTTGATGAATATTTAAAATGTTTCCAATTCATGCTATTGTCAACAATTGTTCATACATACTTATGTGTAAATTTTTATGCTGTCACTTTTTTAATGAGATATATATATATATGTATAAATTGTACTACCTCACAAAGATTCTCACAGAAATATTGCATTAATTTATGCACACACTGGTAGATTCTAAACCTCTAAGGACTTTTGTGTCTGGACATCACCTGGGTTAGGATTCTCTACTATTTACTAAAATATATTTGACATGCTCAGCACAGTAATACTTTCATTAGTGTTGGTCCCACAGAAAATATTTTATAGAGAAAACAATAATTTTTAAAATATAAAATACATAAAAATGGCTTTCAGAGTATCAGAGAAACTTATATCTTCCAAGTCTAAAATGTTACAATGATAAGGGAACCAGGCAATTATCAAGTATGTGTTACTAAGATTCACATAATGTATTAAAATTATGCATGTACAAACTCACATAAAGTCATGCCACCTAAAATTTAGAACGAGGTCCTTACAACTAGCAACATCTAAATTTAATACATTTCTAATGAAAATATAATTTAAAAATTTTAAATAATGCAAATCAATTATATCTATAATATAAAATAATAATGATGATATTTTACAATCAATGTAATGACACTTGTGACCTGAAAATTTCAACTCAAACCTTATTTTGAGAAAATAGTCTATTTTGTGTACAATTCTAGGTTAACTTTCATATCCCTAATAATAAAAGCGTAATATGCTAATTAGACTGATGTCCCTCCAGACAACTTTCCCTATGAAGCTGGGCCTTCAAGGGAAGCCCGGGTCCTGGGTGCCAGAGGGAAGCCAGTGCCAGCAGCCAGGGGAAGGAAGGGCTATTATTGCACGAATTTCCTGCATTGGGCCTCTAGTTTCATAATAACACTTTAAAATATTGAAATGGGTAACTAACCTTTAACACTTGCTTGACAGAAATTACTTAAAAAGCAATTATATAGAGTCAGGAATTTATACTTCTGGATAATTTGGATGAAATTTCTTTTACCTTTCAGTTAGAGGAACTAAACATTAGAAACTCCTGATATTGTATTTTTTTAAAAAGTATCCATAAAAAGTGTGGTGAATTAAATGGGTGCCACATATATATACACATAAACTATGCAAGACATAGTTAATTAACTCTCTAAAAGTGAACTTTAAAGACTTTCTTAACCCTACTCTCAAACCAAGTTAATTACCTTCCTCTCTATGCTTCATTGTACTTTT
>NW_006284811.1:68536-74083 GCF_000327345.1 Myotis davidii | reverse complement strand
CGCCTATTTTTATTCAGCCTCAGTAAGCTCTTCAGTTCATCAATTTGTTTTACTCCTTACCTCACTCTCAGAGATATCAACCAAAATTCTCTAACTTCATTGAGTTCATTGGATGCTGTCTTAATTGATTTATAATTTTCTGCGTCTGTAGTGGGAGTGCTTATTCATCACAAATTGCTTATTCCACTGCTTGCTTTTCATTACCTCTGAGAAGCATGACCTATCCCCCTTGTTATATCACCAATTTTTCCAAAAATTCAGTCGTATTCCATTCCAACTACTAGTATAGCTTAAGGATGGACATTGCAGCCTATCCCAGGATGCCTCCATTGGAATTGTAGCTCTATCTATCATTTCCCAGCTGTACTACATTGGTCAATATATTTAACAGCTATAATCCTCAGTTTTTTCAACTGTAATATGGGAGTAATAACAATAATATTCAACAATTCAATAGGATAATGCAACTAGCCCATGCTGTAACTCAGGTTAGCTAATATTTGTATTATTGACTTTGCTCTTTTACAGTTAGTTTCTCAGCCAATTCTGCACACACATTATTATCATCATTGTCAACGTATCAGTTCTATATGCAGAAACACAGGTCAATAACTGAGAACTACCATGATTTGACACCTCAGAATCTACTCTAGATAAATGTGTTTTGTGTTGAAGGAGAAAATGTCCCCTTGGCCTGAAAGGCATGTCAGATATTAAAAAAATTGGTTTTCAGGTACACAGATGCATTTGCTTCTTTGCTTTCTCTATACCCTCCTTCCTAAGTGGTAGCAACTTGATCCCAGGAAGCCCCAACTCAGTCACCAGGCCAGTTAAGGATACAAGTACACAAGGTCAGAGTAGGATTGGAAATCAGGGAGATTGGCTCCCAGGACACTGAGTACTGAAGCAATGCTTCTCTTCAACAAAGCCCCAGTGAAACCAAGTGATCCTGTCTGGAGAAACTCTGAGAAAAGCCATTGTAATATGAGCTATCTCTGGCCAGACTGGAGATTCAGTACCTCCCAGCAGTGTGGTTTAAAATGAAATAGCCAAGGACTCTGCCAATACAGAATCTATGCCTTAATTATAATTACATTCTTTTATTCATTTTAGTATAAACCATATTCTAGATATTCATTATTTTTCTGTAAGGACAGTCAGTCCTTTTATTATATATGTTATATAATAAAAGGCTAATATGCAAATTGTCCCCTCAACAGGGAGTTCGACCAGAGGACGGGACCAGCCGGCCAACTTCCTGTGTCCCCTCCCCTTGGCTGGTGTGGCCCAATAGGCCCCAGTCAGGGCAGGCTGGCCGTACCCCACCCTTGCACAAATTCATGCACTAGGTCTCTAGTGTTATATAATCCAGCCTCATGTTTTTATTTTTAGCCTATTATCATGTGTCTCTGAATAAGAAAGTAATACTGGCAAATATAGAACTAAATGTTACAGTCCATTTTTCAATAATGATAAGATAAAATCTGATATTCCTTGTCCTGGGATTTTGTTTTATGGTCTTTATACACTAGAGTGTTTTGGTAATATGTCAGAAAGACTTGCACTGTGAAAAGACAGTCATTTCATTTTGTATCATCTTTTAATGATGTACTTAAATCTCTAGCATTATGATATGATCTGTCCTAATTTATTTCAATCACTCCTCTTTTACTGCATGCTTTACAGATATGAAAATGCTATTGAAATAATCATAAACATGGTAATGATACTAAAGTGATTATTTTTAAAACCACTTTGATTAGAACTTGTTAAGCTTCTTAAAAATATATCCTTCTTATAGAACTTTGAAATACACTGAAATAAATTTTATTTGTTTAATATTGTCACTAATACTAATTGTGGTTTATTTTTCTGTGCTATTTTATTAGGAGAGGTGAATAAATTAAAAATAAAAACAAACAACTGATAGGCACTAAAGTAAAATGTTCCTATCCTTAAAAATTAAAAATCTATTTCTCATTTGGGAAAGGACATTGTGGTTTAGAGTTTTCTCAGTGGCTTATGTATCTAAATAATTTTATCCTAATAAAATAATAGCTTAAAATGGAAATTTTTAAAGTATTTAGATATTTTAGTGCACACCCATTTTTAAAATAGCATGAAGTGATTAATATTCATCAAAAGGAAGTGGAAGAGAGGCATCATTTTATTTTCAATTAATAGAAAACATGGCATTGTCTATTTTTAGTCACCTCACCATTTATCCATTCCCCCTGGACGTGAGCAGGCTGCCACGCTCCTTGTCGGCTGTCTTGCTGAAAGTGCTGCCTAAGCTGCCACGCGCAGCACGCAGCTTCTCTCTGGCATTGAAGCACTATCTTTTTCAGCCATGCATGTCTGCGTTTTGTGATAAAGTACAGTTATGGGCAGCCTTGCTGACTTTACTGTGGAAAGAACTCTCTCTTATTACAGTATTCTATTTGAAAACTCTCTTCTGATGCTCGACTTTCTTCTGAAATTGTTCTTGCAATCCCAATGATTTTCTCTTTAATATTTTAGCTTATTTTACTTGTTAATATGAACTAGATATTTAATTCTAAAACAAACAGCAAGAAAGTTTCTGTCTGTTGCAGAAAGTAAATTTTAAAAAGGAGTTTATATATTCAATTTAATCCAGCATATATTTTATCAATATGGGAATTCATAGTTTCTAAGCTCCAATGGAGGTAATCTGATTTGTGATATGCTGGTGAAATCATTTCAAATTCCACACCATCTACAGTGATTACTTCAGTCTATGTGATGGCATAGCGCTTTATCATGCAAGTCCTCTCAGCATAGAAATGAATATATGAGTTGTACTATCAATCATTTATTTAATGTATATAGACATCACCTTGGACATTCATTTCTGATGTGCTTTTTTAAAAGATATCTTTATTGATTTCAGAGAGAAAGGGATAGGGAGAGAGAGAGAGAGACATCAATGGTGAGAGAGAATCATTGATTGGCTGCCTCCCGTATGCCCGCTACTGGGGATCAAGTCAGCAACCCAGGCATGTGCCCTTGACCGGAATTGAACCCAGGACCCTTTAGTCTACAGGCCAATGCCCTATCCACTGAGCCAAACCGGCCAAGGCCATTTCTGATGTTTTTTTAAGCACATGGATACAGTCCTGGTTCAACTGAAGGTCAGAAAATAAAAACTAAATGTTAATGAACATCTTAAACTCAGAGTGAAGTATCAGAAATATAGAAACCAAAATAAATAATAACTTTTTAAGAAATTATTAAGCAGTGAAATCATTATTACATAAAAAATAAAGAACATTATCAAATGAAACAATTCTGCAGAAGTCCCAGAAGTACCAGGGATGTGTGTGTTGAGGGATGGATGAAAGTCAGATTTGAACTGTATACATGGGCGTACATATAACAAGGTCGTTGACAAAGAGTTAGCTCATTATGATATATGAAAAGATGTGAACTTGATTAATTATCAGAGAAATTCAAATAAACCATAATAAGATACCACTACTCACCTAAAAATTATATGGAATCATAAAGACTATCAATAACAAGTATTAGTGAGGTTGTGTAAGTCCATATCTAGACACAAGATATAATGAAGAAGAATAAATTCATTATTGAATATTATAAAAACCTCCAGCAAGAAAGAAAAACAATTAATTTGATAGCAGATTTCTTAACAGGAAGAATGAGAATATAATATATTTCAAAGGGTTAAGAGAAAAAGAAAAGTCAGCCTAAAATGTATTCTTACTTAAATTTACTCAGAATTAGAATAAGTACAATCCCAAACAATAACTGCTGAAATTAAAATGGTAAAGTAATAGTGATAATAATAAATATATTTCAAAAATAAGATAATTAAAACAAATAATGAAATATTTAAAAATGTTACATATAGGAAAAAGTCAATGCGTATGTGTAGACAGAGGTTGAAAGTGTAAAATAAAAATAGTAAGTAAATTTGTGATCTATAGAAACAAGGTGTGAGACTTAAGAGGTCAAAACTTGTAGACTGAAGAGGTCATTAGAGTTTTAGGATTCTAAGTTCCTTGTACCTTCCATAATATAACTTGATCTGTTTTAGACATTATGTTTAGCATTCACTTAAAAATTTTAAGGATAATAATGGGATAGGGGAGTATATCCAAATCACTATTGTAAAATAAATAAACAAGAGGAAAAATAAAGGTACCCAAAAACCTCAATCAAGCCAATATAAGGGGGAAAATAGGAAAACAATATAAAAAAACAAGATAAGTTTAAAAGAAAATAAATTAGTATAAACAAATACATCAGCCATTCATAAATGTAAAACACTAATGGTTTTAGTTAAAAGATAATGTCTAAAGGTTTGAATTCCATTTTCAGACTGAAAAATTGATTTTGAGGCATAGTATTATCAGGGATAAAGACTACCAATACTTTACTCATAAAAGTGTCTAGAAAGACATCTGAATAACACATGTATTTTTTTATATTCAAATACTTCAATGCAAAAATGTATAAAATCCTGTGTATAAACATTTTTTCTAAATTTAGTTATTTTATTATTTCAGTATTTATGGGAAACTGAAAGGATCTTGTGCTTTAAATTTGTTATTTAGGTTGTTAATTTATAAATATCAGATCCTATGAATCTTTAAGTTTGACTTATAAATATTTGTTTTATTGTTTTTATATGTAACAAGGCAATACTCCCAGTAAGGCCTTTGAATAATATAAATTTACTCTAACTGATCAGAATAAAATACTTTAAACAATTCTACTTTCATAACAAAATCTCTTTAAACTTTTTGAAGCTGCATTTGTAAATGAGATATATTTAGTTTTTGTGTTTTTTTGAAATCTCACAAGAGATGATTGAGAAAACTAACAGCTTTAAGAGGAAAAGATCTTCTTAAACCTCTTAAAGAATTTTCATAAAGACAAACTTATCCATTGGTAAATCAAATTTCCTTAATAATCTAATATTGTTAACAGAAAAAAAAATAATAAGAGACATTTTTGCTAAAACAAAAATATCAAATATCAAATATACCACATTCCCCTAATATCACAAGCACTTTTATTTAAAAAAAATGCTGATTGTTCTAAACCTAATAATGGAGTATTGGTGATTTAGGATTGGCTTCCTTCATTATATCTTAATTATCAGTTAACTTACTAATGGGCATGCTAAGGTTGCTTAGTGGAAAATTAAAAAAAAACCCACTGCACTATTTGCTATAGTAGGTTTACTGTAATTATTGTTGTATTTGTTTATTGTTTATAAATTTGAAATCACTTTAAAAGAACTGGTTACATGTCTTGGGTTCCTCTTAGGGCACTGATTAGACAGATAATACCATCCCATCTAATAAAAGAAAAACATGGTAATTAGCCATAACTACGCTACCCTTCCCATTGGGTAATCAGGGCAATATGCAAATTAACTGCCAGCCAAGATGGTGGCCGGCAGCCAGGCAACTGACGCGAACAGGAGGCTTGCTTGCTCCAGTGATGGAGGAAGCCAGCGTTCCCCACCTGCCACTGCTGGGCTCTGAGCTGCTCTCC
>NW_006284811.1:65937-68424 GCF_000327345.1 Myotis davidii | reverse complement strand
AGAAAAAAAGAAAAAAAGGAGCGGTTGGGAACTTCAGTCACTCCCAGCCTGAAAACAGCCCTCAGCCCCTCACCCAGACTGGCTAGGCACCCCAGTGGGGATCCCACACTGAAGGGTGTGTGACCAGCTGCAAACAGCCCTCATCCCCTCACCCAGGCTGGCCACGCACCCCATTGGAGACCCAACCCTGAAGGGGGTGTGACCAGCTGCAAAAAGCCATCATCTCCTCACCCAGGCTGCCCAGGCACCCAAGTGGGACCCCTACCCTGATCCAGGACACCCTTCAGGACAAATCAGCCGGCCCCTGCTCGTGCAGCAGGCTTCTATCCTATATAATAAAAGGGTATTATGCCTCCCAGCACTGGGATCAGCGGAGCAGCGAGGCCTCCTAGCACTGGGATCAGCGGAGCCACCAAGCTTCCTGGCCCCTTGAGCAGCGTGATGGGGGCAGCGCTCAAACCCCCTGATCGCTCTGCAGCTCTGTGTGTGACAGGGGGTGGGGCCACAACCTCCTTATCTGCCCAGATCTGTTCTTGAAAGGGGAAGGTGCCCCAACCCCCTGATCAGCCCTGCTCTGTGCCTGATTGGGGCAGGGGGGCTCTCCACCCCCCTGATCGGCCCTGTTCTGTGTGTGACAGGGTACAGAGTCCCAGCCCCCACTGATGGGCCTGCTCTGTGTTTGACAGGGGGCAGCGCCCCAACCCTCTGATCGACCAGCTCTGTATGTGACAGGGGTGGTGCCACAACCCCGTGATCCGCCCTGCTCTATGCATGACAGGGGGTGACATCACAAGCTCCCCATCGACCCTGCCTTGAGCGTGACAGGGGGCGGCGCCCCAACCCCCCAATCAGCCCTACCTTGTGCGTGACTGAGGGTGGCATCACAACCTCCTGATCTGCCCTGCTCTGTGCATGACAGGTGGTGGCGCCCCAACTCCCCAATCGGCCTTTCTCTGAGCCCGACCAGGGGCTGCGGGGCAGGCACCTAGGGATTGGGCCTGCCCTCTGCCACCCAGGAGTGGGCCTAAGCCAGCAGGTCATTATCTCCTGAGGGGTCCCAGACTGTGAGAGGGCACAAGTGGGCTGAGGGATACCCCCCCCATCAGTGCACAAATTTTTGTGCACCGGGCCTCTAGTTTTTATTAATAAAAAGTAATTTTAGTGTAGTCCCATTTGTATATATTTTTCTTTTGTTTCCTTTTCCTGAGGTGATATATAAGAAAAAAAAATATTGCTATGTGAAATTTCTGAGATTTTACTACCTATATTTTCTTCTAGGATTTTTATGGTTTCAAGCAGGGGTCCTCAAACTACGGCCCACAGGCCACATGCGGCCCACCGAAAACATTTATCTGGCCTGCCGGGTGTTTTTGCCGCAGCTGTATGCATAGGAATTTGTTCATAGTGTTTTTTAAACTGTAGTCCGGCCCTCCAATGGTCTGAGGGACAGTGCACTGGCCCCCTGTTTAAAAAGTTTGAGGACCCCTGGTCTCGAGTATAACATTTGTCATTAATCCACCTTGAGTTTATTCTTGTGTATGGTGAAAGAAGGTTGTTTAGTTTCATTGTTTTGCACGTATCCTTCCAACTGTCCAAACACCATCTATTGTATAGACTATCTTTACCCCATTATATGTTTTTTGCCTCCTTTATCAAATATTAATTGAATATAAAGGTTTTGGTTTATTTCTGATCTCTCTAGTCTGTTCCATTGATCTATATGTCTGTTTTTATGCCAGTACCACACTGTTTTGATTAATATGGTCTTGTAGTCTAGTTTGATATCAGGTAGCATGATTCCTCCCACTTTGTTCTTCTTTTGCAAGATTGCTATGGTAGCCCAGTCAGCATGGCTCAGTGGTTGAGAATCCATCTATGAACCAGGAGGTCACAGTCTGATTCCTGGTCAGGGCACATGCCTGGCTTGATTCCTGGTAGAGGGCTTGCAGGAGACAGTTGATCCATGATTCTCTCTCATCATTGGTATTTCTCTCTCCCTCTCCCTTCCTCTCTGAAATCAATAAAAATGTGTTTTAAAATATTGCTATGGTTATTTGGGATCATTTTGTGATTCCACATAAATTTTTGGAATATTTGTTCTAGTTTTGTAAAATACGCCATTGGTATCATGATAGGAATTGCATTGAATCTGTAATTGCTTTGGGTAATATGGACATTTTTATAATGTTCATTCTCCTTATCCATGAATACAGCATATGCTTCCACTTATATGATGATTGACAAAGTGAATGGGGTAGGGGTGAGGTAGAAAAAGGTAAAGGGGGGATAATTGATGGGAGGAGAGTTTACTGTGGTAGTAAACATACAATGCAATATACAGATGATATATTGTAGAATTATATGCCTGAAACCTGCATTTTCATTTATTATTATTATTATTATTATTATTATTATTCTTATTTAATTCTCACCCAAGAATATGTGGTGTATTATTATTATTATTTTTAATTTTAGAGAGAGGGGAAG
>NW_006284811.1:63432-65623 GCF_000327345.1 Myotis davidii | reverse complement strand
TTATTATTATTTAATTCTCACCCAAGAATATGTGGTGTATTATTATTATTATTTTTAATTTTAGAGAGAGGGGAAGAGAGAGAGAGAGAAACAGATGGATAGAAACATCGTTGCCTCCCCATATCCCATAATCTAGGTATGTGCCCCAACTGGGAACACATAACCTTTTGGTATACAGGATGATGATCCAACCAATTGACCAATCTAGCCAGGCCTGATACCTATATACTTTTATTAACCAATATCACTCCAATAAATCCAATTCTGAAAGAAAGAAAGAAGAAAGAAAGAAAGAAAGAAAGAAAGAAAGAAAGAGAGAGAGAGAGAGGGAGGGAGTGAGGGAGGGAGGAAGGAAGGAAGGAAGGAAGGAAGGAAGGAAGGAAGGAAGGAAGGAAGGAAGGAAAGAAAGAGATAAAATGGAAATTTATGAATTGCAGAATAGTGGTATTTGTTTCTTTCCTGATTTATTACAGATTGCGTTTCCCGCCTCCCCAACTCAGTGTATTTATTAAATTGGCTTTCAGCCGAAACCGGTTTGGCTCAGTGGATAGAGAGTCGGCCTGCGGACTGAAAGGTCCCAGGTTCGATTCCGGTCAAGGGCATGTACCTGGGTTGCGCGCACATCTCCGGCGGGAGATGTGCAGGAGGCAGCTGATCGATGTTTCTCTCTCATCGATGTTTCTAACTCTCTATCTCTCTCCCTTTCTCTCTGTAAAAAATCAATAAAATATATTTTTTAAAAAAAAATTGGCTTTCAATTCCCCCTCTCACTGGATAAAAGCAAGTTCAATGTGTTATTTATGTAAGAAGGGTAAGCTATTCTGACACTTTAGGCCAGGAGTGGGGAACCTTTTTTCCTGTCGAGGGCCTTTTGGGTATTTATAACACCATTCACTTAATAAATTCATTCAATATGAATTTATGCTGCTATGAAAAAAAGCTCCTAGGTTTATTGAATTTTTAATCCTGCCTGCAGTTGCCTTCGCAGGGCCAGACCAAATGATTTTGTGGGCCTGATACAGCCTGCTGGCTGGCCATTTCCTACCCCTGCTTATGTCAAAAATCCATGCTCAATTTAACTGAGACCCTGAAGTTATAATAGCCTCGTGGAAAGAACTTGGTTTTTATTGTTAGATCTAGGTAGTAATCTGAATTTTTTAGTCACCAACTGTATGAGTTTGAACAAGTTACATAATTTTTAATATCTTTATAGTTTCAATAACTTTATATTTGGGTTAACTAAATATATCACATGAATTTATTGTGAGAATAAAATCAGTTCACATCTCTAAAGTACATTTTAAAGTGCCTAACCCATAGACAATGGTTATTAAATTGTAGTTACGATTAATTTATCAAAATAATCTTATACATGATAGGGTAGAGTGATTTATTACTGATATTAAATATAGCTTCTAAGATAGAGTTCACTTTTAAGCTCACTAGTGCAAAGAATTTAATTTTAAATCTGCCATCTTTCATATTGATGTCAAGATCTGTGAAGGTCTGAGATTTTACCCTATGTGAGAGCTAACAAATTACTTTGCCAAAAAATCATGTCTGCCAACAAAGACTCAAGACTGCTGCATAAGAGACAAAGGGCATTTTATGACTCACAGCAATAAGAGTGGTCAACATTACATCATTTGCACTAGTTTCCCAAGCCATCATAATTCCCACATATCAAGGTCCATGTGATGCTTGCACACACAGTGGGTAGTGTTAGAGGAAACCCCAATCTATTAATATGAAAACCCTGGGTGTAACGCATCATGACCTAGGCTCGACCAACAGGAAGGAAGCCAGTCCTGCACAGGTCATCTTGGAAATGGCTGTGCCCTCCCTGAGCTGTTTCCCTCAAGGGCAAATTTCAGGCAGGAACCCACCCTCAGGGTGAGGTTTCAGGCAGGAAACCACCCTCGGAGCAGAACGTGGAAGTACTGAGTCCGGCCTTCAAACCAGATCCAGACAGTAGGGAGGAGGCAGCCCCATTCCTCAGAGAATCTGCTATTGGATAGCTTGCTGTCAGGGGCCTGCCAGCCAGGAAACCCATTCACCTTCATCCCAGACCCTGACAGGAGGAAGGAGGGAGCCCCATTCCTCACAGAATCGACAGGTGGCCAGCTTGCTGTCAGGGGCCTGCCAGCTAGGAATCCTATTCACCTGCATATCTGTATAAAGTTGTAACATA
>NW_006284811.1:41758-63000 GCF_000327345.1 Myotis davidii | reverse complement strand
AAACTTACTTCTCAGTGGAAGCACTTTTCATTCGCAATATAAATTACCCATTCCATTGAATGAAACTTCAATTTCTAGACTCGATATAAACAGTGAAGTTGCTAAAACTATTAAAAAGGCCCAACTTCTCAATATTGATGAATGCACCATGGCATCCAGTCATGCTATAAATGCCATAGACAGATTACTAAGAGAAATTATGAATTTGAATGTTGTATTTGCTGGGAAAGTTCTCCTTCTTGGAGGGGATTTTCGACAATGTCCCAGTATTGTACCACATGCTATGTGATTGGCCATAGTACAAACGAGTTTAAAGTACTGTAATGTTTGGGGATGTTTCAGAAAGTTGTCTCTTACAACAAATACGAGATCAGAGGATTCTGCTTATAGTGAATGGTTAGTAAAACTTGGAGATGGCAAACTGGATAGCAGTTTTCATTTCAGAATGGATATTATTGAAATCCCATGTGAAATGATTTGTAATAGATCTATTATTGAAGCTACCTTCGGAAATACTATGTCTATAGATAATATTAAAAATATACCTAAATGTGCAATTCTTTGTCAAAAAAAAATGGGCACATTAAAAAATTAAATGAAGATATTTTGGATATACTCCATGGAGATTTTCACACATATTCGAGTGATGATTACATTGATTCCACGGATGATGCTGAAAAGTAAAATTTTGTCATTGAATTTATTTATTTTATTTTATTTTTTTATATTTTATTGATTTTTTACAGTGAGGAAGGGAGAGGGGTAGAGAGTTAGAAACATCGATGAGAGAGAAACATTGATCAGCTGCCTCCTGCACACTCCCTACTGGGGATGTGCCCACAGCCAAGGTACATGCCTTGACCAGAACCAAACTTGGGGCCCTTGAGTCCACAGACTGATGCTCTATCCACTGAGCCAAACTGGTGAGGGCACCATCAAATTTCTTAATAGTATTACTCCTTCGGGAATGCCATGT
Organism: Myotis davidii; assembly: GCF_000327345.1. Taxonomy (NCBI): domain Eukaryota; kingdom Metazoa; phylum Chordata; class Mammalia; order Chiroptera; family Vespertilionidae; genus Myotis; species Myotis davidii. The sequence goes on along the minus strand of NW_006284811.1, from coordinate 62,024 downwards.
CATAAGATAAAGTTGAAAGTGGGTGCAATTATCATGCTATTGAGAAATCTTAATAGTAAACGGGGTCTTTGTAATGGTACCAGTTATTTTTATCAAAATATTATGACCTAACATTATTGAAGCTGAAGTATCAACAGGATCTACAGAGGGAGAGCTTGTTCTGATTTCAAGAATTAATTTGTCCCCATCTGACACTGGCCTCCCATTTAAATTGATTTGATGACAGTTTCCTGTGATGCCAGCATTTGTGATGACTATTAATAAATCACAAGGACAAACTCTTGACAGAGTAAGCATATTCCTACCTGAACCCGTTTTGGCACATGGTCAGTTATATGTTGCTTTCTCTCGAGTTTGAAGGGCATGTGACGTTATAGTTAAAGTTCTAAATACGTCATCATAAGGGAAATTAGTCGAGCACTCTGAAAGTGTTTTCACTCTTAATGTGGTGTGCAGGGAGATATTAGAATGAGTTTAATCACTTTATCAGTCATTGTTTGCATCAATGTTATTTTTATATCATGTTTTTGTTGTTTTTATATCATGCCTCTGTTGTTGTTATATCCTTTTGTTACTGCTTATTTATTAACTAGTGGCCCATTGCACAAAGATTCACTCAACAGGCCTTCCTTCCCCTGGCTGCCAGCACTGGTTTTCCTCTGACACCCGGGACTGCGGCCGCAGCAGCGAGGCTTGGCTTCTCCGTTCTGGCTGCTCCCACCCCCTCCTTTTTTTTTCAGCTCCTTGAGTGGAGGCCAGGGCTGGGTGGAAGCCTGGGTCTTTCATATACGTTTTACTAATTTCCTTTCATCTCTTACGTTTCTATTATAGAGAAAGGGCAAATAGCTATATTAAAATATTTCCGCTAACTAATTCCCTCTTAATGTGCACCAATTTCATGCACAGGGCCACTAGTGTTTTATAAAGAGCCTGCTAGAAAACCCATATAACAACCTCTGCCCTAGAGAGAGACAATGTATCATTATTGATGTGAACAGAAAATCTGTCTTCTGTTTTGGAAGACACTCTTTAACTTTCAAGGCTGTTTGCTTTATATGCAATCTTGAGAGGTAATAATGGAAAAAAATTGTTAATGCCTCTGCTCAGGAGACAGAGAGGCAAGGAATTCAAGGAGAATTTTCTCCCAACAACAGGTATAATGGCAACTTTGGCTCTTTTAGTATAAAAATAAGGAAAAAGTTTCATAAACACAATTCTAATTTACAGTTGTTTAAAGTGTTCAAAGTGCTAAATTCTACCAAAACTATGTGTTTACAGACACGGTAAGGGACTTCAATTACTTGTAGATATCTTAATATTGTTTCAGAGAGGGAACAGAAAAGTTGGGATATTTATGAGGTTTTGAGGGTATAGTTTAAGCATATAATTCAATGTGAGGGCTTGATTAGAATTGTTGCATGATATAATAGTTAATAATTTATGGACAGGACAAGGCTAAGGTTTTAAGTAAAAGATCTAAAAGTAAGTGGTATTTGTTAAAAGCTAATAGTCTGCTGCTTATTTTGTTTTTGTTGTTGTTGTTGTTAATCCTCACCTGAGGATATTTTCCCACATTGATTTTTAGGGAGAGTGGAAATGAAGGGGAGAGACAGAGAGAGAGAAACATTGATGTGAGAGAGACACACTGATTGGCTTCCCCCAGCATGTGACCCTACTGGGGGCCCAGCATGAGCCTGCAACCAAAGTGCATGCCCTTGATAGGCATCAAACCCACAACCCTTCATTCCACAGATTGACAATCTAACCACTGAGTAAAACTGGCTAGGGCCAGTCTGATGTTTATCTTAAAGATCTTTTTAAAAGTCTTGAAGGGAACAATAATGTTATTTGCATCTTTTATCTTTCCAGGTATAATTTTCTGGAACAGCAAGAGTAAGTGTAAAATTAGTGAAGTCATGATAACATGAATATTAACCCTTGTGTGTACAAGTGATTTAAGTTCTCAAAATCCAAATGACCTTCAACCAAAGCCTGCCACATTGTATATGAGACTGAACTGGTTGCGGGGGTAGGGGAGGGATCTGCTCATTTTTTATAGATTCATTTTATATCTTGAAGAAAATAGTGGGGAAAGGGGGCAAAATTTACCAAATAGGGAAATTAAAAATTGACCAGTGTCAGGAAATGATCAATTTAATACAAATAAATATATGTAGAGAGAAATAGATAGGGCAGAAATGTTAAATACAGAAATAAGATGCTAACAGAATACTAGAATTTGCTATAAGGATGATATTAGGATGGAGTCATCTTAATATAAAAAGAATCCTTACATTCAAGACAATGAAGAAAAACAATTCCAATCATAATACTTGATCTTTTAAATAGATATGCACATCTAATCTTACTTAAAAAATACTTGATTGAGTAGTGTTTTTCAGAAGATGAATACAAAGATTCACAATTTGCAGCCAGCTGAGAGTTAATTCATGTCTCTCTAGGTGTTCATGTTTCTTTTTCTATTTTATCTTTTTGTATAGATCTGATTTTTTTCAAAGTCAAAAGTTGCATCAATCTCTGTAAACAAGGGTTCATTAAGAAGCAAAGAGGGTCCTCAAGATTACGATGGAGTTCAAGAGAAGCAATAGAGAGAAAGCACTTGAGAAAACAAAAGTCATTTTATGTTCCCATAAGAATTCCCCAAGCCTAATATTCTCAAAAGAGTCGGTCTAGAAGATAAAATATTTTCTTTACAGATTTCAACAATACCTTTTGTTGCACAGGACAAAATTAAAGTTCTATAATCAATGTGTTAGAGGAACCATTCGATCACCAGAGAGGTGATATTGGACAGCCCCCTGAGTCAGAGGGCGAGGGCTGTCCCCAACCTCGATGCCTGTCTTCTCATGTAAACGAATTTATATGTGAGAACTTGCTTGCATTGTGATTAAGCCAATTTTATTAAAGCATGTACCTTTATGAAAGAAGCAAGGCAAGCAAATCTATGCATCTGGTTTGTGAAGCACAGGCAGGCTCTCAACTAATCTGAAGTACAATTTGGGTGGGGGTCCGAGGCATTATGTCCCTTCCTCTTAAAATTCCTCTGCTTAATATTTTGGTATGAAAATTTATCTGCTGAATATTTTGGTACAGATTAATTCTCAAGGTCTCTTTTAACTTTGTTGTGGCCTTCCCAGAACTCCTGAGAAGCACCTGGCAGCTTTATCTTGCCAAGCGTTGAGACTGCTGGCTTCTCTGCTTAGGGAGTAAAACTGTTTTTGTTGTTGTTTTTCCCTTTTCCCTTCCCTGCTACTTTCCTGCATTCTCTTGTTAGGGAGGCTTTTAACCATTTGCCCTCATGTCATTTGCTGGGGAAGATAATGTCTTGTTATTTGCAAGCTGACTGCAAATTGCCCACACTATTTGCCTTATTTTAACTTTCCTTATCTCAGTTTCCCTAGTCCCTCTGTCCTGATATCCTGCAGCAAATGGCCTTAGACTTTCCAAGGATAATATTAAAATACTAGAGGCCCAAAGCCCGGTGCACAAAATTTGTGCACGAGGGTGGGTGGGGAGGGGGAATTCCCTCAGCCCAGCCTGCACCCTCTCACAATCCGGGACTGCTGGTTCCTAACTGCTCTCCTGCCTGCCTGCCTGATCGCCCCTAACTCCTCTGCCTGCCTGCCTGATCGCCCCTAACTGCCTCTGGCTGCTGACCTGATCACCGCTACCTTGCCCCCCTGCCAATCTGATCACCCCTACCTTGCCCCCCTCTGGCCAGATTGACCCTAACTTGATCCCCTGCTGGTCTGATTGCCCCTAACCACCTCTGCCTCAACCCCTGGCCTAAGCTGCAGTCTGGCCTCTGACCTGGCAGATCAGGGGAAGGCGCTGCCCCCACTACCCCACTGCTGCTGTCACTGCTGGCCTGAGCCTGGGCCCTTCGCAGCCTCTGTGGCTCTGTCCAGAAGGTCTTCCATATTATCATATTACCCTTTTATTAGTATAGATGAGAAAAGGCAGCATTAAAAGGTGTAAATTTAAAACGTTTACTTTTAGTTTTATTCAAACAGAGATTGGCAGCTTTTTATATAGTTTGGTGGGCTTCTTTTTCTTACATTCTGGTTTTTATTTCAGTTTTTATTGATGTGCACTGGCTGTATTACTAGGAAAGATATTATTAAAACATACTGAAGCTATATCCTACAAAATCACCTATAATTAAAATAAAGATTAATTTAATCTCTATCATTCTGACTCTTATCTATCAAACTTGTTTCTAAATTTGGACATGGTAAAAAAATGCAACAGTATCTAACAGAGGATACAGAGCTGAAAGAGCAAACTAGAATGACTATTCCAGAGAAGGATGAGGTCTATTGAAATGTGAGATGGGACCTCTAAAAGCAGCAGATTGAGAGCCAGCTTTACAACAGCAATTGAGAAACAACTATTAACATATTGTGATTGCTGAATTGAGTCGTTGCAGAAGAACTAGACAGGCTTTAGAGTGGATGACTGCACAGATCAATGTAAAAACTTTAAAATTATGTGAGTTTCAAGTGAACTCTTATTATTATTATTTTAATACTAGTGGCCTGGTGCACAGGGAGGCTGTCCCTCAGCCAAGCCTGCACCCTCTCACAATCTGGGACCACTGGCCCCTAATCACTCACCTGCCTGCCTGCCTGACTGCCCCTAACCACTCCACCTGCTGGCCTAATCACCCCTAACTGCCCCCCACTTGCCGGCCTGATTGCCCCTAACTGCCTCTACCTCGGCCCCACCACCATGGCTTTGTCCAGAAAGACGTCCAGAAGGTCTCCCGGTCTAATTAGCATATTATCCTTTTATTAGTATAGATAACTTTGTTGTCGAAAGTATTATAGATGTCTCCCCCCCACCACCACATTTGACCTCCTCCACCCCACTCCTGTCCCCTACCCAGGACTTCCTTCCTGTTCCCTCATGAAAAAATGATGATAAATTAATGCAATTTAACCTCAGTGGGAAGACCCAGCGAAGATGACACGTTAAAAGTGCCTTAACTTTAGGTCCACTCTGATAACAGAACCATATCAAGGCTTGTCTGAGGCTAGTTTTCTATTTTACTTTATTTTTCAAAATATATTTTTATTGACTTCAGAGAGGAAGGGAGAGGGAGAGAGAGATAGAATCATCAATGAACCATGACTCCTGGTTCATAGGTTAATGCTCAATCACTGATTCACACTGTCTGGGCAAGGCTAATTTATTTTAGAATGTGATCCCAGGTAGAAAGTAGAATGCAGGGTGGGGGAGTGAAATAGGAAAGGAGGAAAAGCCAATATAAGAATGTATTCTTGAGTTGGAAGCTTTTTTTCTTTTTTAATATATTTTATTGATATTTTACAGAGAGGAAGGGAGAGGGATAGAGTTAGAAACATCGATGAGAGAGAAACATTGATCAGCTGCCTCCTGCACATCTCCTACTGGGGATGTGCCTGCAACCAAGGTACATCCTTGACCGGAATTGAACCTGGGACCTTTCAGTCTGCAGGCCAATGCTCTATCCACTTAGCCAAACCAGTGAGGGTAGTTGGAAGCTTTTTGAGCAAGTGTTAACCTTTCCCACTAGGACCTTCTGAGAAGCCTTACAAAATGGACCACAGAATTGCTCACCCAAACAAATAACAGGAAATCTTTATTAAACACTCTTCGTCCTCACTGCTCCAGGGTGGCCCTGTTGACATTAATTCCTTATACTTCCAGGTCACCAAGCCAGCAGGACTAGCTGACATTCACATGGGTCTCCAGGGAAGGAATCACATAACAAGATCCTCAAATTAATGCAAGGCTCTGTGAGATTGCATCAGTAAAGGCTTTTTGAGGCTTGCATGAATCTGGTTGCTGAAACCAGAGGATTTTTCAAATAGTGTTCAATGTATGTCCAATAGAAAAGATAGCTAGTCAGAAAAATAATACTGTATTGAAATCTAGGTTGAGGTTAGGTATGGTCTTATGAAAAACCATGTGGGAGGATAATGGTTTTAATGATTCAAAAGGCAACAGCATACTAGTGTATTTGACTACCAGAATCAATATATATATATATATTTTTACTCATCTACATATATAAAAGGCTAATATGCAAAGTGTCCCCTCTGGAGTTCCACTGGAAGAAAAGGAGTTTGATCTCTTGCTATGATGTGGGCTGACCACCAGGGGGTGTCGGGGAACAAAGGAAGGGCTTGGCTGGCAACAGGAAGGCCCTGATTAGCCCTGATCACCAACCAAGCCTAGGGACCCTACAGTGCACAAATTTTTGTGCACTGGGCCCCTAGTTATTTATACATAAACTAGAGGCCCAGTGCACAAAAATTTGTGCACTCAGTAGGCAGGGGTGTAACCTCAGCCTGGCCTGTACCCTCTCACAGTCTGGGACCCCTCGGGAGATAATGACCTGCTGGCTTAGGCCTGCTCCCGGGTGGCAGAGGGCAGGCCCAATCCCTAGGTGCAGCCCCTGATTGGGCTCAGAGCAGGGCCGATTGGGGAGTTGGGGCGCCACCCCTTGTCATGCACAGAGCAGGGCGATCGGGAGGTTGTGATGTCACCCTCAGTCATGCTCAGGGTAGGGCTGATTGGGGGTTTGGGACACCGTCCCCTGTCACACTCAAGGCAGGGTTGATGGGGAGGTTGCGGCGCCACCCCCTGTCATGCACAGAGCAGGGCAAATCAGGGAGTTGGGGCTCTGTACCCTGTCATGCACAGAGCAGGGCCCATCAGGGAGTTGGGGCGCTGCTCTCTATCACCCACAGAGCAGGGCCGATCAGGGGGTTGGGGCGCTGCCACTCTCACACTCAGGGCAGGGCCAATGGGGAAGTTATGGCTCTACCCCATCACACACAGAGCACGGCCCATGGGGGAGGAGGGTTGGGGTGCCGTACTCTGTCACACAAAGTGCAGGGCCGATCAGAGGGTTTGGGCGCTTACCCCTGTCATGCTGATCCAGGTGTTGGAAGGCCCCCGGCTCCTCTGATCCTGGTGCTGGGAGGCATATTACCCTTTTACTATATAGGGTAGAGGCCTGGTGCATGGGTGGGTGCCAGCTGGTTTGCCCTGAAGGGTGTCCTGGATCAGGGTGGGGGTCCCCACTGGGGTGCCTGGCCAGCCTGTGTGAGGAGATGATGGCTGTTTGCAGCTGGTCACACACCCTTCAGGGTGTTGGTTTCCTCTGTCACTGAAGCAAGAAAGCCTCATGTTAGTTTCAAGCTGCCTGGCTGCGGGCCACCATCTTAGCTGGCAGTTAATTTGCATATTGCCCTGATTAGCCAATGGGAAGGGTAGCGGTTGTATGCCAATTACCATGTTTCTCTTTTATTAGATAGGATATATACTGTTCTATAGTGGTAGTAAATGATAGTATTACATTTTAGTTTTGAGCCTTAAGTTCTGCAAAGTTCAATGAATCTTTCAAAATCTGTATTCTTCAATACAGATCTTTCATAAATAGCATAATCATATTCAATTTTTCATTCATAATTGATAAAAATCATTTTATAATTTTTTTATTTTCAAAAAGCTTAACTTGACAATTATCCAAAAGAAAGTTTCTTAAATACAATAATTAGATTGGCAGAGATAAATAAATTAGAAATTTCAAATAAAAATCTACATTCCTATAGTTTATTTGTATCTTTATTTCTTTAGGGTTGATTTTATAATACTTACAGTATTTTTGTGGTCCAAAAATATCTTCACCAGATAATTCATCATAAATTTCTATTACATTTGATAAAAAATATGTTTGAAGTTTAATTTTTTAGAGAAAAATCACTAACGGTTAGTATACATTGACTTCATTTGATCTGGTGTTTAGAAATATGATCCAGTTGTTAGAAAACACAATTGAGTCATTCAGACAATCTATATGATACTTTATGATGATGTAGCATCCTTATACTTTATCCTTTTGGGAGTCATTTTTCTATTAAATTGAACTTATTTTTTTCTACACACATTCAGTGTTTTTACATTTTATTGTGAAATTAATAGTCTCCACTTCTTTCTGTGAGCCAGTCTTCAAAGATTAATTTCAAAGATTGGTCTTTCCCTGTAAATATTTCGAGTTTTATTGTGGCTATTTGTAATATTCATAACTCAAAGTTTACCTTACAATGAGAGATCATATAGGAAAGGTACTTATGGCAGAAAATAACATCTGAGCTGACCCTCACAAGCCCACACTTTCTGTGGATTGCCCAGGATTTCATCGGTTGAATTAACTTTAACATTTTTTAATTCCTATACACAGCTTCAAATTAGCACTCCACCCTTTAAGAAAGTCTTTGGTGATTATATCTACATTCTATAACATTTTCCATTGAGATGAGACTGGAAAGGATGGATTTATTTCTTAAAAATTCCAAAAAATACATCACAATGAGGAAATCTATACTAATAATAGAGGAATAAGCAAATTGTCTGGGATGCCTTCACAGTAACAGTAATGACTAAACAGCAGGCTGCGTGGGGCGACAAGGCCAGCAGGGGATTAGTGAGGGATGACCAAATGACTTAACACCAGGCTGCATGGGGTGACCAGGCCAGCAGGGGGGGGTAGTTAGGGGTGGCCAGGTCAGGAGAGGGCAGTTGGGGGCATCCAGGCCAGCAGAGGGGCAGTTGGGGGTGACTAGGCTGGCAGGGGGGGCAGTTGCAGGTGACCAGGTCAGCAGGGGAGGCAGTAAGGGATGACCATGCCAGTGGGGGGCCATTAGGGGTGACTAAGGCCAGGAAAGGGGAGCAGTTGGGGTGACCAGGCCAGCCGGGAGTGTAGTAAGGTGTGACCAGGCCAGCAGGGGGGACAGTTAGGGGTGATCAGGCCAGCAGGCAGAGTTGGTTAGGGGTGATCAGACTGGCAGGTTGGGGTATTTAGGGGTGATCGGGCAGGAATGAAGGTGAACCGTTAGGAGCCAGCAGTCCTGGATTGTTAGAGGGATGTCTGACTGCTGGTTTAGGCCCGATCCCCAGGACATCCCCCAAGGGTGTCCCAGATTGGAGAGGGTGCAGGCTGGGCTGAGGGGACCTTCCCCACCCCCATGCAGAAATTTTGTGCACCGGGTCTCTAGTCCTTTGTAAGAATAAATTAACTGAATCTTTGGAGAATACTATGCTCAAAGAACAAATGAAAACTTAGGATTAATTGAACATTTTGCTTCAAAGCAATCATGCATACTGACCAGAGTTCTATTGCTATATCTTCAAACATTGTGTAGTTGTTTCAGGCAATTTTTTTGGGAAATAAAGCAAAAGCTAAAAATTTATTTCATCTTGACCATCTTCAACATTGATGTGTCTAACCAATTTGTATAAATGATCAGAGTACAAAGCTTTGGGAATGCTGTTAAGAATTTCAAGTGGCTTTGCATTTTTATTATTTGTAACTATATGTTCTGTGATGTAATTTCCCAGAAGATGAATTCAATTATTTGGATCAGTCTCTCTAGAGAAGAAAATAACATAGCGATCCTTACAAAATGTTCTTTCAACTTTGAGTCATAATTTGAGAGTAATTTCTTTGACTTCAACACAATGCCCTTTATTTGTTGGTGACATAGTTTTTATGATCAGAGGATGAAAATTTTTGTTTGGCTGAAAGAATAATTAAGTCTAAATGTAATCTGAAAAGTCCTCATTTTATGTATTTATATATAACTATAGACTGGTTTTTAGATCTGTTGCCAAAATCTTACATTTTGTAAAAAGATAGATATTGTTCAGATGTCTCAACATCAGGGGGTATGTTTCCATCATACTTAAGTAATTTATTATGTTGGACATTTCAGATTTTGTCTCATTATCTACAAACAAATAAAAGAAATTTGTTTTCTTCATTTCAAACAACTTACATAAACTCTCAACACTTTTCCACGTTATGGATAGTGTGTAAAGTCTATAAAATCATGAAGTTGAAAGAGTTGATTTCTGCCTTTGTATTTTTCTCATTCTCACTCAATTACATAACAATATTTCTTATGTGGTTCAACTTTTAACCAGGTTAACTCCCAATCCACTAGAACCATTACTGATCAAGTAGTAACATGACAATGCATTAAAGCTTTATTTATCATATCCCTTCATCAAAGTCTTAGTCTCGATCTTTGCAAGAATATCTTTATTATTATTATTAGGTTGACATTTGATAGTACTTTTTTTCTCTTCAAAATTATTAAGGTTTAAAAAATTATTCATTTTCATATTTTACCCGTATCATTTAAAATTGTTTAAAATATATTTTTATTCATTTCTGAGAGGAAGGGAGAGAGAGGGAGAGAGAGAGATGGTAACATTAATGATGAGAAAGAATGATTGGTCGGTTGCCTCCTGCACACTTCGCCCCCTATTGGGGATAGCGTCAGCAACCCGCGCATGTGCCTTTGACCTAAATCAAACCCAGGACCCTTTAGTCCACAGGCCAATGATCTATTCACTGAGCCAAACCTGCTAGAGTTGTATCATTTAAATTTTATCTTGTTTCTTCTATGGATATGCAAGCCTAAATTTCCTACAAATTTTTAAGAACTATATGAAATATTAAATGTATTACACTTTTCAAAGTTGATTCAATGTGGTAATTACTTTCCATATGGCTTTTTTGCTGTTGTTGTACTTTAGAATTATATTGTTTTATGTTGATAAGAGTTCCTCACTTCAAAATTTCCTATAAAACTTAGAGTAACTATGAACAAGCTATCGGTTTCACAATAAAATAGCAAATGACTTCAGGCTCTTCCAAATTCCTGCAGAAAATAGAAATAAAAGCATAACCATGTAGTCAACAGTTTACTTTCATGTGAACACCATAAAATTTGATCCTTAAGTTACAGTCTGATATAATAATTTATTTAAATGATCATATGTTAAGAAGTATATTTTATTACAAGCAAAAGATAAAATGTTTAATTTAAGTAAGTACTGAATTGCTCCACTGGTGTGACATTTTACTTTTATGATTTGTGTTCTGTTTTAAACAAAACATTAACAATTAGAATAGTAAAACCAAATTTAAAATATATTATTAAAATAAATAAAGTATATACATGAACTAATTTGAATTTATCAAATGAACAATGTACTCCTTTTAATTCACATATTACTTCACTCTATTAAGTTTTAAGGTAAAATCCAAAACTTCCAGCACATATACAGAATGACATAATTTAATTTCTTCATCTATATATTTATTGACCTATTACTGTTTTTTGTGTCACCTTTGAAAATTGTAACATGTACTTCTCATTTGTTGGTGACACATACTCTATCCAAAGGGAATTCAAATTATTACAAATTATTAGAAGCTTAATTTGGAGAATGACTATATCTGAGTTCAGTTGTGTTGAGAGTCTACTGTATAACTGGAAATTCTCTGAATTAAGTTCTATGAGTATACAATCTATACATATACTCCACATTCAAAGGCTGTTAAATTGCGTTGTTTACCCATGTCTTCAGAAAAAAAAATCACTTCTACTGTCATGGTAAGCAACCTGCTTCCCTATTTATAATGGTCTGGCCTCTAGCAACTTCAGCGCGAAATTATAGCTAATTTGCCTACAAACGTCAGGTGTTCATAATAATCTGGCCACTCAATGTATATATATGAGCCTAAATGACTGCTATGACCAAACGACCCAAACCACTGGTCAACCAGTCACTATGTCGCGGCCCCTCCCTCTGGTCAGCTGGCCAACCTCCTGTGGCCCTTCTTCCTGGCTGGCCAACCTCCCACAACCCCTCCCCTGAGCAAACTAGCCCTCCCATCAGCTCCAGTTGGGGGGCTGACTACCAACCTCTCATGGTCCCTCCCCCTGGCTGGTGAGCCCACAATCAGCCAGCCAATTTCCCCAGGCCTCTCCCCAAGGCCAGCCCAGCCCCCAATAGACCTCGATTGCTGGCCAGGCCTAGGGACCCCACCAGTGCATGATTTGTACACTTGTCTCTAGTATTTAATAAAAGTTACATAATATAATATGTCAATTAGAAGCACATATAAATGGTTTTTATTTTAAATATATATATATGAATCGAACCGGGGACCCTTCAGTCCGCAGGCCGACGCTCTATCCACTGAGCCAAACCGGTTTCGGCTTTAAATATATATTTAATTAATTTTACAGAGAGAGAAAAGGAGAGTAAGAGAGAGAAACATTGATCAGCTGTCCCTTACTGGGGATCAAGCCCACAACCCAGAAAATGGCCAGGGCAACATATGTATGTTTTTTTAAATTAGACTACACCCATACAATTTTTTAAAATATGGTTTATTGAATTTTTTTACAGAGAGGAATGAAGAGGGATAGAGAGTTAGAAACATCGATGAGAGAGAAACATCGATCAGCTGCCTCTTGCACACTCCTTACTGGGGATGAGCCCACAACCAAAGTACATGCCCTTGACTGGAATCGAACCTGAGACCTTTCAGTCTGCAGGCTGATGCTCTATCCATTGAGCCAAAACAGTTAGGGCCATACAATATTTTTAACTTAAACTGACAAAAGATTTCTTAGGGAAAAGTATTTTATTACTCATATTGTTCAAAATTGCTGGACCATTGTGGTAATAAAAATATACTAATAGAACATCTTTTATTTTGATATTATTTTGTTCTTTTATATTTAAGTTATGTACAACCATGCACTCCCTTACTGTTTGCTTTAAGGCAGATTGCTACCTCTGCACTGCCCATCATCTATATATATAAAACACTAATATGCAAGTAGAGTGAACAGCAGAACAACCAAACAACCAAACAACTGGTCACTATCACGTACACTGACCACCAGGGGGCATGAGCGGAACATGATGGGTGTCAGCAGCAGGTGGCAGAGCGCGGAACATGGCAGGCATTGTCCATGGAGGGATGGTGGAGCAGGTGAGCGGGGGTGCCAGACCAAGGCAGGGCACTGGTTGCTGTCATCAGGGTGAGCCTCTGATGGTTACTGAAAATTCTTGACTCCCATGCACTGCGGTACCGCCCAGCACTAGCACCAGCTGCCGCCGCCAGTCCTGTTTGCACCTGCTGCTGGTGCCGGAGCCACCTCCCGCACCCACTGTGGACCCTGATCACTCCTCAGGGCTTCTCCACCTCCCCCTGCTTCAGAGGGGCTATCAGAGCATCAGCCACCACTTGCACCACTGATAGCGCCGGCCCCGCTCGCACCAGCTGCTGGCACCGGCCTCAATTGCTCCACACCATCAGTGTCAGCAGGTGCTAGTAGCCCGGTGCCGTTAGTACATGGGAGCAACAGTGGCGGGAGCAGGCTGCCAGCAGACCCAGGACAGGGGGCTGTGGCAAGAGGGGCCAGGCAGGGGCCCAGAGGATAGGCTGAGACATGCCTCTGTGCCCACTGCAACATCAGGGCCCACAGTTCCTTTTAAGGGGCATGAATTTGTGCACCGGGCCCCTAGTACGATATAACTAGAGGCCTGATGCATGAATTCATGCACCGGTGGGGTCTGTCAGCCTGGCCTGTGTCCTCTCACAATCCAGGACCCCTCAGGGGATGTCTGACATCCCTCAAGGGACATAGAATGTGCGAAGTGACAGGTGGCCAGGGAGGAGCCCGAGCCCGGGCCGGGTGCCATGCAGATCCCACTTATCCTGGCCCCACTGTGCCTGCTGCCACCACCCAGGAGGGCAGCTGCAGAAGTAGGAGAGGCTCACGACACAGCAGCTGCTCTCGCCAGCTGTGAGCCGGGCATCTGGCATCCATCTGTCAGCTGAGTGGCGCTCCTGCTGTTGTAGCGCACTGACCACCAGGCAGCAGCTCCTGCATTGAGCATCTGTCCCCTGGTGGTCAATGCATGTCTTGGCAGCTGGTCAAATGGTCAACTGGTCGAACAGCCAAACAGTCGCTTAGGGTTTTATATATATAGATCGAAAGTGACATTGAGTACAGTTTTCTTTAATAATCAATGCTTTGGCAAACCTAGTACTGATTGACTTATTATCTCTTACTATAAGAAGCCTACAAGACTGACTTTAGAGAAAGTTAGAAAACACAAGTTTCTTTGTTAGAAAATAATAAGAGAAAGGACAGATAGTGTTCAGATCCAGTTGACATTAACAATTTAAGTAGACGGATTTAAGTAGCATGTATAAGTGTTGTGAAATGAGCCAATATTCTCATAAGATTAGGAGGTGGTAAAGAAATAAATAAAACACTTTGGGGATGTTTTTATTATAGTAAAAAGATATAGAATAATATATGTGCTATTTTTCCCTAGAAATTTCAAAGTCAATAAAAAACCAATGCTTTGAGATTATATGGCATAGCCACTAGTCACAAGTATAGTTTCAGTAAAAATTATCTGGCCTAGCAAACAGGAACTTGTCTTCTGAGACCTAAGTGGTTCCATGGTAAGATGTAATGGTGGTAGTCCCCATTTGCCTAATTTTAAATGGGCAATTTTGTTATTTCTCTTGAAACTAAGTACTTCAAGTGACAATTACCAATTAGAATGACTGGCACTTGATAGATGTTCTAAAATGGTAGCCATTAACGGTATTATTAGTATTACTATTATTATTGATTTTTAACAGATTTTACACTATACTAAGACATTTCATTGATTTAATAAGCATAAGCTCTGGTGCCATATGGATTATAGTCCATTTTTATGAACTACTGATTCTTTAGTGGTATTTCTCATTTTCAAATGTATTGATGAATTGAGCAGAAATATCTGATCCAATCTTTCAGTCTTTCCCCTTCTTCATTTCTCCAGTCCAGTCTACTGAAATGCAATGAGGAGTGTACTTGATATATTCCTAAGTGGAGCCAGCATATTTTTGACACTGTTCACTGAGCTTAAACAGCTCTTCTTGAAATTGAGTTGCCTTTTTTTATTGTTGCCTCTTTTATTAACTACTATACTGCTTCAAACCCTTCTTACAATTTATGTGTCACTGCCATAGAAAACAAAAGTTAGGCTATGAATTTGGAGTTTGCCACACTTACTTATGAGAAAAAGAGAAACACTTCAAACAGCCATTTCTGGTAAAGAGTGCTGTGAAATGATATAGATTCATAACCTGGTACAAGATTATAACTTCCAAATACATATTTAAAGAACACAATGTTCAGAGCATAAATGAATGCCTATTATTTTAAAAATATTGGCAACAATATTGTATTAATAATCCAAATACTTCTTCCATTTGCTATGTGTGCCCTTTTCTTTATTCTCCAATTCTTAGGAATTATCTTTGAATCTTAAGAAAATGAAAACATGAAATTGCCCATGATAAACTTATTTAATTGTAGTATAAGACGGCATACTTCTGAACTGTATGAACCCGAGCATATTTTAATGTCTCTAGTAGTCTGGGAATACAAGGGGGAAAAAGTTAATTTTTAGCCCTGGCCAGTGTGGCTCAGTTGGTTGGGCGTGGTCCTGTGTGAGGAAAGATTGGCAGTTCAGTAAAGTCAGGGCACATGTTGGGCTTAATCACCAGTAGAGGGCATGCAGGAAGCAGCTATTTGATATTTCTTTCTCTCTTTCCCCTCCTTTCTCTATAAAAATCAATTCAAATATATATTTTTTAATTTAGATATATATTTTATTGATTTCAGAGAGGAAGAGAGAGCTAGAAACATCCATAACGAGAGAGAATAATTGATCGGCTGCCTCCTGCTCACCCCACACTGGAGATGGAGACTGCAACCCAGGCATGTGCCTGACCTGGAATTGAACAGTGACCTGCTACATAGGTTGACCCTCAATCACTGAGCCATGTGGGCAGGCTGTAAAAATTTTAAAGAAGCTCAGAGTTGAAGATTTCCTCACTGTAGACTTCATGGAGCTTATATTGGTTCAATGCATGGACCTTGCCCTTTTCACTTAGAGTTTTGCGTTTGCCATCTCCTCAGTTCTATAGACCCTTCTTCCCCACTGTTAGTTTAAAGTACATTAGAAATCACTTCTTCCTGAAAGTTTTCCAGCTCTTAGATTACTGCCTCCTATTTCTTTTTGTGCTTCTAGTTTACCCTGCACTTTTCTCTATTTGTTCAAATGTGTTGTTGTTGTTGTTGTTTTTTGTCTATTTCACTTCTGAGAACTTGTAAGTATTATGAAGCCTGGAGTGTTGCCTCCTTACATCCGCACGATTTTCCCCATCGCCAAGAACTGCATCTGATAATAATGTTCCAAAGTTGCTATATGTGTTGAACTAGTATTTAAATGAATAAATAACAAGGGAGTGACCATGTTGAGTGTGATGAGAAGGGTAGCATCACGGAATGCAGGATACAGAAGGAAACAAAACGCACAGAACTGATAGTGGCTGTGAGCAAAGCCATGATAGGAAAACAAGTTTTCTCATTTGTAGTCCACAGTACACTGCCTTAATCAATCATAGCCCAATGGTTATGTGAGTTACGGTAAACTGAAAGTAAAAGAACGAGTGGTTTAATAAACTGTTTATTTAAAATCCACTTTGGGTTAATATCTATGTTCATTTTTACTGACTTTAGTAATTCAGGTGCATAAGAGTTGCTCCAGAACTGTAACTCGTTTGTTCTAATTTACATCTCTAAAGAACAAGATTTCTACAAATGAATAAGGAATCACAACAACTGGACTTTTATAGCTGAGAAGATATATATATATAGTGCTATAAATAAATCAATATTTTTATTTGTGTTCTATAGCCAAAGCATTTTCTCTCTCTTAAATTAAGCCTTAATGAATTTTGTAAGTGATGTTGGACTTCAATGAAAAGTTTATCAGCAAACTACAAAGGTATTCCTTTGTGGGATATTAAAATAGACAAATAGGAATGCTACATGGCCTGCATTGAGCAAGATAAGTATCTAGATTTTAAAGACCCAATTTGATCTCACTCTCAGATTATTCCTCCAGAAAATTTCAGAGAAAAGAGTAGAAAAACTCGTTTTCATGGTAGATGGACAGTGTGGGTATAAAATAATAGAGAAATAACATAGCATCCCTCCAAATGGAGAAAACTAATACCACTTATTCAAGCTAATAAGTGTTCCTTTAAATCTCCGCATTCTCTTTTAAAGAGTGACTGAAAAATAATAAAGATCAGGAGAAAGAGGTCAGAGAGGGTATTTTGTATCTTTCTCTCCTGCATCCTTCCTTACAAAGACAATACATAAAATAATTTCATGAATACTCTTCTTGAAGGCTAACAACTTACCACACTAAATAAAGATACTTATTTCAGAAAGAATCACTGCCTAAGAGAGAGTTAAATAGTTTTTTCACCATTATCCTCTAGTTGAAATTTGTTTTGTAGATAGAAAATGTAATTTTATATTATCAGAGTATAAAAGAATAGATACCAATATGGTACTCTTTTGTACCACTTACATTTTGTTACAAGTCATTTTATTACATACATGTTATGTTCATTTGATTACTATAAATGTAATGCTACATTTTACAGGAAAAAAGTAATGAAACAGGTTTAATATCTATATACAAGTACTTTTTTTCCTTTTATTTAAAAACTAGAGGCCCGGTGCACTGGGGGGTGGGCCCTCGCTCGGCCTGCACCCTCTTGCAGTCCAGGATCCTGGGGATCAGGCCTAAGCCAGCAGTTGAACAGCCCTCTTGCAGTCCAGGATCCCTCTCACTGTCCAGGACCCCTCGTTCCTTACTGCCCGCCTGCTCACTGCTCCTTACCTCTCGGCTAGCTGTTCCTTAGCGCTGCTGCAAAGGTGGGACAGGCTCCCACCATCGCTGCTGCGCCTGCCAGCCATGAGCCCAGCTTCTGGCTGAGCGGTGATCCCCCTGTGGGAGTGCACTGACCACCAGGGGGCAGCTCCTGCATAGAGCATCTGCCCCCTGGTGGTCAGTGCACATCATAGCAACTGGTCATTCTGCTGTTTGGTCGATTTGCATATTAGGGTTTTATTATATAGGATATAGAAAATTTGTTAAGAGTATCTAGGCAGAAAACAGATGTTATTTATAGAGGATCCAACATTCACCACATGTTGTGGGGACTCCTCTTCCTGCCACTAGTGCTTTGGCTGGGGAGCCCAATGGGAGCCTGGGATCTCTTGCTACTCAGGGGGAACCTCCACAGCTGAGAGACACTCCTTCTGAGTTTTAACTGCCATACAAGGGTGTGGGACCAGCCCATTTCGCTTCTCTACCCTTCCTACCAATCTGGATGTGGCTTCTTTATATCCTTAGTTATAGGATTTTATGTTCAGTAAGTTTTCAGGGGGTTCTCAAGTGTGGCTGTTCTATTATTTAGTTGTAATTTTGATAGGGTCATGTTCATTTGATTACTATAACTGCCATACATGGGTGTGGGGCCATGCCATTTCACTTCTCTATACCCAGCCATCATTTTTTTTTAAGAAGAAACTTAGTGATAATAATAAAAACTTGGTTTTAATAATGAAAGAAAACTAGATTAAAATGATTATTTTTTTCTTAAAGATATTTCCAAAAGTCAATTCATCATTCATCTGTTTTTAAAATTGACTTAAGCATTAGAAAACAATAATAGTATGTATTTTTATTGCTAAGACCTGAATTGCTTTTTACTAGAACCCCAGGGGATTCAAGCTTTCTGCCTGACATACTCCCTGTATATTTTAACTATGTCCCCTTAACATGGGGAGAAATGGTTACTTATATTAGTGTGGAGAAAATGCTCAACTATCCTGGTGTTGACCTGTCTATGGTGAAGGCAATGTAAGGGTTCTGCCAGTTGTTTGGTGTCTTTTATCACTGACTTTTTTCTGAAGAATAACAAACTTCTATCAAGGCCTGACCATCTACCGCAGGTTACTAAACTCCTACATAATCTTTGACAGGTGAATGGAAATATTACATAAAGGTATTCATTTCTTTAAAACATATTTGTGAACATTTACTTGATAGTAGGCAGATTAGAGTATCAATGAGAACTACTTCGCTATTTTCTAATTGGTGAAACATATCCAATAAATAATTACATGTAGCAATTAAAATTTTTAATAAGAACTGTTCCATAATGGGTACAAGAGTGGAAGTAGAGTTGAAAAAATCACAAGGTGAAAAGGTAAGAAAGAACCTGTGGCTTTTGTTAATTTAGTAATTTTAGCATATTTCAAGTGAAAGTAAAAAGGAATATATTCTTCCACTTGCTATTATCAGACAGGAAAATGGGGAAAAGCTATACAATTAAACCGTTGAACAATGAAGTGGTAAGAGGTGCCAACCTCCGTGTAGTTGAAAATCCATGCATAACTTTTGTTTTCCCAAAACTTTACTAGTAACCACTAATGGCCTATAGTTGACCAGAAACTTTAACAATAACATAAAGAGTCTATTAATGAATATTTTGCATGTTATGTGTATTATATGTTGTATTTTTACAATGAATTAGAGAAAATAAAATGTTAATAAAAATTATAAGAAAGAGAAAATGTACTTAAGACATTTATTTTAAAACTCCATATATAATTAGACTCAGTTCAAATTCATGTTGTTCAAAGGTCAATGATATTTAGTTTTGCATTTGTACTATATTTTTTCTTCTACATTTGAAAGTGATACCCAAATAGATATAACTTTGGATTTAAAATTGTTTGAGTCCTGATTTCCTCTCATCATATGAAACTTTCAATACCCTGTGATAATACCCTCTTATTACTAAACACAGACACATAATTGTTGCTATAGTTTCTGAGTTTAAAATACAAAAAAAAAAATTACTCATATGACATGTGCTGAATCTTGACCAAAATAGCCTCAGAAGGCTTTCATAAATATGACCAATTAAAACTGTTGTGAGTGAAATTCCTAGATGCAGTAAAAATTATCCAGCAGTTCCCTAGCAGGCTTGGGTGGATAGAGTGTCAATCTGAGGACCAAAGGGTCCTGGTTTGATTCCAGTAAAGGGCGTGTACTTTGGTTGCAGACTCCTCCCAGGGCCCTGGTTGGCATGCATGCAGGAGGCAACCAATTGTGCTTCTCTCACATCGATGTTTCTCTCTGTCTTTGCTTATCTCTTCCACTCTCCCTAAAAATCAATGGGAAAATGTCCTTGGGTGAGGATTAACAGCAAACAAAATGTTCAGTAGTTTATATGTTTTATTTGTGTTTTTTAAAAAAGTTTTATACTATAGGTTACCTTGATAATTGTATACATACACACAACAACACACGAATAATTTGATTCTAATTGCATACATACACACAACAACACACATGCACACCCCTCCCACAAATGTGCTCTCAGTTGAGAAATGTTTCCCATTATGTTTGATTATTATTCTTAAAATATATATTTTATTCA
>NW_006284811.1:35080-41653 GCF_000327345.1 Myotis davidii | reverse complement strand
GAATCATTGATGGGCTGCCTCCTGCATGCCTCTCACTAGCAGTAGAGCCTGCAACCTGGGCATGTGCCCTGACTGGAATCTAACCATGACCTCCTGGTTCATAGGTCAATAATCAACCACTGAGCCACGCCGGCTGGCCATGTTTGATTATTTATGAAGCTGTAGTTAGAATCACCAATTTCCATTTTCTTATTTGTTTCATCATCATCGTCATCATAATGTCACTATGTTCCAAGCCTATGCTTTGAATTCATTTTACTAGTACTGTATGCCTTCTCCTCACTCTCTTTGTGATTTAAATATTTCTTAAGTTACTTTTATTATACTATCAATTTCACATTACTTTCTGTAATATTACCCCCCCCCCCTTTTATTTTTACTTGGTGGCTGAAAACTTTCTGGACTGAAATGAGCCATCATTGTAACTAATTTTGAGGGTCACTATGACATAAAGCATACTGTTGCACATTTACAACGAATTCATTTTACTAGTACTGTATGCCTTCTCCTCACTCTCTTTGTGATTTAAATATTTCTTAAGTTACTTTTATTATACTATCAATTGAACATTACTTTCTGTAATATTACTCCCCCCTTTTCTTTTTACTTGGTGGCTGAAAACTTTCTGGACTGAAATGAACCATCATAGTAACTAATTTTGATGGTTACTATGACATAGAGCATACTGTTGCACATTTACACACATGCAGGATGCAGTGTTATCGGGTGGAAAAATCATGGGATTCATGTAATATATTCTTTTTTGTTCTGGATTTCTTACTTATTAGCTTTATGACTTCAGACAAGCCGCAATTTATTGATTTTCACAGAATTGTGGTAAAGGAAATGTGATAATTGAGATTATAGTGGAACATAAAGTGTTTTACAGTTCAAGGCTATAAAAAATGGGAAAGTGATTTCTTTGTTAAATACCTACGACAAAGAACCTCAGAAAGTATTTTCTTCTGTTCTGGGAATTGGCATGCAGTGGATGGTTATGGTTGGTAAAAAGTCACTCGTATTCCTGTAATGATGGCCCTCATTAATTGGAAGTTGCCCTGACCTTCAAAGAAACATTTTTTTTTTTTAACATTTAGGATATAGTATGCATAGGTTTCTACTTCAAAAGCAGAGAATTGGTTCAGATCTCATCTATATCCTATATAATAAAAGGCTAATATACAAATCAACCAAAAGGCAAAATGACTGGTCGGTTGATGCGCACTGACCACTAAGGGGCAGATGCTCAACGCAGGAGCTTCCCCCTGGTGGTCAGTGCGCTCCCACAGGGGGAGTGCCGCTCAGCCAGAAGCTGGGCTCAGGGCTGGTGAGTGCAGCAGCAGTGGCAGGAGCCTCTCCCACCTCTGCAGCAGTGCTAAGAATGTGTGACTGCCGGCACTGTCAGTCAGACATCCCCAAAGAGCTACCGGACTGCGAGAGAGCATAGGACAGACTGAGGGACCCTCCTGAGTACACGAATTTCATGTACCAGGCCTCTAGTCTATAATAATAAAAGTGTAATATGCAAATTGACTGAACAGCCGAATAGCAGAACGACCATTCGGACAACTTTCCGGACGACCTTTCGGACGACCTTCTGGACAAAACCAGGGGCACAGCCACAGTGGCTGTGAGGGATCGAGGCAGCCGCCTGGGCTGTGAAGGCCTACTCTTGCACAAATTTTGCACATTGGGCCTCTAGTAGAATACAATGGTTAACGTTTAAGACTCCAGCATCAGTTTGTCTGATTTTAAATGCTGCTTTCCATGAACAAACTTTGTAACCTTGGCCAAATTACTGCATGACTCAGATTATAATACATGAAAGCAGGATGTGACATGTTTAGCAATATGTGTAGAGTTTAAACAATGTCATAGGAGCAGTCAATTAATTAGTGTTGGTTTTGTTGTTACTGTTATGATTATGAAAGGTTTTAAAGGACAAAAAACTGTAGACTTGAAAATGACCTTCTTTGGAACTTTAGGAAGACATATATCTTAGTTCTATAGCTTATTAATGAATCAATCAGATTTAATTAATTAAATTATTTCTAATACAACTGCTTATCTCATTGAATTCCAAAAAGTAGCTTATTACTTGGTACTATAAGACTAAATGTGAAACATTTTCCAAGTTTTAAGTGGATAATGGAGAAAGAAAATATATTAAGACTGTTTTATAGATCCTTTGGGGTTTTATTTGAAGAAATAATTATTTCAATATTCACTTAACTATGTTCAGAACTTAAAATACTTTGATCATTCTTGGTTTTAATGATGGCTTACTTGACTGTACTGCATTCAACTATATTATGAAGTAGAATATCTTTAAATTTCTAATTAGACAATAGTGCAGTTAATTACCCCTTAAAAGCTTATATGAATACAGAATATGAATATTTGATTCTATTTCCTAAATATTCAAGTCAAACTTTATTATAGGTAGATTAGTCATTTATAAATAAATTAGACATGGCACTTTTTCTATCTAAATATGAAGTCCTTTTCAGTTGAGGTTTATTGTGCTTGAGACTACTGTCCTGAAATGAGAATATAAAACTTTATATCCAAAGGAATGTGTTTAGGATGCCATCTTGTTCTTTCTGGAAAGTGCTATACTTCTATATTCATGTTAGCAAAGATAATATTAGATAAAGGGAATTGAAAATGTTAAGCTCATATATAAGTGGAAGTTTAGAATCTTTAATTAATCTTTTATATTTCTTTATTTAAAAATAAGGAAGGGATATGATTTTTGTATTATAATTATTCCAGAAAAAAGCTTTTCTCCCTGAAACATTTTGCTTTATACTAACTTTATAAAAATGATCTTAATAGTTTCCTATTTGTTAGTGAGAAGTTACTGAGTTTGTGCTATGAACAGCCTTCTAAATGAAGAGTAAGAGAATGAGACTAAATATCACCACAGCTATGTTATACTATCAAGGTCCCTGTGTATAGGGCCTACTGAGATTTAAGTTCAAATAGGAGAATTGAGATTTCCTGTCTGTCAGAAATAACTGTCAAATACTGGGGAGGGATCCCCTCCATATAGGAACTACTGAAAATAGAGCTGAAATACTGCTCCTAAACATTTTTTTAGGAACCGAGTGCAAACATAAAGCACACAAAAATTCAACCAGTTGTTGAAGGAATTTTAAGCCTGGGGAGTCCTGTAGAGCCTAACCTAACACCAAAACCCAAATCCAAGTCAATTATTTCGTCAATACCCATAAGAAAGTATATAAACAGAAGAGGAAGTATACTCACTTTCAGGCATAAATTCTATTTACCATATATGATAAAATAGTTTAGTAATGTATGGTGAAAAGGAATAAATAGCAATGTGTAAAACCTTTCTGGATAAAATTTAAAGACTTCATAAATATATTAAAAATATCTTAAATGTAGATATATACTATTTAGTTAAATAAAAAGCTTAATATTATAGCAGATTTTAACTTTCTCCAAATTGATATATAGATTCAATGCAATCATATTAAAATCATGAATGTGTTTTGTAGTATTTGATATGGCTAGTCTACAATTTTGATATAAATACAAATGTCTAAAGATAGCCAAGTGACTTGATTTTAATATGATTGCATTGAATCTATATATCAGTTTGGAGAAAGTTAAGACAGAGATGGAATTGGCAGATGAAGAAAGTCTCTTTTTTTTGTTGTTGTGGTTGTTGATGCAAGCATCTGATCAAAAAAGGAACTGAATTTTTACCTCAAAAAATATACAGTTAAAAATTCAAAGAAAATATGTAAATATATAGTACACTAAATGTTCAAAATACAGCACAAGAAAACATATTTATGATGATTACAGGACATGTTATACAGGATAAAAAATTAAACAGAAGCACTCTTGCTAGTATGGCTCAGCTGTCTGAGATCATCTCATACATGAAAAGGTTGATAGTTTGATTCCCCAGGTCAGTGCACATGCCCATGTTGCAGGCTCAATTCCCAGTAGGGGGCTATAGAAGGCAACTGATCTCACATTGATGTCTCTCTTGCCCTCTCCCTTCTTCTCTCTCTAAAAATTAATTAAAGAAATCTTTAAAATATTTTAGAAAATATTCCTAAACTAGAGGCCCGGTACACAAATTTCATGCACTGGGGGTAGGGGTGTTCCCTCAGCCCAGCCTATGCCCTCTTACAGTTCAGGATCCCTCAGGGGATGTCTGACTAAGGGCTCCCTATGGGGAGCAGGCCTAAGCCAGCAGTTGGACATCCTTGGCACTGCCATGGTGGCAGAAGAGACTCCTGCCACCGCTGCTGTGCTGTTCAGCTGTGAGCCTGGCTCAGGGCTTCTGGCTGAGCAGCACTCCCCCTGTGAGAGCACACTGACCACCAGTGGGCAGCTCCTGCATTGAGCATCTTCCCCCTGGTGGTCAGTGTGCCTCATAGCAACCGGTTGTTCTGCTGTTTGGTAGATTTGCATATTAGCATTTTATTATATGGGATTATCCAACATTAACAACTTCAACATATTAAAAAATATGTAAGGAAGTGGAAAGAAGCACCACAAACTATAGGAAGGCATTTAACTGTTGAAAGATTAGTTACTAAATATAAAAATAATGTTTATAAATTAACATGAAAAGAATAAACTAAAAAAAAAGATTTTCAAAGAAGAGAAAGTAGAAATTGCCTATCATTTTGATAGATAGATAAAGATAGGTAGGTAGGTATGTAGGTAGGTGGGTAGATCTATCACAATAGTATATCAATAATCAGGGTAATATAGAGTGACACCTGTGCTAAAGGTAGGCACTGTTTTCTATACATGAAATGAACATCTTTGAGAAAACAGATGTTGGTAATGGCTAGATGTGGAGTAGCAAGCACTGCAGGTGGAGTGTTAATTGGTAAAACTGCTTTAAAAAACTGAGCACACCTTAAAACCTGAGGATTCCACTCCTAGGTATCTGACACAGAGACCTTTATAATTCTGCACCATATAGACTGAGTGGCCAGATTATTATGACCACCTGATGTTTGTAGGCAAATTAGCTATAATTTTGCGCTGAAGTAACTAGAGGGCCAGACCATTATAAACGTCTGAATAGCACAACATACCTAAGTATTGTTGCTGATCAAGTTCATCCTATCATGTTTATGGTGTATCCCAGTGGAGATGGCTTCTTTCAACAAGACAATGCGCCATGCCATGGTGCTCGTATTGTGGAGTGGTTTCAAGGACATGAGGGAGACTTTACCTTGCTTAGGTGCCCCCACAATCACCAGATCTCAATCCAATTGAGCATTTGTGGGACGAAGTTAAAAGAGACATCAGGCAGCTGGTTCCACAACCATCAAATCTCACAGAACTGGACAGTGCTATTCATCAGGCATGGTGTCAGATTCCTCGCATCACCTTTCAGCATCTCGTGGAGTCAATGCCAAGAAGAATCGCCGCAGTATTGAAGGCAAAAGGTGGCCCAACAAAGTACTGATGGGGTGGTCATCATAATCTAGCTGATCATAATAATCTGGCCACTCATTGTATATATATGAATGTAAATGTCAGCATATGTATCTTTAACATAGCTCTAAACTTGAACAGCTCTCTCTTGCCCTGGATCACATTATAAGGCTATTTCCATAAGGATTTATTTTATTGCAGTGCATTTCTTTTAAAGCACATTTCTTTCAATAGCACATATGTGTTTTCATATATTATTTACACGTTTGTTACATACTTTAAAATTTTTAATTATATTTGGTAATTATTTTATGTATAGGGTTTCCTGAAAAAAATGTATACACACATTTTGAATAATTATAAAGGCAGTGTTTATTAAAATACATTTCATTTTCAAAATTGAGCAATCAGTTGTTAATATTTGTATACATTTATGGGAACTCCCTATACATACTTGCTTACATATATATATTACTAGAGGCCTGGTGCACAAAAATTTGTGCACTCGGGGAGGAGGAGGGGTCCCTCAGCCCGGCCTGTGCCCTCTCGCATTCTGGGACCGCTCAGGAGATAACAACCTGCTGGCTTAGGCCTGCTCCCGGGTGGCAGAGGGCAGGTCCAATCCCTAGGTGCAGCCCTGGTCGGGCTCAGAGCAGGGCCAATTGGGCAGTTGGGGTGCCTTCCCCTGTCATGCACAGAGCAGGGCAGATTGGGAGGTTGCGATGCCACCCTCAGTCACAGGCAGGGTAGGGCCGATTGGGGGGTTGGGTCACCACCCCCTGTCACACTCAAGGCAGGGAAAATGGGGAGGTTGAGGCGCCACCCTGTCAAGCCCAGAGCAGGGCCAATCATGGGGGATAGGGCTCTGTACCCTGTCACTCAAAGAGCAGGGTTGATAAGGGGGTTGGGATGCTGCCCCCTGTCACACACAGAGCCGCAGGGCGATCAGGGGTTTGGGCGCTAACCCCTGTCATGCTGATCCCGGTGCTGGGAGCCATATTACCCTTTTACTATATAGGATAGAGGCCTGGTGCATGGGTGGGGGCTGGCTTGTTTGCCCTGAAGGGTGTCCTGGGTCAGGGTGGGGGTCCCCACTGGGGTGCCTGGCCAGCCTGGGTGAGGGGATGATGGCTG
>NW_006284811.1:29820-35024 GCF_000327345.1 Myotis davidii | reverse complement strand
CTTCTATATTTGTAACATAGTTGCTTAGAGTTGCAGCTCAGAGGCCGGCAGCGGCAGGCGGGGAACTTTGGAGTCCTCCGTCACTGAAGCAAATAAGCCTCATGTTTGCTTCAAGCTGCCTGGCTGCCGGCTGCCATCTTGGCTGACAGTTAATTTGCATATTGCCCTGATTTGCCAATGGGAAGGGTAGTGGATTTTCGGCTAATTACCATGTTTCTCTTTTATTAGATAGGATTACAAAATATATAAATTTACATAAGTTCAATAAATCACTTATCTGATACATTAGTTATAAATTCATGTATCAATATTATAATGTATATTCAATTATATATTCACTTAAATATAAATATATTTTGTATAAAATAGTACTTAGTATAAACTACTTATATACAAGTACTTAATATGAATATGATTTTATATAAATATTCTTTTATAGTTAATTTATAGCTATTGAGCTTGTACTGAGTTCACGGAGTGTTGGTATATATTTGTATATAGACAAAATGGAGGTAAATGTATAATGCAATTGCAAATACAAAATTTTTTACATCAAACTGTAAAAATTAAAATAATTAAGTATATTTAATTAATAACATCTGAGAAATGGTACTTTTTAACATAAGTTTTATTGTAATCATATTAATAATAAAGAGATCCATAAATACATTATTTTCCTTAACACATGAAATGATGTCTTTTTATTTTATGAAATCTTAGAGTTTTAATTACATACCTTTATTCATTATATTTTTGGAAATGTGCAATTATTATTATTGATGCGTTGGTTATGGATAACTGGTATAAAATCCTCTAACATTTATTTTCTTGAGTGCAATAGTCTGAAAGATGTAGGTTTAGCTAACAGTGCTCTATACAAATGAGTAGATAAGGGGATAGAAATATATATTGCAAAGACATTACAATAAATGGACAAAAGATAAATCAGACTAACCCATTGTTTGAGGAAAGGATTATGTGAACTTCCACAAAATCATGTCATGCTGACTTGTATGTATGAAAGAAGTCATCTGGGTTTTGTGGGTGAAAGTTGTGGGATAAGTAGCAAACCAGTTTTTAAATTATTACATGTTTAACCAATAAAATTATTCCACAAATGCTTATAAATTCTTCCAGATATGATGATGTCACTTTATTATAAAAAATATTGAGCATGAGAACGGATATATACACATACTCACACAATCCTTCAGTGTTATTTCTTTAGACTGAAGCATGGATAATTGTTAGAAAACATATATGCCAAATGTCTGCCGTGCCACTTGTGAACTGTATGCCATTTCCCTAGCAGAGATAATAAGACTCTCACCCTCTCCAGGCACTCTCGGTGTGGCTAATTCCTCTCATGGCAGTAGCTGGACTGTGCTTACAATAGCATACATAGTACAGTAATAGGACTTAGGTTATTAGTTTAGGATTTTAGTATCAGTTGCCAATACTTTATGGTTGTGAACATTTTCCAAATTGCTATAAACCATCCTATATAATAAAAGCGTAATATGGAAATCGACTGAACAGCCAAACAGCGATTGTTAGGGGGCCTGGACATTGCCCCATGATTGCCCTGCACAGGGAGGTGCAGGCCACAGGCCATTGGGGTGATTAATTAGGGGCTTCACAATTGCCCCAAAGAGGGAGACCCAGGCCACCTACCAGTGGGATGTGGCTGTGGGCAGGGCCTCTCTCTGTGAGGAAAGCCCAGGTACTGGGTGCCTGCCACTAGCCAGAAGGAAGCCCGGGTCTGAGGTTCCAGAGGGAAGCCAGTGCTGGCAGCCGGGGGAAGGAAGGCTTACTCTTGCATGAATTTTGCGCATCAGGCCTCTAGTATTTAATAAGGGAGTATTTTCATGAGATGGTGCAATTTATTTAAAGAAGCTATTAAACATACCATATCTCTGCTACTCTGTGAATCCTATTTTGTAGCACCCTGCTTTCCACCTCATATGTTTTTCTAAGCTTTCAGAAACTCCCCTAGGAAAAGCAGCTCTGTCTGTACAGGTCAAGACAGGAAGGACAATCTGACTTTTTCTCATAAGTAGGAGGGAGAGAAATGTATCCGAAAGACAGAAACAAGCATAAAAATAATGTTTATAAGGGTCCTTTCTACAGCAAGCACTTTATAAGTGGTCTGAAAGTAATTCAAAGGGAAAAAACTTCATAATTTAGAATGTGTGGCAATATGGGATGTAAATATTTGCACCTGAATATATCTTTAAAAATCAATGGACCAGGTTGTAAAAGGAACAATATTTATTTTTTAGCAATAGAGGCATACTTGGCAAAATTCACAACAAACATATAATAGTAAAATTAATTTAAAATGAGATTTCAATGATTTAAAATATAAGTTAAACTTACCACCAAAAGTTAACATTATATCTGTTGGAATGTTTCTTTCCAAAGCTTGCAGTTTAAGTGATAAAAATAATTTTGGCATTAATTTGATGTATATGAGATGTTTTTCACCCACTTAAGTAAATAAAATATCTTTAGAATTAAAAAATAATAATCTGGGATAAATAATTAACTCAGAGGCTAATTCAACAATCAGATCTATCTATCTACCTATCTATCATTTATCTATCATCTATCTATCTATATTAGAAGCCCGATGCATGAAATTTGTGCAAGGGGGCTCGGCCCTCGCAGCCCCGGCTGCCTCGGCACTCACAGCCCTGGCTTAGTCTGGATGGTCATCCTGCTGTTTGGTCTAATTAGCATATTAGCTCTTTATTACATAGGATATTAATATACATATCTCTCTATATACACAGTTTCCAAAAAAAATGTATAAATACTTTAACATCTGGTAGCTCGATTTTGAAGTAAAATGTATTTTAATAAACATTGCCTTTATAATTATTCAAGGTGTATGTATACATTTTTGGGATACTATATATAGATAAAAATGCAATTCCCACATGGACATATAAGTTAGTGATACTCTCTTTCATGCAAGTAACATAAAAATTTATGTAATGGGAGCTCTTTCTCTGTAAAATCTGCTTACTAGAAATATAATTTTTTCTGGAATGTGATCTTAAAATCCTGCAAGAAGTTTCATAATCTTATGACCTGTGAGAATTTCTTTATATATTTAAAATTATAATCATGTACAAGCAAACTTGAAACATTCTTATATATTATACTAGAGGCTTGGTGCACAAAATTCATGCACTTGGGGGGTCCCTCAGTCCAGCCTGTGCCCTCTCGCAGGGAGCGGGCCTAAGCCATCAGTCAGACATCCCTAGCACTGCTGCAGAGGTAGGAGAGGCTCCCCATCATCACTGTTGCACTCACCAGCCGTGAGCTCGGCTTCTGGCTAAGCAGTGCTCCCCCTGTGGGATCAGGCCGAAACTGGCTCTCTGCATCCCCTGAGGGGTCACGGATTGCAAGAAGGCTCAGGCCAGGCCAAGGGACCCCATGGTGCATGATCGGGACTGGGAAGAGATGTGGGAGGTTGGCCAGCTGAGAAGGAACCATGGGAGGGCTCCAGGGCATGTTTGGCCTGTCTCGCTCAGTCCCGATCTACTGAACCCCAGCAACAAGCTAACCTACTGGTGAGAGTGTCTGCCCCCTGGTGGTTAGTACATATTATGGTCAACTGGTCGACTGTCTCCTGGTGGTCAGTGCACATCATAGTGACTGATTGACTGCCTGCCCCCTGGGGGTCAGTGCATGTCATGGCAAGCAGTTGAGTGGCCTTAGCATATCATTAGTACATTACACTTTGATTGGTTGAACAGCCGAGCAGTAGACTGGACACTTAGCATATTAGGCTTTTATTATATAGGATTTTAAAACATTATGTGAAATATGTTGATTCTTTTAATAAAAACTAAATCCTTTTGAGCAGCACAATATCAATTTTGAATGAGGATTCTAGAAAAATTGTGGAAAAAACTTAATATGCTTTTAAAAATAAATGATATTTTTGATGTAAATGATGCACATTATGCTTAGTGGATTGTTATTAAAACTAGGGCATTCAAAAATGTGATTTTAAAAGTGGTATGAGATCTGAGATGAAAAACCTCTAATATTCAGCCATGAGTGTTGTGCTAATTAAACTGCATAATCAAGTAATGTCAAGGATTTAAAGATTATTATGCAGCTGCTTCAGAATGAGTGTGGAAAATGAGTGAGGATTAGTTACTGTTTATCCTTTTTAACTCCTTTAAAACTTGCATACATTCAAGCTGGAGGTGGCATGCAGGAAAATAAGAAATTACTACAGACAAGTCCATTTTCTCCCCACTTGGAAACTCCTCCTTCCATCTTAATCCAGTCTTTTCAGTTTGGTCCTTTTGATTTTGTTTTCTTCAGTGCAAATCTATTATTTCATTAATTTGGTTGTTGGCAATTACTCCTTAGTTTCAAACTTCTAAAATATGGCTAATTTAATACATTAGGCTCTGCATCCCACTAAAGCCCTAGGAGCCCACCAGTAGAGCCACAGTACAAAATTTTTGTGTGGGATACCATCTGAATGTAAGCATCTTATTCCACTTGCTTTAAATATTACAGTAGTTTTTAAAAATTTGTGGTAAATTTTGGTATATTAACTGATAAATGGTGATGTGAGACTGGAATTTTAATGACAATATTTTATTTCTTGAGACCCTTTTGCCATTATTCTTGTTGATGTTTATGGTAAAAAAAAAAGCATTAGTGACTTAGAGTATTTTAACAAATATTATGCTCTATGTATAGTACACTCTGCTATTGCCAGTTGTTGCTGACTTATAATGACTATGCCTTTGTGTAGACTTTAATTTGAAGTGAAGTGTGGAAAATCTGCACTCCTGATAATTCCGTCTTTATTCCCTTAAAATGGCCAGCTTTTTGCACCTTATTTCTTGAGCAGTATGTATAGTACATATGCTGATTACATATGATAGAGAACTAGAATGCACTAGAGAACCAAAAGCATTTTTTAAATCTCCATGTCCCTTATGTGTTTTGCATGGCCATTTTATTTTTTTTCTTTATTGATTAAGGTATTACATATGTTTCCTTATCCTCCCATCGCTACCCCTCCACTCTCTCCCACCCCCCCACTCATCCCTCACCCCTCTAGTGTCTGTATCCATTGGTTAGGCTTATGTGCGTCCACACAATTTCGTTGGTTGATCTCTCTCCCTTACCCCCACCCTCCTGCGCCTTCCATCTGAGGTTTGACT
>NW_006284811.1:28511-29539 GCF_000327345.1 Myotis davidii | reverse complement strand
GATTGGATTGTTTATCTTCCTTTTGTTAAGTTGTATGAGTTCCCTGTAAATCTTGGCCTGGTACTGGCACAAGAGCAGTCATATAAACCAATGGAATAGGATAGGGAACCCAGGTATCAATCCAAACCACTGTGCTCAATTAATATTTTACAAAGGAGGCAAGAGCATACAATGGAGTCAAGACAGTCTCTTCAGTAAATGGTGTTGGGAAAATTGAACAGATACTTGCAAAAAAATTAAACTAGACAACCAACTTATACCATACACAAAAATAAACTCAAAATAAATAAAGGACTTAAACGTAAGATGGGAAAGGAAAACCATAAAAATCTTAGGGGACCTCACAGGCAAAAAAATCTCAGACATATGCTGAAGCAATATTTTCACCGATACAGCTCCTAAGGCAACGGAAACTAAAGAGAAAATAAACTAATGGGATTGTGTCAAAATAGAAAGCTTCTGCACAGCAAAAGAAACAATGAACAAAACAACAAGAAAGCCCACTGTGTGGGAGAACCTATTTGCCAATCCTATCTCTGATAAGGATTTAATCTCCAACAGTTACAGGGAACTCATACAACTTGCATGGTCATTTTGAAGAGATTGAGTTTGACGTTCCGTGGTATACAATGTGTCTTCACTCCACTGGTGCTGAAGAATAGGTTTAACCTTACTCTTCTAAGTAGGATATAGCCAGCTATTATTATGAAGTAATTTTATTTTCTTATAAAATTTGCTGCTCCAGAATAGATTTAGTGACTACCATATCCATGCTTTGAATTCTTAATTTTACTTTGTTTATAACTGTCTTATGTCATATCATGTTTTGCTATGTGTATAATTTTTTCTCTCATTCGATTGATTTTAGCTTTCCTACTGAATTGCTTCTAAGACTTTGTAGGGATAGTTAGTATTTTTCTTTATTATTGTAGCACCTGGAGTGCCTCACACTCTGATTTAATATAATTATTAAAATTTTCGAGTAGCTGGTTGATACTATGTAAAGATATCGGCATTTAGGTTTTTTT
>NW_006284811.1:18306-28481 GCF_000327345.1 Myotis davidii | reverse complement strand
AAAGCATAGTATGGTATGTTTAAATCAGTACTAAACTAAAAATCTTGTTTTTAGATCTGCTATCACTGACTTTGGGGAAGACAAGAAATGAAGAAATAGAAGAAAATTCAAGTACATAATCTCAAAATTCCTTTTATAAATTTAAATTTATAAAATTTATTCATTTATACATTTTCCATATGAAACACTGTAAACCTACTTTTGCCCCACCTGGCATTTGCTGTAGTTGTCAATTAAGAATTAAAAAGATTATTTACTTTAATATATTTCACAACTCACTTAAATGTTTACATTTAACATAAACCTTATTGATATATAAACTACTTAAACTACTTTATTTGTACTTAGAAATGTATTAAATTGTTCATATATCACATACATAGTAGATAGCAATTCTGAAAGCTGGGAGCAACTCAGAACAACTGGATTGGAAATTTGGGTTGAAAATTTGTTGCCACAATTTTCTACATATATATTCTAATTGAGGATGTATTTATTTTTTATGTGTTACTATAATAGCTTGTGTACCTGCAAGAGGAGTATTATTTCAGCAATGGAGTTTAACTTATCTCTTAGATTGTGTTTACCTAGCTCATAAACTTCTTTCTTTAATTGCCTTTAAGTAATTTAAGAATTGAAAAAATAAGACTTTCAAGTAAAATTTATTATTTATAATAAAATCAACTATATTCATTCAAATATGTCACTTTTAATATGACTAGTAATATTTGTTTCTTAAGCCATTAATAAATACAACTTTATTTTTATGGAAATCAGTAATAGATACCTGGACTGTAGCTCTTAAGTTTAGGATATTTATAAGGAATAAGTAAGAAACATTTATTTCAGAAGTGGAAAATATAGCTTGCTGATTCTTATGATTTTTTTTCTTCAAAGTAAAGGTGTTTAAAGAAACTTTACAGTATTTAATGTGTTTATACTTCAATTTCTTGAATACATCAGATGTTTGTATTTGTGCTCTTTAGTCCAATTACTATGTAGTCCAAGTTATCATGTGTTACAGGAAATGTTACATGTTTTCCATATAATTATCAAGAGTATTTCACTTTGAGTAAAACAAACCAAAAAAAAAGTAACTATTTTTTTACTTGGTAAAGTACTTTTAATTTATAAATAAACAAAAAATATACTTTTAGGAAATACCTGTATGAAGTTTATTTCAAAATGATTTTTATTTGTAGTATTAATATGAATATCAAGACATCTTTGACTTGTTTTTTAATATCATTGCAAAAATATGCAATGATTTTTGAAACATCTTCTAATAAAATTATCTTATAAATACATTCATTCTGTTTTCCCACCCTTTATTTCAGTTTCTCTTTACATGTTTTGTCTTGATTTATTTCTGCTGTAGACCAGCTCCTTCCACAGTGTTGGGGTGAGGTGGTGGGAGGGATGATCTTAGTGCAGGACTTCCTGATCTTATTTCTCTCCCTCTCACCACCAGAGAAGGCATAAACTGCTCCCTTAGGTCTAGTATTTTTAAAATCCCAGGTAAAAACATGATTGGTTTATCTGGAATCAGGTCCTCACTCCTAAGCCAGTCAATAACAAGGGCAAGACACCCAGAGGTGCACCATAAGGTGCACATCTGTGAGGCTGAGAGTGTTCAGAGGGGAATTGTTATCATGGATTGACTATATTTGTCTTCCTGTTGAATTTCTCTTGTTGAAGATCATTTGTGGATGACCTGTGCTGGGCTTCCTTCCTGCATAATCTTATATGTGTTCACAATCACCCACAAGGTAACTGCCATCACCCCAGTTCACAGCATAGAAAGCTGAGACCCAGAGAGGTTAAATTATTTGCTTCTGTCTTAATGCTAGTGCTAGTCTAGACTCAAAGCCCAAGAGAACATGCACTGAATCTGAATTTTGCTCTCCAGTAGTTTAAGTATATCATATTGTTGATCAACCAATCTCTAGAACTCATTTTGCAAAATCAAAATACTCTCTCTTTCTGTTATTGCATGTAAAAATGTATCTCTCTATATATGATTTTATATAGGGAGATTAAATGAAGAGAAATAAATCCTTAAGGTATTAACAGTGGTTAACTTTTTCATTTTATTCTTTTTAAGATTTTTCTTTAATGAATGTGGAAATACTTTTATTAAAAGAAGCAATAAAACTTATGTTTTTATTTAGACATCTACATCCATAACCCAACAAACTGAATGTTTTTATTACATTATTTTATGATGAAATGGTAAGAAGTAATAACAATAGGTATCCTATAACAAAAGCAAAACACATATTTTTTTCGTTTTATATAATTTATTATATCATACAAAAAACCAATATGTATGTTCAATTCTTTGCTTTTAAGAACTTGCCTTACAGCTCTAACTTCGGAAGCATATATACTAAAATTGGAATGATACAGAGAAGATTAGCATGGACCCTGCATAAGGTTGACATCCAAATCCATGAAGTGTTCCATATTTTTTGAGCTGCCAGATGAACCTAGAATACGATCCTGCCACAGGTATCAGGGCCTCATGGTGAATTGTATGCCAGAGATCTCTGGGTCCTCACTGAGAGTCATACACCAGAGGAACTATGCACACGCTCCCACTACCCCAAGCATCTGAAGCAGACAACTGAGGGACCAGATCCATGGGAGAAGGGGATACAACTCAGAGCAGAGACAATAAAGATGTGAGACTCAAGGCAGACCTAGCCTCTGGGCTAACGGTTTCTGGCCCATTGCCCTGATAGGGTCTTCAACCTCTCAAACCCCAAGCAGAGTGCTCAGGGCCAGAAAGAGACAGCAAACATGGGGAGACAAAGAAACAACGCCCAAGGAAAGAAAAGAAGGAATTGCCAGAAAAGGAACTAAAAGAAATGAATGCATGCAATTTGTCAGAAAAAGAATTCAGAGTAAGGGTCATATAGTTCATAAATTGGATGGATGAAAAATCAACAACTTATGTAAGAATCAAGATGAAATAAAAATGACATAGCTACAATAAAAAACAAAATGGAAGGTTTCAACAGTAGACTAGAACAGCAATGGCCAACCAGTGGTCCACAGACCACTGGTGGTCCTTGAGGTCTGAAAGGTTGGCAACTGCTGGTTTAAGGAAACCTTTGAAGCAGTGGATCAACTGGTAGTCTGTGGACCACTGGTGGTCTTTGAGGTCCAAAAGGTTGGCAACTTCTGGACTAGAAGAAGTGGAGGACCAAATTAGTCAATTTGAACATGGACAGAAATACACACCCAATCTGAACAGCAATTAAAGAAAAAACTAGAAAGAAGGAGGACCGTCTAAGGGAGCATTGGGACAATATGAAATGAAGTAACATGCATATAATAGGGGTGCCAGAAGGACAAGAAGAGGAACAAGGATTAGAAAACCTATTTGAAGAAATACTGACAGAAAAAGTCCCTGATTTGGGGAAGAAAAAAGTCACATAAGCACAGAAAGTCCCAAACAAGACGAACCAAAACAGATCCACACAAAGACACATCATAATTACAATGGCAAATGTTAATGACAAAGAGAGAATCTTAAAGGCTGCAAGAGAGAGACAGAGAGTTGTCAATAGGGGATCTCACATTCGATTATCAAATGATTTCTCAACAGAAACACATTAGGTCAGAAGGGAATGAAGTGAAGTATAAAAGTGATTCAGAGCAACTACACCATTTTACATTCCTATTAAATGTATACAAGAGCTTGAATATCTCAGCGTCTTCACCAACACTTAATATTTTCCTTCTTCGGCGGTAACAAATCTAATAAGTGTGAGATGCTATCTCATTGTGGCTTTGATTTGCATTTCTCTAATAATTAGGGATGGAGAGCATATTCTTTAGAGAAGTCTTTCCAAATCATTTGTCTACTTTTTAATTAGATTGTTTGCTTTTTGGTTGTTGAGTTGTAGGAGTTCTTAGCTACTTATGAGATACTAGAGGCCTGATGCACGAAATTCATGCAAGGGGCTCGACCCTCTTGAACATTGTCTGGAACATTCATCTGGAACATTGTCTGGAAGGACGTCCAGAAGGTCATTGGCTGTCCAATCTAATTAGCATATTATGCTTTTATTATTATAGATCCTACAGGCTCGATGCTTGAAATTGGTCAACAGGTAGGGTCTCTAGGGCTGGCAGGCTATCAGGGCTGATTAGGGCCTTCTGGCTGCCAACTGGGGCCTTCCTTTATTCCATTCCACCCCGTGGTGGTCAGTGCATGTTATAGTGAGTGATTGAACTCCCGGTCTCCCGGTCAAACTCCCGAGGGGACACTTTTGCCTTTTATATATATAGATAATTTGCAATTTTTTTTAACCATTTTGTAAGTTGACCTTTTATTCTGCTCATTGTGTCATTTGATGCACAGAGTTTTTAAATTTTGTTGTAGTCTAATTTATGTATATTTTATTTGATTGCAGATGCTTTTGGTATCACATCCAGGAAATTATTGCATAATCCAATGTCATAAAGCATTCCTTTTTGTTTCCTTCTAAAAGTTTTACCATTGTAGCTCTTAAATTCAGGTCTTTGATCCATTTTGACTTAATTTTTATATGTGGTATAAGTATTCAGCCTCATCCTTTGCATATGAGCATCTACTTCTGCCAAAACTATTGGTTGAAAATACTGTTCTTTTTCTATTGAATGATCTTGTTGCCCTTAACAAAAGTCATTTGACTATATATGTAAAGGTTTATTTCTGTGATCACTCTGTTACTTTATTATTCTACATATCTGTCTTTGTGCCAGTAGCACACTGTTTGATGACTGTGGCTCTGTATTTAGTTTTGAAATCAGAAAACATGAGACCTCAAATTTCGATTTTTGTATTGAAGATTGTTTTGCCTATTTTAGGTCTTTTGAGTTTCAATTTGAGTTTTAGGATAGGTTGTTCTGCAAAAAGCCATCTTTTTTGATAGGGATTGTATTGGATCTGTAGATTGTTTTGGGTAGGTTGACATTTTAGCAATATTAAGTATTTCAATCCATGTACATGAGATGTCTTTCTATTGATTTGTGTTAACTTTTTCAGTAATATTTGTAGTTTCAGTGAACAAGTCTTTCATCTCATTGGTTAAGTTTATTTAAGATAACTATTTATTATATATTATATGTAACTCCAGATTTCTCATTACACAGTGCTGTCATCTTAGAAAGATGTGGTATATAAATTGATTTTTATTGAACCTCTAATAATTACTTTCAATCTACTACACTTATTCCTCTCTTGTTTATAAGCAGGATGCTATGTCTATATTTCATTATTTCTTAAATTTATTATGTTGCAACCATCTCTTATGTTGCAAGTGATATAGAATGGTAATTTTGTCCACCAGCTCTAGCAAAGCCAAATAATAAATGCGGAGAATTGCAGTGGAATAATATTGACTATTTTATTTTATTTATTTTATTTTATTGTTTAAAGTATTACAAAAAGTAGTACATATGTCTCCTTTTTTTCCCTATTGACCCTTCCTTGGCCTCCCCTACCCCCCGGAGCATGCCTTCCCCCTTCTCCCCCAATGTCTTGCATCCATTGGTTATGCTTATATACATGCATACAAGTTCTTTGGTTGATCTCTTACCTCCCTCCTTCTATAACCTTCCCCAGCCTTCCCGCTGCAGTTTGACAGTCTGTTCAATGCTTCTCTGCCTCTGTATCTATTTTTTTTTCATCAGTTTATAATGTTCTTTATTTCCATAAATGAGTGAGATCATGTGGTATTTTTCTTTCCCCAACTGACTTATTTCACTTAGCATAATGCTCTCCAGTTCCATCCATGCTGTTGCAAATGGTAAGAATTCTTTCTTTTTTATTAGCTGTGTAGTATTCCATTGTGTAGATGTATCATAGTTTTCTAATCCAAATAGCTAAGATTTGGAAACAGCCTAAATGCCCATCAGCAGATGAGTGAAATATTGACTCTTTTATTATGAGTGGCACCGTCCAAGAGAAGAGGAAGCTAAGGGTCCAAAGCTCAGATTCCTCAATAGAGTAGTATAGGTTACAGATTACACAGGGTAAAATCACAAGGCATTGTGGGTCAGGGGTTCCGGGTCTTGCGGGGAGCTAATTGGGGGGAGGTGAGGTAAGCGTGATGAGTCTTTCCTTTAGGTCTTGAGGACACCTCTAAGATTGTTTCCAGCTTCCCTCTGTTTGGTTTCATGAGAAAGTAGCCAGGGAGCCTTCCACCTTACAGCTCAGGAACTGAAACATAGTTTAGGTCAAGATGTTGTCATTAGCCTGCCAGAGGATGGGGCCGTGTGATCATTAGCCAGGTCTATGCTACTGTCTTTTCTTGCCTTGGGGATTGCTGATTATCGAGGGGAAAGGCTAGGTTTATACAAACACACAAACATAGAGAGAAATGATTTCCAGAACTTAATCAAAATCATAAGAACCCTGAATTTCATAAGGTTAGTCACCCTAATAATAACTTTTTAAAGATAAGTTATTAAAATGAAAACAACTATAACTGTTGAGCTTGTTATAAAATATGCCATGGTTTTGAATTGCTAGAGCTATTATAAAATCAAACTAAAAGAAAATGAATTCTTAAAAATATATGGTGACCAAAAAGTAAATATCCTTTCTGATTATTGCTATTAAAATACATTTTAAATGATAAGAGTAATTTTGCTATACATTAGCTTCTTTAATATTTTAATTAAAATTATAAATTGGAGAAAGCATTTTACAATAAAGTCTACAAAAAACAAAAAAATGTTAAAAGCCAATTTCTGTGTAGATCTATATTGGAACTATGCATTGCAAATCAAATACAATCCCTTCCTACATGTTTTCATCATGTTAATTGAAGAGCATATGAAATGAGAAAAGTTAGTAACAACGTTTTAAGGTTTTTTTTTTTCTTTTTAAGATAACAAGGGGCTAGATTAAAAGAAGGAGAGTGCAAAGCTGGAGAACAAAAAGAAACAAGATAAATAAATAAAAAAAGAAAAATAAATGATAAAAAGAAAAAATAGGGATATAAACAGTAAAAGAGGAAAGTGGAAGAGTATGAATGAAACTATTATAAAAAACAAACAGATGACAAGAGAACTAAGCCATACAATATCCATAATAAACTCAAAGACATTGATATACAGATTTATGGAAAAAATTAATTGCTAGAGTTAATTATTAAGGAATGGGGAGGGGAAAAAAACATAAAATGAGGACATGATAGAAGAATGCAAAGGAAGAGAGGGAAGGAGATATTCCAAAAGGTACTATATATCTTACTTGAGAACTGACTTCATTGACATGGTCACCAAAACATCATATAAGAGATGAGGACAAAACTGGCTCTATGTGAGGGAATCAGGACGGTTTCAAAGAGAAAACAGTATTTAAAAGGAATATTCCATGATATAAGGGAATTTTCTAGTCACATAGTTCTGGTGAAAAACCATAGGTGGAAGGGCAGTGTGTGCAGAGGTTTTAGAGAACAAATCCAATAAAGTGATTGATTCCCCTTGTCTTCTTGACAATGCAGTCTGGTCAGGGTAGTGTCCGTTGAGAAGGCTATGCAATCACATCGTGCAGTTGGAGGAGGTCAGAGAGGACGTAGCAGTTGAACTGAGCACTGGACCCAGGCAATCAGAGGCTCTTCACACCCTCCGTGGTCCTTGGAATGTACGTTCTGCCCACCGTTCCCTCAGCCAGTGATTTTCAAGGACACATCAGTGAGAATAATGTGTTGGGACAGTGTACATGATTGCACCCCATAAATGCTTCTATCTAAACTTTTATGTTCCTGGCAGGTGGGTGCGCTAGAGACAAACCTAGTGTATAAGTTCCCTTGCTTATTAACACCGCCACCTACAAAATGGAGTGGTCTGCCCCTTTCTTTAGTTTCTCCTTGCCCTCTGTGCATAGGGGGTAATTTCATATTTCACCAAGAAGCTCCTGAGTTTTAAAAAACCAACAATTACAGATCATTTTAAAGATTTCAGACATTATTCTCCAGGTAATGATGAGTAAATAATTCTTTTCTAAGCAGGAGGGGATAGGATTATGCACACTTTAGAAAGAGGACTGGCAGCTGTGTAATAGGCATTGATGGGGGAAATTATTTGAAACAGGGAGCTTAAATAAAAGATTCTTTCCATGATATTGACAAGAGATGATGAGGCTGGAAATAAGGCCAGGAAAGCTAGAAATAACAAAACATATTTAAATAAGATAGATAAGTTGGCTATTACAAGTAAAGGGACAATGCCTAAATAGTATGGTTACTAAGTGTCTGCTTAGGGAACAATGGTATGTGGTGATAGGTTTTACCTGACCAGCATGACATGAAGAATGATCTTACTAAGATGCAAATTGGATCATTTCTCATCCTCAATGATTCTCCATTTAAAGGTAAAGTCCAAATTCCTTTACATAGCACAAGTAACTAATTATTTCTTTACAATCATCTCTTTGCATGCCCCCCATACCTCATTCTCTACTCCAGCCACACTCGACTACTTTTCCTTATCTAAATGTAATATGCATATTTCCCTTCGGGCTTTTCCCCACTGCCTGGAAACATTCATTATCCATTTAACCAAGGCTTACTTGGCTTTTTCTTATAATGTTCCATCCTACAAGAAGCAGTTCCTAAATACTCCAAGAATAGTTTAGGTATCACTCATATGTAATTGCATATGCCCCTGAATTTATCATTGCAGTCTAGCGTTAGTAAAATTGGCAGTTTCTATAACATCTGGGATTTTTAAAGAAAGTATGTATCTTGTTCACTACTGAAAGTACCTGTTAAATTAGCTGGGATGCCCTGTGCAGGTTTGTGCAATGCAGTTGGATATTCAATCAACTTCCAGTTATTAGATATGTTAACTTTTATCCCTTTACATTTGCTTTATGTGTCTTCAGTGCTGAACATCATGGTTATTTTAAATATGGCAATTGAGAATGATAAATAGCCTTTTCAAGCCCCCTTTTTCTTTCTTTCTCTTTCTCTCCAGGTCTTTGAAAATTGCTAGGTAAACTACAGTTCCCAACTGGGATGCTGAAGTTACTGCTCTCCAATTCCACTGTGGTTCTTCCCCAGCAATAGCTACAGTGTTGCCACTTCCCAAAGAGGAAGATGGGCTGGAGGCATTTGCTGTGAGGTTTCATTTTTGTCTCTCATTTTTCTTCTCCCCTCACCTCTCCCAGTAAAGTGATCAGCTACAGCTACAGGGTGGGTGGAGGAAACACAGAAAATTTGATTTACTTTTTCTGATGGTTCCCAGGTGATTCTGTTGTCTTTGCTTCCCCTACAATGTGTGCAGCCCATTTTTGTCATGGTAACAGCAGTTTGCACATCAAATAATGAGACATGGAGCAGAATGTCATGTGGAAAGCTATGCAAGGAAAAGCTTGTTTTATTTTTGTAGCCAGCATTATATATATATATATATATCCCTGAGTTATGACCCTTTTAAGTATCCTTCCTGATAATGTAAAAATTGTTTCATGTAGAAAATCCAATTGTGGTAGGGCTGAGGGGGCAGGTGTGAGGTGGAGGAGGTTAATAGGGGGGAGGGAAAGGGGACACCTATAATATTTTCAACAATAAAAATAAATTAAAAAAAAAGAAATGGAAGTGAACATTTTGATAACCCTTCTATGTTTTGTGTTGCCAATAACCAAGTAGAGTGCATTCTAAAGTAATTTTCTAATTTAGGGATAAGAACTCTTACATCACAATGTATCATTTAATTGAAATAAACAGAATTCAAAAAATGGCATATTGTCATTTGGAAAGGGAATAATTTATGAAGCTTGATTTTATTTGGAACATCTTATTTTCTTAAGAGGAGGATATTCAGAATCAATATTTACTTCTTTGGTCATATATTAGGATCCCACATTCCCCTTGTTTATTTTTATATATAACTTCTGCATTCTAACTGACCTTTAAAAATGGTGCACCTCTATTTGGAACTTCATTACAATAAGTGATTGTCAATAAAATATTGTTACATTGAGGTACTGCAATAAAAAACAAACAAAAAAACACCACTTTCTAAATATTGCAAAATGCAATAAAATGGCTTTAAGACCTAAAGTGGAAATTTTCTATACGTAAACGATTGTTAAAACTGCAGAAGGGTTATGATTTAATATGTTAGCTGAAAACTTGAAATGTTTCTCACAGATAAAAGTATATATATAT
>NW_006284811.1:8450-18292 GCF_000327345.1 Myotis davidii | reverse complement strand
ATATATATATATAATCATGATAGTATGGATTCTAGACTGTGGTTTGAAAGAAACCAATAGGGAAAATAAATTTCATGCCAGTAGCTACTTTAAAAACTAGATTTAGCAGCAGTCACATTAGCTTAGATAATGGGAGAATTTTTCTTCATTGAAAATGCTCTCTGTCGCTTAGGAAGAACTTACTGAGGCAGCCTGCCATCTAGCTTTTTCACAGAAAAACAGGCTTACAGACTGCAGATGAGAGAGTCTGGAGCAGAGACAATTTTAACTTAGCCATTCCTAATTTATCTCAAGCATTTTCAATTCATCTTCACTGCTCTGTGCACACAGGAACACCAGATTGCCATCCCTGGGGAACAGACTGCAACCGGG
Organism: Myotis davidii; assembly: GCF_000327345.1. Taxonomy (NCBI): domain Eukaryota; kingdom Metazoa; phylum Chordata; class Mammalia; order Chiroptera; family Vespertilionidae; genus Myotis; species Myotis davidii. The sequence goes on along the minus strand of NW_006284811.1, from coordinate 17,920 downwards.
GATCTAGAGAGCTGTCACATTCCAAGAAATATTTAAATTGTGCTGATTTTCTTCTGGTGAACTGAGCCCAGGGAATGAAACTCTTCAAGTCATAGCTTTGCGGGCAATAGATCAGAGGATATTGCCAGTTTCCTAATGGATGACTGTTATCGGGCAGGTTTTCTCTGAAGGTACGTAGTTATTTTCTCAATTCATTACCCTCTCCTATTTATCAGGTAATGATCTAATGAGCTGGGGGTCCAAACCAGTGAAAAAGAGGAAAATGTTAAGTAGCCGGTATTGCCTGAAGAATGACATTTTACTGCTGCATGTTTATAGGTGAATAATTTGATCCCTCTACTAAAGATGAGTAGGGTAGAGTTTGAATTGCCTTGTCAGCAAAATCAGGCAAAACCAAAACAAAACCGTGCTGCAGGCTGCATTATCATAAGTTCGTATTAATTCTCTTGGGGATTTTCTTTTGTAGCTGCAATGTATAGTGAAGAGAAATGCATACTTTTGAAACTCGCTTTATCCTTTATCTTTTTAAAATATTTTTAATAATCATGATATTTTCTCCAGATATTTTCAAATACAAACTGTCTCAAAGGCTGTTATTAATTGTAGTGTTACTGATGTTCATGATATATACAGGTATGAATGATAAATGGATTTACTTTAATGAAACTCCCGTAGGAGTCTTGTTGAGAATTTTATGTCACTGTACTTTATTGGCTTTGCAGGTTTTTAGTTTTGAGTGCAGACCAATCTTATTCACATTCATCTAAAGATTTAATTAAATACACATTATAATAACTTATTATTCTACTTTGTTCTGTGAAGCAAGTACCTCAGAATATCTACAGTAGTACAAAAAAAAAACTGTTTAGCAAAGTGAAATGTGACAGGCTTCTGAATATTATCTAAACTAATAAAAAATGGATAAAGTCTTAACCTAGAGTAAAAGTTAACTTATTGTACCTACGATGTATTACAACAAGGGATGGCTTCTGTGCCTGCTTTCTACAAGTTAAAGGTGTGTCTGTAGAGGGGTGATCTGTGTCACAGTGAGTGAGAGTGTAGCACAGAAAACAAACATATTGTAATCACAATGAGTGTATGGAAATTAAAGAAATATTTTTTAAATATATTAGGGTGTTTGAGCTGTTAAGTGTGTTATTGTTGTATAAATAGGTTCAATGAAACCAACCATGGTGTTGATATTTTTTCCATGTAAAAAGGGTGATTAGCATGGGTAGAATCAGATATATATTTGAGCTGGAGAATGGTGTAACTGCTGTCGTATTTCGACTGGAACATAGAGTTTGTAGACCCATCAGTGGGTTAATCACAGGATTGGGAGAGGAAATGGTAGCTGAGCTCCAGGTGAACACTTGTTAAATGTGTTATTTCTTGGGAGCATTTGAGAGACCATTAGAAGAATAAAGGAGAAGAAGAAGAAGGATCAAGTCACCCAAATAGTAACTTTAAGTGCATTCTCTCTTATCCTCAGAGGGATTGTAAAGGGGAAGGAAAAAAAAAAGGAAGGATAATAGAGTTTTCTAAAAGTACTAAGAAGTACTTCTTTTTTCATGAATCTTCCATGAATTGAGGAACAAAAGCTTAAATTTAAGTTTCCCTATAGATTCCTCCATTTGGCAAGCTTTTCTCTCCTTTATGAAACATTTTCCTCCACTGCTTAAGAAAAGAAACCGTGTGCTTGCTCCCAGCCTGGTTTCTCCCCAGTAACTTGCAGCTCTAATTTAAATCTACAGAAGTATGCTCTCGGAGATTGCATGCACTCCTGAGTGTGTCAGAGCTTGACAATTCGATGACTCCCGCATGTCAAAGGATAAAGGGATTCAACATCCATTTATTATTATTATTATTATTATCATTATTATTATTATTATAACTAACTCTTTTGAAAATCTCAGATTATGCAAAAGTAGGAGAAAAAAGATGATAACTTAAGGGAGCATATTTTATGTTCTTTCAAAATAAGATAATACCAATAGATAATGAAATATAGGAACTTTATATTTGGACATGGGTACTATATAACAGCAGCTTAGAAATATATATTTTAATGTGAATTTTGAATTTTGGAGAAATAGAAAAAATATGTAAATCAGGAGGGACACTTTTAGCTGCCAAATTGCAATAAAAATTTTTATTACTCTGACCCCCTATTAAACCTTTCGACCACAATCATTTAATGTCTTGTGCCTCCCTATAGGGTTAATTCACTTATCCAGGTTTCTAAGTCTGCTCAACTTCCAGGTCTAGTACTAAAACTTGTTTTATTTCTTCTTGTGGTGAGTTCATTGCAAAATATATTACCATAATTTCATTTTATTAGTTGCTGTTAAATATTTAATATTTATTGAGTGTTCATGATATGTTTGGTGCTTCAAAGCAATATGCAGGAAGAAAACATGTAATAGTATTTTTATTAAATTAGCCAGTTTATTAATATTTCAGGACTTCTAATTGGTGCCCACAGAGGAAGGCAATTAAGGCGGACTCTTTAGTGGCTATTTATGTGCACGTAAGGCATGGAATGTCCTATTTCAGCCAATGAGTTGCATTTAACTTTACTGAGCTTCCCAGACTGATCATCCACTGGGTTTCAAATTGTTCCTTAACTCCGTTCTATATGTCAAAGTGTAACTGTAGACAGAACATTGGATTAGGGAAAGGCAAACCAGGTTTAAATCTGTTAAGAAAGTTTGTGTAAGTTAATTGATCTATATATCTCTATCCCATCAGATGTATAATGGCGATAATGGTACCTGCTTTTTAGACTCTTGTGAGTAGTGGAGATCATGCACATAAAGTAACAAACCCATAGTTTGTGCACAAAATGTGCCTTTAAACAGTGCCTATTTTCATGCATTTTATCATAGTTTCATATACAGGATGTTTCTATTAAAACTACCTTGGCTCCTACATTTCTTCATTGATGATGATGTGTGTGAACATGTGCATTATCATATCCTTATTTACTTGTTAACAGTTTTAGTAATATGAATAATGTGCTGAACATGTATTTATTGTTTGGCACTAAGATAATCTATAGAAATACTAAATCATTACCTATGCATTAATAAAATTGGAAATTTAGATTAGTTTGAGAAATTAGTAGGCATATTCTCCATGGCTTTCAAATAGCTAAGTTATCCACCAGAACTTACCAACGAAAGCAGATAGAACAATTTCTCATTTTCTCACTTTTCCCTCTCTCCAAAGATATGGAAATAGAATATGAGACAGTAAATCCTCTTGCTCATTATACTGTGCCCTTTGCCCCTTTCATTTGCATTTTATTTTGCTACAGTGGCTTGTCTAGTGAGATGTCCTCCAATTTCAACTGCACAGAATAATTCAAGCATATAAATCCACCCCTAAAGTTAAAAAAGAAAAGATATGTAAACATTTATTAAAATAAAAGACAGCTTCGGCCTTGTAAAAAATTCTACACATTTTGTAATGAAAGGGAAACTGTCAACTGTGAATGTGAAATCCAGCCAGATGTTGACCTTAACTGTGAGTTTGAATCTTTAGAGAAATAGTATGTAAATCCAAGCTAGAAGCTGCTGTCTTTGGGTTGCATGACTGCTGAGAAATTCTGAGTCTGAATTTCTCAGCTATATCTCATATTGAGTTAAGCACATACAGAAAAAAATACATTAATATTCTGAGTTATGTGGGGAGGTAAACCATAACAATTCTGACTCACCAATAAGAAAGATTAAGGATCTGACTTCATTTCTAGAATCTCCTGAAGTTCTTGTTCTATTGCTTTTCCATTTCCAGCTTTGGATTTTGACCCATTTCTTAATGGGGATTGGAATTTATGTTCTAATTATAACTCAATTTTCTATCATGATATTGCCATCTCCTAACCCAGCCCTGATATTGGATTTTCTGTTATTCTGTTTGGTTATCAGATCTCCTTTGGGGAGCCCCAGATTTGTGCTTACCTACATTTTTCTTTTGCCCATGACTTCCTCCAGATTCATTTATTAATCCCTACTCCTTTTGACCAAACCTTAAAAAGCTTGGCCACCAATCCCTTGAGGTGTTTTTCCCTCAGTAAATTCTTGACAGGAAAGGAGATATCTCAAATCTTAGTTCTTCTCTCCTGTATGTCTCAATTTGTGTATGCTAACAAACAAATAGCAAAGGAGACACACAAAAAATGCTGGTTCACTTGTCAGATATAACCTGCTTTGGCATCTGGAAAAGAGGTTGTAACTTTTCCTGTGAAAGTCTCTGTCACATATTATTCCTCCTCCTTCTTCTCTCCTCCTTATACACCCTTTAAAAATGTAAAACAAAAACTATCAAACATACAAAACAAAACAAAACAAAACAAAACACACAACAATAAGAAAACAAATGTTCTTTGGCGTCTTATTTAACCATGAGTATAATTTAACAATTCTTTTACTAGAACATAAAAGATCTTCCAAGCCTTCCACCAAAGTTTAGGCAAAAGATAGGCCTAGCCCTAGCCGGTTGTTCTCAGCAGATAGAGCATCAACCTGCACACTGAGTCCTGGATCTGATTCTGGTCAAGGGCATATGCCCTAGTTGCTGACCCCAGTGTGGGGATGTGCAGGAGATAGCCAATCAATGTTTCTCTCTCATCATTGATGTTACTATCCCTGTCTCCCTTTCTCTTCCTCTTCAAAATCAATAAAAGTATATTAAAAAAAATATAGTCCTAAACTCCCATCTTCTTGCATAAGAGAGTCTACATTGCAAATGACACTACTAGTTTTTAGCTTAAAAGTATAGTTTTACCCTTTCCTTCTGAGAAAAATCCTTCCAAATAGCTCAATCTGATGTGGACATCCACTATTTTATCTTTACCCTTAATGGGCAGTTTAAAGTCCTAATGTTAGTATGGCATCTGACATAATACATAGTAATAATAGCAGATTGCATTTATTGAGTATAGCGGGTGGGCTGAAGACTATACTAAACACTTAAAAATTATTTTCTTATGTTAATCCTGTCAACAATCTCGTAAGGTAGCAGCTATTATCATTATTTTACTGATAAGGAAATCTAGGTATAGAGAGGAAGCAACAGCCCATGCTTATTTAGCATAAGTAGCTTAGGTGATTAGCCAAGGTTGGATATGGAATCTTTGGCTCAGAGTCTGGCATTTCACCATTATGCATTTGCTCTCAGATCCCAGTGGAACTTTATGTTCACTGTATGAACAGCTGGGAAAATGGTGAAAAATACATATTAATAGCAAATCAGGTGGAAGAGAAGGGAAATGACACAATGCTTATTGTAATCCCACATTTTTATGGGAATGTATGATAATTTTCTAATTAATTATGTGATTTCTGCTTATCTTTCCTTATAGAGGATGTGATTTAACATTTTAGAACTTTTTTATTCCTTCAAAATATCATATAATACATGAGTTTGGATACAGAAGTTAACTTATCCTAGAAAACCTAAAGAACAAAATGGTATAATTTTGAAAGTCACAGGAATCTCAAATTTAATTTTGCATGTAAATAAGTTAAGGCTTTATTTAGTAATTCATATTAGAGAGGGGGAATAATGAATAACCAAACTGGCAACTGAGTACAAATATGCTATCATTTCTAGTTGTTTTAACCATATCAACAAGATTTGAAAGTGTTTGTAGAAGGACCTGTTTCAACGAAAACTTTGCCAGGTGGCAATTCTGCTTTAATTCTAAGAAGCATATGTTGTGTGTTGTGTGAATTCCTGGGTTGTCCTTTTAATTTTATCAATACATCTGATATGCCTTCAGTATTTTTGTAATGCTGATTCATGTTCTAGCCAGATTTGAATTTAGTGTAACATCTTTAAAAAGAAATATAGGCCAGTATTCTCATGTGATGTAAGTACAGTTGACCTACTTCATAAATTATTCTTTTGTCACCTCATTTGCACAATTAAATACTTATGTTGTCAGATGTCCATATATAAGAAATATAATAACCATGAAGTGAAAGGTTGTCAATCATCTGCTAAAACTGATCAATGTCAGTAACCAGTCCTAATAGTTCCAGCTTTTAATTATGATTTCTTATAAGGAAAATATATGTTTGTGTATATGTAGAACCTTAAGAAAATACTATTATTCTTTAGGAAATTATTGTAATGTGCCTTGTTATGTTAGGCTCGAGTAAGTTCCTGGAGATTGTTGAGCAAAACTCAAAGTACACATTTTGTGGCTATTTTTATAGGAACAGTCTCTCTAAAAGAGAGGTTTCACTTATCTTTAAGAAGTATATGAATAGGTTTGAATATGTGTATAAAGGGGTTTGTGTGCATGCCTGTGACTGCCATGTGAGTTTGTGTTTTTACCAAGTAGTAAGTAGGACCCACAGAAGATTTAAAAGTACACCTTTAGTTCACAGGCAGAATATGAAGAGCATCTTTCTCCCTCTCTAGCAAATAAACCTTGAAATATATAGGAATTAGAGCATTAAATCCCACCCTGGGTTATCTTGGATCTCATCCACTCTTTTTTTAACTTAGTGTTACTCCTCAGGAAGTAATTCAAGCCTTAGCAAATGTTCTGTCAGGGATATTTTTCTCCTCTGAATTATCATTATGGGGTCAAAATTAGGAATATTCTAAGAAAATGAAAATCTCTATGAGATTTGGTAGAATTTACATTAAAGAGTGAAGATTAACATTGCAAAGGTAATTATTTCTAGGTTGTCAATGGTATATAAGTGGGCTGGATCTTGCTAACAATGTTGGGAACTGGGATATACCCATCAAACATTTCTCCTTTGACTCTGAGAACAGTTATATTTGACCTTAGTTCTAAATCTTGTTTTTATTTTGTAACCCCATTCTTGCTATCTCCAAACCTTTGGTCAACACCCACATATACCATGAGGGTAGATATAAAGTAAGTTTACACTAAAGGAAAAATCCCAATCTGCACATATGTACACACAAACAGATAGACTCATGGCTAGAAAAAGACAAACCTACAAACCAATACATACCGCCTTATAAATACGCCAACAAGAACAGGTTGAGAGACAAGCACATGTAGAGTCAGGCTGACAGATAGGAACTGACAATGGGACAGGGATGTCAGACCAATCTACAGGGAAAGGCAAACTGACAGCCAGAAACATACCACAGAGAGATATGGAAGAGCACGCAGGCAAATCAGTATAGACAAGCAGGTACAGAGATATTGATGAATAAACAAGGGGAGATAGTGAGGCTCAGGCCCAGGTTCTACCAAGGACAGTCAGGTCTGGCCACCAAACAGCATAGATATAAACATAGACATATGTCTGTGTACATGCATTATACACTAGAATTTTGTCTAATACATTCAGGAGGCAAAATTCAGTAGTAAAACATTTTTATTGCTTATTAAAGACTCGCTTGTAAGGTATATCTATGTATTTTTTCCACTACATCAATGCAGTAAAAAGAATCATGGATATTTATGTAAACTTGCTTTGTCATTTCCTTTAATTTTATCTAGCTTTTCTGCCTTTAGGTATCAGAAACAAATAAAAATAGTCAAGTTATTGTGAGGATGCTGTAGAAATGTACCTTAAGGTCTTTTCAGGCTCTGTAATGTAAGAGACAAGTCAGAATTCAGACAAGAAAATGATCTCTTTTTTTTTCTCTTGGAGAAGCAACAGCAATTATAAAATAAACAAAAGAACAAAACACTTATGGCTGGAAAACATCATTAATGTCAAAACAATTATTGCAGTCCTAATTTTTTTGCTGTACGTCACTGAAATAATTTCTAAGTTATAAATGAACTTGATTTTTTTCTACAATAAAATGAGAAAAGAAGAGGAAATATATCGTTCCTGTGGCTGAATTAAAGTTTAATAGCTTAGATCCATGATCGGCAAACTGCGGCTCGTGAGCCACATGCAGCTCTTTGGCCCCTTGAGTGTGGCTCTTCCACAAAATATCACATGTGGGCGAGCACGTACAGTGTGATTGAAACTTCGTGGCCCATACGCAGAAGTCGGTATTTTGTGGAAGAGCCACAAAGGGGGGGCCAAAGAGCCGCATGTGGCTCGTGAGGCGGGGTTTGCTGACCACTGGATGAACATACATCAATCTTTTAAAATTTGGTAGAAAGTTTTGACTATTACATATTAAACTGTTGATTTATTTGAAGTAGTTACCAGACATTCAAAATATTTTAAAATGGTAAAAATGTTTAAAGGATGGCAAAATCTAGTAGTTATTTACAAAATTTCTTTAGGGGTTTGGAAAGATATATAGACTATATATTTAAATGCTTGTTTTAAATTATTATCATTAGGCAAATACTTGTATGTAGTATCTTGCTGGTACTTGTAACCATCCTTTATTTTCAATAATAGGTGGGCATAACCAACCAACTTGAAAGTTTAAAACAATCTTTCATATTATTTTAAACCTAGTCTTGTGCATCACATCTGTTAATTTTACAAATTAACACAAACTGAGAATTGGGATTTGTGTTTTTCTTATGAGGTTACCTTTTTAGGAGGGGAAGAAGAATACATATTTCCCTTTTTATTTTAATCTCTGAAAAGCATAAGTGGTTATATGAAGAATCCTCTTTTTAAACAGCTTCATTGAGGTATTATTTATATAGCATAACATCCAACATTTTTTAATTTAATATATTTTCTATCACCATTTCCCCCCTCTATGCCCTCTGCAATCACCACATTGTTGTCAATGTCCATGAGTTCTCTCTTTTCTTTCTTTTTTTTTCAATCCCTCCACCCGCTCCCCCCCCCCGCCCCCAACACACACACACTCACAAACCCAGAGCAATCTGCCTGCTCTCTATCTATGAGTCTGTCTCTAATTTGCTTGGTAGCTCAGTTTGTTCGTTAACGTCCACAGATGAGTGAAGTCAATATGGAGCTTGTCTTTCCTGGACTGGCTTATTTCACTTAGCGTAATGTTCTCCGGGTCCATCCATGCTGTTCCAAAAGGTAGAATTTCCCTCCATTTTGTGGCAGAGTAGTATTCCATTGTAAATGTCATTATTAAGTTCGGTGACTTTTAGCACATGTACTGTTTATACAACTATCACCACAATCTAAGTTTAGAACATCTCATTAACCACAAAGAGAAATATTGTGTCTTAGAGTTAGTAATTTCTCACCCAACCCATGGAAAACACTAATCTACTCTTTGTCCTAAGTATTTGGCTTTTCTGAACATCTCATATAAATAGAATCATGTAATAAATAGTCTCCTTGAGTCTGCCTTCTTTCACTTAGCATACCGTTTTGGGGTTCATCCATGTTGTAGCGCCTTTTCATTGCCTAACAAGTTCTTGTTTTTCAGACATACCAAATTTTGTTTATCTATTAACCAGTTAATGTTCCAGCATGCTGTTTTTGAGATTACATTTTATAGCTGTCCACTCTCAAAAAATGAAGATTGAGATTATTTTTCTAGAGTTTCTACTCACAGTGTGAATG
>NW_006284811.1:6416-8281 GCF_000327345.1 Myotis davidii | reverse complement strand
ATTGTCTGTGCTACTACAATAAATTACTACATGCAAGTTTTGATCTTCAGAACTTGCTAACTTAATGAAAACAGTATAGGTATCAATTTTTAAATCATATAGATGACTGAGGATGCCTGTTAGCCTGTTTATTTCTATGGTTCCTATTCTTTTCTAAATTTATAGATGTACCAGGTAGCTTGCAAACCTTTTTACAAGATTTATACTTCACGATCTTTCCTCCATTTATTTATGATTAATTGACATAAGACTCTGACTTTATTCATATTTTTTATTTTAAAATAGGTCACTTGTATATGAAGCAAAATTTATTTGACTTTAAATGGATTTTTTCTGCCACAAGCAGTGTATTAGAAAATCAAAGGTATGATTTACTGCAACGCTATCTTTCTATTATAAGTATTAGTAATGCACATCTTTCCACTTTTCTTTTGTTTATCTCTTAAGTATAAATCCCTTTACATTTTATTATTATTATTTTCTACTTTTGTCCTATATTTGCACAGCTTGGGTGGTTTCATCTGTTGCCACATCTTCACCTTCATCTAATTTACAACTATAGGTCTGACTCTTTCCTTTGATTCTGACCGATTAGTTGAAGTTCAATATCCAGTAGAAACTTCTGTTTGGGAAGAAACAAAACAAAACAAAACACTACAAAGCATGTATTCAAAATTATACAAGAAAAAAAAGTGACTACATTTTTAAGAGAATACAAATATTTTCCCATTTTAGAATTTTTTGGTTCATGACCATGATGGATCAGAAAGAGGGGTTTTGGGATCTAATTAAATGTTGTCTTCCATCATTATTCTCACAGATGCCATAAAACCACCCTAATCTCTTTCTGCTGCTAACATTGTCTAATTTTTACTTGCTTCAATTGAAATTATTTTGGGAAGGGGTTTCATATGGAAGCAGTTTTCTAATAAACAGAAATAAATGTCATATTTAAAATTCATTACAGTGAAATATTTTTGTTTTAATTACATAAATAATATTATTAAATTTCACCATCTTCTACAACTTTAAATGCTTTTCTAAGACCAGCCTGTGTGGCTCAGTGGTTGAGTACCAACCCTTGAACCAAGAGGTCATGGTTTAATTCCCGATTAGGGCATATGCCCAGGTTGCCAACTCGATCCCCAGTAGGGGGCATGCAAGAAACAGTCAATTGATGATGTTTCATGATGTTTCTCTCTGTCCCTCTTCCTTCCTCTGTCTCTCAAAAAAAAAAAAATCAATAGAATTAATAAGTACCATATTCTTTCATTATCTTAGAAATATCAGGAATTAGTAAAAAGATAACTAAAGAATTTATTTAGCTTAGGGATTTTTCTTTTTGAACTGAACTGAAATAGTAATTATATTAGTTTTTATATTTTAGAAAAAATCAACATCAGCTAATTATAAAAATAAAAAGTTAAAATTTGACACAAAATCCCCTTTCCCCCGTTTCAAACTCAGTAGCTGATTCCCAGAAGCAGTCTAGAAGTGCTTATAGTACATCAGCCTAAGGAGACACCTACACTTCCTCACATGAACTATTCCATTCCACCATGTGCCCACCATCCACACACACTGTTTTTGTGAGATCCTTTTAATAATGATTTTACATATCCATGCATAATAAATGCAATAAATTGGTTTGGGGTAAAAGACATTTTTTCTTAGCTTTTCCTCCTCAGATAATATTTACACAAAAAAAATTGTGATGGCATCATTAAAGGCATGGAGATATCAAGAACACTTTGAGTATAATTTTTCAATTGAACTTGAGTAAATGAATTTTCATGGATGCAAAATGGGATTTGTAGCTACAGTAGATTTGGGGGGTTCCTTGATTTCAGCCAGTTTTTTTTTTT
>NW_006284811.1:1035-6311 GCF_000327345.1 Myotis davidii | reverse complement strand
ACAGTTATAAGAACTCTAATTAGTCTTAAATTAATCTGGATAGTCTGGTACAGTAGGAATTTGGCAGCCATTACTGGGCTATGTGAAATGGGACAAAGAAAGCAAGTTCAGAGAAGTAAGGTAGAATGAAGCTCAGGGAAGGAGGGATGAGACACCTGTAGTCACAGAGCAGGGAGGCAGATATAGTGATAAACTGAGTAGCTTTTTGGGGTCCTGGCTGCACCCACTTTCTGCTCTGGGATTCTAGGGGCTGTCCAGTACCACTGCGTCATTTCAACTGACCTGAAGTAGGCTTTTAGCACTTTTTTTTTTTTTATCATACTAACCCTTCATACTCCAGTCTATTGCTCAGAAATTTATTTCAATAGTTTATTTTCTTAAGCCACCAACAACTCTCATTTCATTTGTTTTATGTTTTAATAAGAAAAGAAATTTCCATCTCGTCTACAAATATATAAATGTATATTCACCTGTCTCAGCCAAGAGACATCTGCTATAACTGTACTAGAGGCCTGGTGCATGAAATTCATGCACAGGGGAGGGTTCCCTCAGCCCAGCCTGAACTCTCTCCAATCTGGGACCCCTCCGGGGATGTCGGTAGTCGGACATCCCTCTCACCCTTCTTGAAATCCAGGACCGCTGGCTCCTAATTGCTTGCCTGCCTGCCTGACTGCCTGGTTATTATCTGAATTCACCCACTTGTGATTGATATAGCGAACTTTGCTTCTTTATATTTGAATTAACTATAGCTCTGCACATTTAAAAACATTATCAATCACTTTGCTTTAGGTTTATTTCTTATATACAGTAAAGTTAGTGTACTTTAAAATCCAATGCGAAAAACTTTCTCTTTTAAAAATGTACTGATTTGAGATATGTTTATAAGTTCTATCTTTTTTTATGTTAGCTCTTATCAGAAAGGTGAAATGCACATACTTCCTGCTTTTTGTACTCTTTTTCCTCCAACTTTGGTGTTTATATCATTTCTTCCTTAAGGCATATATCACATACTTTTTATTTCTTTATCTAAAGCTTCACATTTATTTTAATCCCATATACTAGTATATTGATAAAATGCTTATATAATCCTCCTCTCCCCAAAGATTTTTCTAATAGTCTTTTGTTTGGCTGGTAATAATATTTTAATACTTATAGAGAAAAGATTGCATAGAAATAATTTTGTGTATTTAAAATAGTTTGTGGCTTTTATTCTTGAAAGATTTTTTTGATACAATGTAAACTCCTTGAATCATAATCCCTTTGATCATTTTTATTTTTCCCTTTTATTCTTATAAGGAAGAGTTTTTAAAAATTAACCCTTTTCCCCCTTTTAATGTCAATTTAAATAAAATCTCTCTCTTTTTTTTCCTGCCTGATTGCAAATATTAATTATTTTCAACCAGTGTGCTGTAAGAATCTTTAAAACACAATACCTGACTATTTAGTCAAAGGCATTGACCTCTTTCTCCTTATATTTTAAAATAAAAAATGACAACAGCCAACACAACAATAGCCATCCAGTGTGAAGGAATCACAATTATACCTATTTTTTTGTGTGTCTAATAGGCAAAAAAATATGTATCTTTTGGTATGGCAAAGAATTTTAATAATTAGTTTATGCATATCCTGAGATGAAAAAGGTTGAAAATCATTGGACTAACCTAGTATAATTTTACAGAACTTTATGTTAATGATGAGTAAATTTACTATGGTACACCGGTGTTGACAGTTTGGGGTAATTTTTTCCTGGGATATGACACCCTGTTTTCAATATGAATGCATAAGCCCTTTTTTTTCATTATAAAATATTAGCTTTGTTTCATTATATCTATTTTGTTCAATGGAAATCTACTTAGACAAATATTGACTCTCTTTATCTGTGTTTTATGTCTACTGTTTTCTCTATATTCCTTGTTAAGCCTTCAAATAATTTACACTTCTTTTGCCTATTTTCTATATTCCTTTTGTTTTCTCTTTATCATTTATTTTTACCATGTTTTCATAATTCTTTTTAACTCCCTTTAAACATTTTAAAATTTATTTTTGCCTGTTTTTACTCTTGCATATCCCTTTTGATAGGTTGATTATTTCATTCTACAACTTTTCTAATCCTTGTAGGAAAACATTACACCTCCTTCCATTTCTTCCTCAAGATGTGAGAATTCTGATTTCTGTATATGCTCCATAGATACCTGTTAATTTTTGTAATTCATAAAAAAATGTTCATTTACCTATTCTGATGCAGTAATTTTATAGGGTGGTTTATTTATCTTTTTTTTTTTCTGATATCTTCTTTAGCTTCCCTTCCTTTTAACCAGGTCCCAATTTGTACTTAATCCCTTCATCATTTCCACCCAATCTTCTACCTCCTCCCATCTGGTAACCACCAATCTGCTCTCTTCTATGAGTATTTCTATATTATTTGTTCATTTTATATGTTTTTTAGATTTCACATATAAGTGAAATCACATGTTATTTGTCTTTTCCTGTCTGACTTATTTCACCTAGCATAAGGGTATTAACTTATTAACTTAAACTGTGGGTTAAATTCTCTGTGGTTGTTTTACAGGCCAAGAAATCAGGGACAGAGAAGTTAGATACTGCATAGAGCCAATGGAGAATGATTTAATTCAGTACTGTGGCTTTTAACCAGTTTGATATATCTCTGCCTATGTACGTACGACTTACCAATTTAAACAGCCTGCTCTTTTTAGCTTTTATATTTTTGGATTCACTTAGAATGGTGCTTTCTTTTTCTTTGTCTGTTTGTTTTGTTTTGCTTTATCACATTTTTGCAAAGATCCTACTATCTTTCAAAATGGAAGTCATTGATATCTCTCCTATAAGCCATGTCAGATTCTTCTCTGTCACAATTTTTCTTTTTTTGGGGGGGCGGAGGGGGGCAGTATTGGTTTCATTCATTTATTTTGACTGATATATATATATATCTGTAATATATATATATTATGCTAATTAGATGGGTCAACTAGACATCTTCCAGTCATCTGGTCAGGCAGGTGAGCGGTTATGAGCCAGCAGTCCTGGATTGTGAGAGGGATGTCCAACGGTCAGCTTAGGCCAGATCCCCTGAGGGGTCCTGGATTGGAAAGGGTGCAGGCCGGGTTGAGGGCATGTGCTCCCCCCGCCCCCCCGCTGTGCATGAATTTCATTCACTGGGCCTCTAGTATATATATTTTTTGCATTGTATTGCAAAACTGTATCATAGTGTACCATATTCTTATCAATCTGCTCTGGACCGAAGATTTCATTATTCCTCCACAATAATGGCATGTCAACTGCATGTTGTCTTTTAAATTTATCCCACATTTCCCCAATTAAGTCATTTTGTCTATGCATACTCATTCTTTTAGAATGCTTTTTTATCCATCTTACTAAAATGATATGCACACTTCAAGATTCTTGTCAAGTATGACAGTTTCCATCAAATTTACACAAGTGTTTCTTTATAGCATGAAACTTCACAAAGTTTAATGTTTCTTCCTTTAACATAGCATCACACTTTTCTACCTCCTCCCAGTCCCCTATCCTCTGGAATCACCATGAATCTTTCTTTCTTTTTTTCTCTTTGCTTCACCCTTCTCACCCAGTGCCCCACCAACTCCCCTATGACAGTTGTCAGTCTATTCTCTGTATTCATGAGTCTGTCTCCATTTGTTTGTTCATTTATTCTCTTCACCAGATTCCACATATAAGTGAAATCATAAGGTTCTTGTCTTTCTCTTACTTGCTTATTTCATTTAGCATAATCTCTCCAGGCTCATCCATGCTGTCACAAAGGGTAAAATGTCCTTCTTTTTTTGCGATTGAGTAGTATTCCATTGTGTAAATGTCTCATAGTTGTTTTATCCACTCATCTACTGATGAACACTTGGGCTATTTCCAAATTTTGGTTATTGTAAGTAATGCTGCAATGAACATAGGGGTGCATATGTTTTTTCAAGTCAGTGTTTATAGGGTTTCTTTGGATATATTCCCAGAAGTGGAATTGCTGGGTTAAAAGGCAGTTCCATAGGAGAATAAATGGTGATGAAATGGGGTAGTAAACATACAATACGATAAACAAATGATATGTTATATAATTGTTTACCTGAAACATATAATTTTACTAACCAATGTCACACCAATAAATTCAATTAAAAAATAAAAATTAGGATCACACTTTTGTGCCTCTCCTTTGTTACATATGTCATTTTATTTTTTAAAATATATTTTTATTAATTTCAGAGAGGAAGGGAGAGTGAGAGAGAGAAACATCAATGATGAGAAGGAATCATTGATTGGCTGCCTCCTGCATGCCCCCTACTAGGGATCGAGCCCACAACCTCAGGCATATGCCCTTGTCCAGAATCAAACCTGGGACCCTTTGGTCTGCAGGCCAATGCTCTACCCACTGAGCAAAACCATCTAGGGTTGTCATTTAATTTTTTATATACTATTTATCTTATCTTCCTTCATCAGCAAGACCTCTTAATTTCTCAAATTACATTACAACCAATCTGTCATCATGCATTTTCTTCATCACCCTTTTTACAATTTATAATTATGGGTGGCTTTTGTAATTTAGTCTATCTTCCTATTAAATTATTAGGTCTAATTGGCTGGGGAGTATATTTTGCACAGGAACTTATGCATGCTAAATAACAAACATTTTTATTAGTTAAATGAAGGAAATTAGCTCACTATATTTAAATCTATTTTAGAGGAAGTATGCTTTACCAATACTTATTTGCAACTTCTATAGTATCTGGCATACATTAGTTCTCTCTATATACTAATATTTATGGAATTAAAATTTAAATTAAAATGTCAAAAAGTAAAATATTACCTGCCTTCTCCTGAAACAGAAATTCCATATCCTACATACTTACTCTTCTTTGTAATTATTAAACAGACATTTAAACACATTGTATCAGTTTAACTATTTAGACCAGTGAAACGGTATATCTTTTAATATGTATATATATATTTAATTTCAGAGAGGAAGGGAGAAGGAGAGAGACATAGAAACATCAATGATTAGAGAGAATCATTGATTGGCTGCCTCCTGCACATTTCCTCCTGCGTATCATGACCCAGCTTGTAACTGGGGGATATGAATGACTGGGGATCAAAATGTGACCTTCTGGTTCATAGATCAATGTTCAATCACTGAGCCACACCAGCCAGGCTGAAGACACTTTTTAAAAGATAACTTCTAATAAGATTAGTATGAATTTGAGATACATAACTGTGTTTTTAACTGATTGTTTAAAACA
>NW_006284811.1:0-993 GCF_000327345.1 Myotis davidii | reverse complement strand
TTCTAACTCTCTATCCCTCTCCCTTCCTCTCTGTAAAAAATCAATAAAATGTATTTTTTTAAAAAGAAAGTCAATCAAAGGATCAAAAGGTCTTATGAGTGTATTGTAAGACATTCAGTGGTATCTGTGTTTCTATAAGTAAGTTAGAGTTCCATTCTAGAAATTAAAAAGAGAAATTCTACTTGTAGCAATCTACTAAAATTCACACTGTTACTACTATGTACTTAATTATTTCAGGTCTGGACATAGATCAGTTGAAATCTCCCTGGGATGGGGCAGCTTTATCTTCGATATATCCCAGAGAATCATTGGAGCCGTGCAATATCTCACAGCTATTCTAAGATCCAAGCATATTTGTAATAATTCCATACTTACAGATCTATGTGTTTCTTATATTTTGTCAACAACAATGATTCAAATCAACACAGCTATTAAATACTAAGTTATGGAAGACATGCAATAGGGCGAGCCCTGTCCTTCTGGAAGTCTATGAGGAGTCAGAGACTTCACATACTGGGAGTGCAGAGATATACATGGGAGCATGGCACAATAGGAGCACGAGACAGGAAAAAATAAGTCAGCCTGTGAGGGAGTTAATCAGGGAAGTTTTCTCATGCAAATGATGGCTGAGTTCAGATGACCTTTCTTTGAAATATCAACTCTACTTCTAAAATGTATCTTAAGGAGATACACACATATAAAAATATATGTCCAAGTAGTTTCATTGCTATCTTTTAACAAAAACTTTGGGATCAACCAAAATGTTCATTAGCATAATGGAATTTAAGTAAATTATGTGCTTAATATATCTTGCATAATATGCAGTTATTAAAAGTGGTAATATAAGCTTAT
The DNA here is from genome assembly GCF_000327345.1 of Myotis davidii. Lineage (NCBI taxonomy): Eukaryota > Metazoa > Chordata > Mammalia > Chiroptera > Vespertilionidae > Myotis > Myotis davidii. Next base: position 141 of record NW_006284811.1, on the reverse strand, counting down.
ATTAATTAAAAAGCAATAATTTCTAGGATATGGTTGGGGAAAAGCAGATCACAGAATAAATGTGAGCTGCTATTTATACGAAATTGAAAAACAATAAAATGCCTACCTGTGATTGCTTTTTACTTCCCTTTTGTTGTATTT
>NW_006284810.1:0-852 GCF_000327345.1 Myotis davidii | reverse complement strand
CCCCCGCACGGGGCTGCCTCACAGCAGAGTCTCCCCTCCCTGTGCTTGCTGCTTTCCTGATGCTCATTTTCGCTTCCAGAGCTGCCCGTCTTGCTGTGTCCTGTGCCGTTCTGCTCTTCCGTGGAGACGCCCAGACCTTTCTTTCCTTTGGGTACTTCTGGGGCTTTCTTCAGGTTTCCTTTCTGAGCTGTTTTTCTGATTTTGGACCTGGGAACCAGGCCTCTTGCACTTGCAAGCTGCTGCGCTTCCTCTAAAATCATTTCTCCCTTAGGCCCCAGCCCCTCAAACCCCTCTGGAAAGCACTGGTCGCTTCCTGTGCCCGTGCGCTTCCTGCTCCCGGCATTTCAGCTAAATGGAGTCAGACAGCCCGGGCCTTTGCACCAGCTGCTTCCCTCAGCTCCGTGTTCATCCTTGCCGCTCGCAGCGAGTCAGCCCTGCGCTCCTCTTTGCTGTCACCCTCCCTGTGGGTGCTCCTCATCACTGTCACCCACTCCCTGTGGGGACATAGTTCTGGGGTCGACACCTATTTTCTTCTTTGTTGTTTGTTTTAAAATAACTTCTCTAATGTATTGGTGCCTAGTTCCAATAAGCATAAGTCTGATGCTGGAGTAGGCAGGTTCGGGTCTCCTGGCTGTGCACCTGGGGCTCACAGCTCCAGTGTCCCTTCTGAGGAGCTGCCTGCACCCGAGGCTCCTACCCCCGTGGCGGGGGGACGGGCTGCCAGCCTCTCCCTGTTGTGGGGTGGGTGGCAGCTCGGGATCGCGCTGCCGCCCGCCCTGCCAAGATCTCGCGCTGGGGCAGTGCAGCAGGATCTGCCTTCAGTATGCAACTTAGCTGCCATCTTTGTTGGTG
>NW_006284809.1:7398-10205 GCF_000327345.1 Myotis davidii | reverse complement strand
TATCAGACAACTTTAAACCAAGAAGGGGCCTTGACTATAACATTTGACCCCTTTGATTTATAGATAAAACTGAATTTAGGAGAGGTGACTTATTCTTAATCACGCTATGGTTTAGTGTCAGAACTGGGACCCAAACCCATCTTTCTTAACATTCACCAAGGCTGATATTATTCCTATTATCTTTTGCCTCTAATTATGTAAGTACAGTTTCAGGTTTATTTCTCAGTTTTCATTGTTGCTTAACTTAGAATAAAAATTATAACATTGTCATAATGACCTTTTAATGATCAGAGTTATGAATGATAAAATTATGAACAATTTCATAGGTACTTCTCTTGAGTATATAAGGATGATCCTTAGTAATGAAAAATTTATAATTCATATTTTAATTAAAAAGGCTTCCAGCCCGGCCAGTGTGGCTCAGTGCTTACGCATCGATCTATGAACCAGAAGGTTATGGTTCGGTTCCTGGTCGGGCACATGCCCAGGTTGCAGGCTCAATCCCTGATGTGGGGCCTGCAGGAGGCAGCCACACAGTGATTCTCTCTCATTGATCTTGCTATCTCTCTCTCTCTCTCTTCCTTCCTCTCTGAAATCAATACAAATATATTAAAACAAAAACACAACTTAAAAAAGGCAATGCTAGCAGTAGTTGTCTTTGAATGACTTTAGATGGCATCCCCTACTTCTTTTCTTATGTTCCAAATTTTCCATCATGAATCGACATTACTATTATAATTGTTAGAATTTTAAACAGTTATATAAAAGAAACAAAGGCAAATCCAGTCTGATAAAGACATGAAGCACTTATGTGAAATTAAAATGTTCCCACACCTCATTCATTCCTGTGAGTGGAATGTAAAGCCCATTTCCTGTGATTCAAATATGCACACACAAAGAGAAAGGATTTGACACATTCCCACAGTGAAAGAAAAATAGTGGCCACGATTGCAAGGGGTACTTGCTAAGGGCTGTGACCTAGAGTGCATTCCAGGCTGAGTGACACTGACTTTTAAATTTAAAATCCAGCAGTTCCAGTGATCACAGTATCTGGCTAATTGAGTTAGTCCAGTTTTCTGGTATGGACTGTTATTTTCTCAGAAATTCTGAAAGCTAAGGAGAATTCAGATTTTGCTTTACCTTTGTCTAGTGTGTGTGTGTGTGGGGGGGGGGGCTTAAAAAATTCTTAATTTTCATTTCTTAAGAAGTGAAGCATCAGAGAACATTGCATAGCTCAGTGTCAATCAATAAATTAGTTATCCTTAGTCCTTTAATGTCCCCTCTGCAAAGCTGGTATGGTTGGAGGAATAATACTGACAAGTAGATCCAATGTTTTGTATCTGTGAGGAAGACACTATTTTATTTACTTCTCATTCATCATGGAAGGGACACAGCTCAACTTACAAAAGGATATTTTAGCACCCCAGAGAAACTATTTTAATGCTGAATCTCAACAAAATATTGCACCAACTTTTTGTATCTGCAGTTATCTCTTAGAAGTACTGCTATTTTTAAAATTATTTTTGGTATATTTCTAGATAAGTTATGACCTCTTTTGCCTTCTAAATAAACATTAAAATAGACACATACATGCACACACACACCTCCTTAAACTGTATCTCTAGACCTTCCTGTTACAGTTGGGATGTGGCACTGCTGCTGTTGGAGTTGGACAAGGCCAAATGACACTTCACGTGACACAGGCATGAAATCCCCTCCCTCTTGTTTCCCCATTGAGTATTTTGGTAAATTACACTTTCTCACTGCCTCAGAATCAGAGTGGTGAGCTGTGGCTTCATGCTGGGATGGCTGAGGCTCTGACACACAGACAGGGGAGTACTTGGAAGTGACAAGAGCACCTCAGCTCAAAAGGAAGAGTAATTGAAAAACACCAGACTGCTCCATGCACTGCTTGTCAAGTCATTCTTGGAAACAGGCTTTCATCGTCAAAATCCCCTCTCACTCACAAGTCTTCTTGCTTCTCACCCTGCAATGAATGACACAGGTACAAAACCAAACAGGTTCACAGTTACAGATGCTGGTGAGGAAAATCCCAAAGGGGAACTTTACCACAAGTTTTAACTTCTATTCAAAATCTTTAAAATTAACTTTTCAAATAGTTGTTGGTTTAAAATGCTACATAAGTTGAAGGATGAGTGAACTTTTCATGTTACCTTACATTTTATGAAGCACTTACAGGTGCAGTGTATTATGTAGTAGAAGAAAATCAAGTTACTCAGTGGAAAATGGGTTGTGCAAGTAGTCAGAGCCCTGATTGAATATGGTGTATTAATTGTAGTAAAATGTGCAAATCTGGGGGGAGAAACTTGGACAGGCAATGAAAAAGCATGACTGGCAGAGAAGCACCCAGCTTTGAAAGTCCCAGCCTGCCACCATGTTATGGGTAAGCCTTGCCACTGGAGACAAGCAAATCTTGATTCTCATCTCAGCTTTACTACCTTTTAGATCAGTGGTTCTCAACCTTGGCTGAACATTAGAATCCCCTGGGAATCTTTTTGAAATCCTGATTTCTGGGCATCATCCTCCGGAAAGTCTGTTTCTTTGTTATGGGGTGGGACCACAACATTAGTCCCAAAGAAACAGAATTTCCGGAGGATGAGGCCCAGAAATCAGGATTTTAAAAAGATTCCCCGGTGATTCTAATGTGCAGCCAAGGTTGGGAATCACTGTTTTAGGGAATAGTCTATGAGAGTGGAGGCTTTGGAGCCAAATTTCTTGGATCCATGTCCTGCTTTATTCACTTCTTCTATGTCCCTGGGCAGCCTCCTAATGTTTCTGTTTTCTCT
>NW_006284809.1:0-810 GCF_000327345.1 Myotis davidii | reverse complement strand
TGCAAAGACAAGTCCAGAAATTGTCTTTACGAGTGAGGTGAAAGATGGCTTCTCCCTTTTTAATTTTGATGATGGTATTGATCTCTGTGTTAGTCAAGTGCTTGTGTATCTCAGTCCAAAGAGTTACAATATAAATATGTGGAAAAATATTGGAGCAATTAGAACTAGCATATGCCTTACTTGGTCCCATTAACATTGATATTTGTATGTGTGTGTATGTGTGGGCACACATCTAAGTCAAGGTTATATAATGCTATTGTCTAAGTGGCCAATGATCTGGGTTATTGAGGAAAAGATATATATTTTAAATTGTGCCAGAATTATACAGATATCTTTACATTTCACTGCATCTTATGCTGCACAGATATTTTTTGCACCCTTCAACTGATCCTGTGCTTTACTCATGCATACACATTGTTGTGAAATCCCAGTATAAAAAGTACTGAAACCAGGCCAGCATTAGCCTTGCTTAGGAAACCTGCAGAGAGCTGGATTGAAAAGAAACCTAGGCATTTGCATCTACTGCATAACAAGAGCAAGAGCTTAATTTTGTGACCCAGGAGAAGAACCCATATGGAACTCTAAAGCACCCCCCACCCCCACCATGCGGGATGGAAAGTTGTGTGGGATGTAGTGTAGCAAGAACACTATTCAGCTCCAAAGATCAACTAAGCTGCCAGCACACTGAATTTTTAGAGTAAGATAAACCATTAATTACAGATGTCAAGATTAGAGTTTGCTTTTTTTGCAAATTCCATAGGGTCTCTAAGCAACTTCATCTTTGAATTCCCAAGGCACTAAAATCTACAG
>NW_006284808.1:0-329 GCF_000327345.1 Myotis davidii | reverse complement strand
GATGAATGGATTAGAAAACTATGGTACATATACCCAATGGAGTACTATACTGCTGTAAAAAAGAAGGAACTCTTACCATTTGCCACAGATTGGATGGAACTGGAGAAAATTATGGTAAGTGAAATAAGGCAGTCAATGAAAGTATACCACATGATCTCACTCATTTATGGATGATAAACACCATTACAAACTGCTGAACAAAAATACATACAGAGGCAGAGAGGCATCTAACAGACTGTCACACTACAGCAGAAAGGCTGGGGTGGGTTTGCCGGGGAGGTAAGAGATCATCTGAAGTACTTGTGTGCATGCATATAAGCATAACCAAT
>NW_006284807.1:0-774 GCF_000327345.1 Myotis davidii | reverse complement strand
GGAGTAATAGAACTTTTCTGCCCAAAAGTCTCATCCTGTGCCCTCAGGGGCAAGTTAGGAGTTGATTTCTCTGTACTGACAAAGGCCCTCCCTGGACTGACCTGAACCAGTGAGGTCCCAGGGTTGGGGTCTCACTCTGGGCAGCACCTGACAGCCAGGCAGGAGGAGAGAGCACAGGTGAGAGGACAGGTGCTCCTACCTGAGGAGGGTCCGGGAACGGGACATGGAGCGCCCACAGGACAGGCCCCGAGTGCCCATCCCTGATTCTCCCGCGGCCCCCCGGGCGCCCCTCCAGGCCGGAGGGAGACTCTGCCCTGAGAGGAAGGGCAGGGCGGGACCACCATGAGCTGAGCTCCCCTTAGGAGCCACCCTATAGGGGAAGGAACTGGACTTGGAGCCTTTGTCCGCCCATCACACAGAGGAGAACAGAGAGGCTCCCAGCAGGGCAGCCAGGATGGCCTGGGAGCAGAGGATGCAGGGTGTGCCCGCCTCAGGAAGGGGCACCGCTCGTCCTCTCCACCCCCAGCCACGAGGAAAGGGGGACTTTGTGTTCCAGGCTCAAGTGTGACCTGAGCCCCAGCTGGGAGAGTTTGTCCCCGAGGGGATGCACCTCTGTCCACTGACTGTCCACCCGGCTCCTCTCAGACTCCCCTGTGCTGGACCCACGCTCCCTCACAGGGGACATGCCCAGCTCAGGGAGGGCAGGGCCAACACTATGGAGTCCGAGCCTGGATGACCGCTCTGAGAACCAGGCTGCTCCCTGTCAGGCCGGCT
>NW_006284806.1:8257-12035 GCF_000327345.1 Myotis davidii | reverse complement strand
GCAGGCATCAGTCGTTCACTAGTCCGGACCGGCAAAATCATAATGGGAGCGACTCTCTTGTTATCTGCTGTCGCCGCCCTAGGTACCTGCTACTACTGGTGGAGGCGAAGGCGGAAGGAAAAGAGAGAGGTCAGAAAAAATAAGGACCAGGAACTGAGCGTGGACATGGGTTATCAGCTGTTGCGCCCTCTCGAGGATAGCTTAGATGCAGAAGATTTGTCTGGTTCCTGGGAAAGGGGAATTAGGAAAAGGAAATACTTTAGGGGCGAGGAGAAAAGATCTGCTGGAGAGAGTGAGCAAGAAAACGCCAACCCCGATGTGGAAGATGAGGTTTCGGTTGTGTTAGACGGACAATCTTCATTATTTATGAATCAGTAGCTTCTCCCGCAACACAAAACTGCATGGGATAGCACTGCCCGTTTTTCTACGAGTTGTGCGTTAGTCTTGACAAGGTGGAGGGAGGTGTGTAGCAATTCTGGTTCTCGAGAAAGGAGATTTGCAACGTGGATGTATTTGATAATCCTCCTGCAGTGCAGGGACGTGTATGTCGAGGCTGGATTGTGGGAGTCCCAAGCCAGGAAAATGCCTATCGAAGAAGTACGACGTGCACTAGCTGCTAGATACACGGATCATGAGAAGTATTAATCGGTTTACATGAAAGATTGATTCCCGTGGTATTACCAGCTCAGGGTTATTGTCTCTGCGTAGAATGTAGCATCATGGTGATTCCTCAAATCATCGAGACTCCGAAACTATGTTTTTAGGCTGAGGAAGGTGCTGGAAAACTCCCGGGGCAATTGGAGAGCTCTAGCATATCTGAGAGGTGTGAGTGAGCGTGTGGGGAGCAGAGGGAGAGAAGGTGGTTCTGGAGAGAGGGTGGGATAGCACAAGAGGAGGTTGAGAAGAAAGGTGGAGTTTTTCGCTGCAGAATACACTTCATGTGAAATTTGAGGAGTTTTGCTCAAGTGGAAGGAATAGGTGACATTTGTTTTGAAGCAAGAGTGTTGGAGTCTTTTTGATTCTCCCTGGAGAAGGACGAATTCTCCGCTCATGCTTTACCAGACAACAGCAGGTTTGAACTGGATCATGGGCGTGTGACTCAGACGGATTGCCTCGGAATCTCTAGGGTGAAACTGTTGATGAGAAATATACGTGGATATCGGGTATTTGCACACCAGGTTTAGAAGGGGATATACCGTTATTTGCTTTTTCTGTGAAAGCATTCCAGGGAGGGAACGATAGAGTTGTTTACTCCGGCCGTCTGCTGCATCAGCCCTACGGGCCTGTGGATTTCCCTGCGCAAACAAGGTGGTCGCGTGCAGTATCTCTACTGTTACGGGACAAAAGTAGTGACGCCTCCGGTCAACTACCAAGCAGGTATCATGAGCACCTCAAGTAATATGACAGCGAGCGATGCTAGGCCATGCCAACGTTTTCTCTGAGCCAACATCTCTCTTTCTAATGTTTCCCTAAGCAGGTATGCTTCTATATACCCCTCAACAGTGTGCGCTTCATTCTCTCAGCCTCCACCATGGATGCGATATCCCCCCCTTGGGTAGGGCTGGTTGAGCTACATTGGAGAGAGTTACCTCATCCACATCAGAAGATGGATGAGGAGACAGCTCTGGCGAGAAGGTGTGTAGACACTAGTCGCCTACACAGCTGCTCTGAAAAGCAGCTGGGCACTCGAGCAACACGTGAAACGCTTTGAGCAGATGGTTGGCTAGGATACAAACGGTTAAGGCTGACGGTGCTGGGTCAGAAAGTTCTACCAGCTATTTACACGAAGTATGTGTGGCTCCAGGACCATGGCTTGAGCATTTAGTAGTTTAGAAAGCAGAGAAGTTAGGAGCGAGACAGGACCACAGAGGGATTCGAAATAAAGTCTACTTACCCGGGTGATGTGTACATGTGGGCGAAGGATGAAGAGCTCTTGTCAGGTAGGGGTCCTGAAGAGTCGAGAATACCTAGACTCCTGTATTTACATTTTCCTTATAGTTCCTTGAGTTTACTCTAAGAAATATATCCTTTTAGGCTGATTCGTTCATCACCTTTCTAGTTGAACGCAAATTTCTCGTAGCCCGCCGTCGTCCTCCACGGTGATGTTGAGGAGGAGTCGAGAGGGAATGAGAGGCACGTCAGGGAGGGGAGGAGCGAGCTTTGTCACCTTACGACATAGCGGCTTTACCGCGAAAGACGAATTATGTTTAATGCGTTGGCTTCCTGGAGGAGCCTTCGGCCCGAGGGTCATGGGAACAAATCGCCTGCTTCTTAGCTTGGAGCGAAGCTCCTCGCACGTACGCAGGTGCGTCGAGCTCTTAGCAAGCCGAAGTTGCCGAGACAGACTCGACGGGTTCTCATGGCCTAGGAGAGTACGAAGAACACTCAGCTAGGATTAAGGCAGTCCACCAACTTTCTTGAGTCAAAAAGCGGACGGAGAGAAGGATTCGGCGAGGAGAGAAAAGAACCTTTTTTGCGGGTTTCTTGGACGTCCCCTTCCAAACCTGAGCAGAGTAAACGGCCGTGAACCAGCTACTTGGTTTTGCTTGTCGGCTCTTGGTAGTAGACTGTTTGTCACGCGTTTTTCTCTCCTCACTGAGTTAGCCCTGTACAGAGTACAGCGTAGACAACTCGAGGAGTCATTCTTTTTTTCTTCTTCTTATTCAAGAAATGAAAGACACGGGATCGTAGCAAAGCAACAGGATGGCGTTGTCGGTGAAGTGGATCTCGAGGTTTTCCATCGTGAACTGATTCTTTCGCGACGAACCACGAGGAGGCCCGCGTTTGTACAGAGAAGCTCTCGTCCCGAAACACTAGTCACAAAAGTATGGAGCGCTGGTCTTTACTTGAAAAGCGAAAGAGAAGGAAAATCTCCGCGTGTTCTTCCGGCCTCTGAATTGCTGCAATGCCCCATTTCACAGTCTTAGGTGCGCTTGAACAGAGGGCGTTTTACAGAACCACCGCCCTGCCCATAGCTTCCGTCTATTGTTCTTGCGAATCCTCTGTGAATGTGAAATTTTTCCCCGGGACATGATTCCGCTACCATTTCGTAAGTTCTTTAAAATTCGGATTGAAGGACAAGTTGTGATGGAGGCGGAGAAGCGTGTAGAAGTTTCAGGCATACTTGCATCCTCGCAATCGTCCATTGCAATCACTTCAACGTGATTTTGGAGTCACAACAGGAGCGAAGTCTTTGCTGTCACCCACTCTCTGGTTCCTTGCAAGGGGATAAATCGAGAAGAAGGAGAAGAGAGTGAACCCTGCAGCAGAATTCTCAATACCCGCCTTGCGCTTCTGATGTAGCACGTGCTAGACTCTGCTCACATCTTCGGTTACGCTTCATCTGGGTTCTCAGTCTTTCTTCTCGTGCGACACAAATAGCCGACAGTTCCTTTGCATGAGTGCGAATGCAGCTGTCGGCCGCTTCCACCCGAGAGACTTCCCGCCGTTTTTCGTGACCGTTTAGTCACCTTTCTTGGTTCGCTGCTTGCCCCTCGTCCCAGTTCTTTGCGGTTTTATTCTTGGCTTTGTAAAACCTTTCTTGCACCTGTGAGCTGACTACGGATCTGTCGTACCATCTTGTCTGGCCTTATCATGCAAGAGCAAGCTTCAGAGGCACCTTCGGCTCGTGCCGTAAGGCGCTTTGGAGATATCTGGAGAGGGAAATACAGACCGACCCTCCTTCCGGGACGTGGAGGCCTAATGGAAGAAGAAGATATGCATGCTCTGTTGCTCGATTTTGTCGTGGCTGTTGGTCGTGAACGGGAATCAAGGAGGG
>NW_006284806.1:0-3152 GCF_000327345.1 Myotis davidii | reverse complement strand
GGAACTCCATGGGTACCTCGCTGCCTTGAGACGTTGAAGAAACATACTTTACGTTGTTCAGAGTGCATGCGCAACGAGCGAGGGTGGGAGACGAATAGACTGGACGGCGGGGATGACGAACACATAGGTCACGACAACTTTTAACAGTGCAACTGCACGAAATCATCGCTGTACAGAGCCGAAGAAATTGTGTTCTGGTGTGCCGGAGAGAAACAAATCGTTCGGTGGTCAGTGTTTGCAACTTCGATCAGTTGAAGGAAGCACAACGCAAGCACCTGAGTCATCCAATATCGTAGCAAAGGGCCAGAGCAAAGAGGCTGGGCACTCACTAAGGCTTCTTACACACAATATTAACATATACATTGTGTTCGTTACACATGAAACACTAGCACTGTACTTGAAAATACATATGATTTTTGCCTATGCATGTACATCTACATATATAAATATATCTATATCTATCTATCTATCTATATATATATATATATTTGTGTAGGTGTAAACATTCACATTTGTATTTATATCCGCATATGCATGGATGCCTCTCTCTATACTTGTTTATTCATTGATGTGCAAATACATGCATACATGCTCTTTATCTCTAGGAAGATGTCACGCTACATGCCTAGAATGCATAGACAATGTATACATAGTATGTACACCTTAAATATGGAATTCATCCCGGGCGACGACGTAGTGCTTGACTGATGCGGTCGAGCAGGACGTAGAAACATATCCATGTCTGAAATGTTACATAAGTGTTTTACAAATGTTATATATATACAAAATGAATCTTAGCATGTCTGCACGATTATACATATAATGATGATGTCGGAGTTGAACAAGAAAAGTTGAATTGGATGATCTCGGGAGGACTGCTCCGCTGTACATACACCCAGCAGGACTGTGCTGAGAATAGGAAGAAACCGCCACCAGTAGAGACTGACTCTGAAGAAGCTTTCTAATGATTTAGACTCACCTGAGCATGTGGTCCTAAAGCACAGAAAGGACAAATAGTCTTATATTCTCTGAGTCTACTTTTGCTTCCCTCTCCGGAAATTTCTTCCGACCCGTTCCACAGCTTAGAGGGCGCGGTGGTCATACAAGAGAAACGACGTCCGACTTTTGAATTTCTCCAGATTTTGTTTGCACCTCTGTTCTTCCGTCTAACATATGCGGCACTATTTGCCTCCCGGTAGCTTGTCTCTTCCACTCGCGGCGAAGATGCTCTGTTGGGTGAGGCGAAGATTTCGAGGCGTTTTCTTCTTAGTTCGCCTGCAGAAATGGCATTGAGGTGGATGACTGCTGGGGAGGATTGTTGCTCCGTCAAATTCCCGTTTTTCAGACTCCCTGTTTTTACATCAAAGTAGGGTGAAAACGAAATGCCGGGAGGGAAACTCTTGTGTGAGTAGTCACTGGACGCTGGCCACTGCGTTCGAACCTGCTTCTCACAAGGAGCGGTAGTTTCGCGTTCTTCCACGTTATGCCTGATAACTTTGAACTTCCGAGATTCGTCTTGCCTGCTTCTTCCATCCTCTGCCATGAAGGCGTAGTAATGGCCTAACGAGGGTTGTCGCCTTGAGAGCTTCACATGGCGAGGAAGTGTGGTGGACATAACGCCACATGAGCTGCGTCTTGACGAAGGCTCCAATGCTGCCACTCTTCGTCCTTCTGAAGAAAGATGGTGCTTTAGAGGCAAGCTGTTCTTCAAAAGAAGAAGAGACTGGTCATGAACCGCGGGAAGAGGTTTTCGACTGCAATTCGCCGTGCATGAATCTGCTGGTAGCTGATGGTTGACCTCCGAAGTGTTATGAGACAATGAAGGTGTGCGGGAAGTTCTCCTCAAATATGTGTCTGAATACGTCGATGTCCGGTTCTTCTTTTCTGATCAACATCCTTCTTCCTCCCAGCCCTTTTGCTGGGTCACAGCTTGTCCTCTTGCACTCCCTCTTCCTCTACTAGGATTAACTACATCAAACAAGGACTCTTTCGTAGCCAACACTTGTGCAAGCTCTTGCTCTATTTTAAGAACTCCCTCAAAGACATCGATGGCAGCTTCGGACTCCTCCTCCTTATACATATCTGCCGAGAAAGTAGGCAACCCATCTACGATTCCGCTTCGTTTGCCATCGAAGTAGACCTGCACCTCTCTTTTCCGCCCTGACGTGGTAAGACTCTTGGAACTCGATGGCAACTCGCTTCCTTGACTGATATACAACTCCTCCTCGCAGTGCAGATATGTATTAGAACATGCTCGCTGAGCATTTCTCCCGATCCATCGGGGCTTGTTTGTACTCCGGTGCCATACGTGGTGCGAGCCAACGGTGTCCGAGGCTAATACTTTCAAAGCGACTACTTGTCCGCTTGCATCTCCCCGCCCTTCCGACCGTCTCTGCTCGCGGCTCAGCTTCCCTGAGTCTTGCGAGTGAATCGATTCAGAGTATTTGAGAGCGGTATCCGCGAGAGCTCGACCCATAGCCAACAGCACGACGCTGTCATTTGGGTCAGGCAAGATGGACAACCCTGCAGGTGCAAACACTCGTGGGTTCTGGTCGAAGAGATGGCAGAGCCTCCGCATGCATTCTACGTTGTTCCAGAGTGTGCTTTCATCTCGAATATAGGAAATATACGTCTCGAACTCTTCGCGAACCACCCAGGGTAACTTCAAGTAATGAGTTGTGCAGTCGGCAATAGATGTGAACGGCGCAACGAGACTTAGTCGCCGAAACTCAGCAAAAGGCCTCGGCAGTGCAGAGTCACCTGCTAGGCACGTTGCAAGGTCCTTCGATGCCTCTTGTTTCTCTTCGTATTCTGAAGATGAAGAGGACTCACGCGATGTGTCAGATGAAGATGAATAGGTCTGCGACACTGGTGACCCATAAGGCAAAGAAGGTGGAGAGCCAGTATAGATTTCTGAGTGAAATGTTTACGCCGGATGTAGAACCTGATGAAATCGGAGGGGGGCATGGACATCGTGAACAGGGGAGTGAGGAGGCAAGATAAGAAGCCTGATGAGATGGCGACTCTGCTTCACGTCTATGCGTGCAACTCTGTTGCCCTCTACAGGTTGCACTAACTCTTAAAAAAGGACGCGGACCGACACATCGCTGTGAGATCTTCTGAGTTCCCCTGCTTCTTCCACCTTGTTGCAG
>NW_006284805.1:0-800 GCF_000327345.1 Myotis davidii | reverse complement strand
ATTGTTAATGAGATTCTGAGTGGCTCAAGCACTGGAGAAGCACTGGGACGGAACACCAGGGCTCCCATTTCTCAAGCTTACCAAACCCTGGAGAAAATTTGTTTCTTCTGGAATATACACTCAACAGGACAACCTGGAGCAATTCTTACTGGGGTTCACTGTCCTATCTACAAAAATGGAGTAATAAGACCCGTTCTTCCTCCTTACAGTATTACCGAGTTTCAAATGAGATAGTGGACTTGTTCTACTTATTGTGATGAGGTTGACAGGGGCTGCAGAGTCAGCGAGGGACCAGAATAGGTGTGGTTTCTGCCCTCATGGGCTTGAGGGTTTGGTGGGATGGGAGAACACGTGTAGAAGCTGGTTGATGTTGTGTGACTGTCATAGTTATCATAGGGCTTTCCTATGCTTACTCTTCCATTCATTCATTCAGTGGTCAGTCATTTATTAAAGTATAAAATGCACGCTGGCTGGGTGGCTCAGTTGGTTGGAGCATTGTCCCATACATCAAAAGGTTAATTTTGATTAACCTTATGGGTTTAATTCCTGGTCAAGGCACATGCCTAGGTTGTGGGTTCAATCCCTGTTTGGGATGCATATGGGAAGCAACAGATCAATGTTTCTCTCTCATATCGCTGTTTCTCTTTCTCTCTCTCTAAACATATCCTCTGGTAAGGATTGGAGGGTAGGGGGGAAAAAAGGAAAGAAAACCATAAAGAGCTCTAAGCAGAAATAAATGAGCCATAAACTCTATCCTCAAAGAACTATTAGTGACCCCCAACCATAAAATTATTTTCGTT
>NW_006284804.1:0-208 GCF_000327345.1 Myotis davidii | reverse complement strand
TTCATTTCATTTCATTTCATTTCATTTCATTTGTTCATCCTCACCCCAGGATATTTTTTCCATCGATTTTTAGAGAGAGTGGGAGGAGGGGGAGAGACAGAGAGAAACATCGCTGGGTGGCCTCCCCCCAACGCACACACCCCAAACCAGCGCCCTGAGAACACGCAACCGAGGTACACCCCCGGGACCTTTCAGTCCACAGGCTGAC
>NW_006284803.1:1803-2585 GCF_000327345.1 Myotis davidii | reverse complement strand
AAAACAAGTATTGTACATATGTAATACCTTATTTAAAAAAAAAAAGAAAAAAAAGCAAGTGTTGGCAGGAATGTGGAAGGAAGGTAAGCCCCATGCACTGCTGGTGGGATTGTAAATTAGTGCAATAACTATAGAAGACAGTATAGAGTTTTTTCAAAAAATTAAAAATAGCTCTAGATATGTTAGCCAAGATTAAAGTAATACAGATATCCATAGAAAAATGGATAAAATATAATGTGCAAATATGTGCATTTGCACACATATTAGAGTTCAGCAATAAATAAGGACTTCTTGCCATTTGTGACAACTTGGATGTACCTACAGAAAAAAGACAAATGCTGCCCCCACAACCTCCCCCATGATCGGTTGCTCCCCGGCCCCACCCCTCAGCCCGCCGCTGGCCACGCAGCCTTCCGGACACTCGGACCCGCTCCGGGGAAGCCAGGCCCTATGGCGGCGCAGAGGGATTTCAGAGCCCAGTGGCCAAAGTCCTCCTCCCGCACCGCCAGGAGAGGCGGGCAGCATGCCTTTCAAGAGCTGTAGGGGGACAGGGACTGTGGACATGCAGGGAGGGCAGCTAGACCATTCACCCTGCAAGGGATGCCCAGGTGGACCTACCTGCTCTGGGCCCTGGGATTCCTTAGGGAGGGACTTAGTTTCCAAGAGTTTGTTGAGGAAGACTGAAGGGATGGGCGGGGAGATCCTGCAGGGCAGTGGAATTGTCCAAAACTTGAGGAATTCGGCTCTATTCGACTTTGGTCCTGCTTCATCAACGTACAGAA
>NW_006284803.1:0-570 GCF_000327345.1 Myotis davidii | reverse complement strand
AGCTGTAGGTGGTGTTTGGTGTGTCCCTGCTGTAGTACTTTGGTTCCCTCCACCTGAGGCTGGAGAGTCCCTTTGCTTTCAGGTCGTACTCTTTAAAAAGTATGGTCATTGCTCCCCTGTCATTCTAGCTTGAAGGCAGGGACCCTGCCTACTATGGGATTAACTTTCATAAATAAAGAGTCCTAGGGCTGTAGGGCTAGTGGTATATTGCTTTTTGTCCTCAGGTAGCCAGTTCAGAGTGAGCCAGAATCAAGGTGATGGTGAGCTACGTTTTCATTTTATGGAATGCTGGGCTCATGCTCTTAATAACCTGACTTAGTCTTTGCCTTTGGCCTAGTGGGCATATGACATTTTTGGCACTGGAGGACACCAGGTAGCAGCACCATCACACAGGTGATGGATAGAGATTCTGGAGGAGGCATCAGCTGAGAAAACAAATCCCTTGGAAGCACCTTAGGATGTGGATGGTGATAGAAGGTGCAAGTGTTGGTGTGATGTGAGGCCAGGGAAGAAAGAAGACCTCCCAAAGAGCTCAATGTTAGGGACAGCTGAATTAAGGGTTGGCAAAAG
>NW_006284802.1:0-365 GCF_000327345.1 Myotis davidii | reverse complement strand
AACATGGTATATACTTCCACTTATTTGTCTATTCTTCAATTTCTTTCTTCAATGTCTTATAATTCCTGAGTATAGGTCGTCTACATCCTTGGTTATATTTAGTCCTATGGTTTTTGGTTTTTTTTAAGCAATTGTGAATAGGACTATTTTCTGAGTTTCCCTTTTTGATAATTCATTATTGGTATATAAAAATATAACTGATTTCTGGATATTTATCCTGCTACTTTACTGAATTCATTTATCAGTTCTAGTAGTTTTTTTTCGTGGAATATTTAGGATCCTCTATATACAGTACCATGTTATCTGCAAATAATGTTTTATGTCTTCCTTTTCAATTTGAATGCCTTTTATATCTTCTTCTTGTC
>NW_006284801.1:0-303 GCF_000327345.1 Myotis davidii | reverse complement strand
ATTTGATTTAAATATATTTATTTAAATGTGTGTATGTATATATATATATACTTAAATATATATACATATTTAATAAAGCACAGAGAGAGGATGGGATGAGAGAAAAGCTTTCTGGAAGTTCTAATATTTATGCTAGGCTGTGAAATTTTATTTGAGGAGATAGACACAGTAACAATTACTTTTTGAGCTCCTAGTAATTATTAAAGCATTCCTCTCAGAACCACCAGGGAAATGAATTCATAGGTAACATGATTCAGGCCAAGTTTCCTGTACTTGCTAGAAGCAAATCTGAACCCTTCTCTT
>NW_006284800.1:0-574 GCF_000327345.1 Myotis davidii | reverse complement strand
TCCTCTCTCTCCTCTTCTCTAAACCTACCTTATGCTATTAACCAGATCATTTTCTAATAAATGCTGGTACTAGTTTGGTGTTTATCCACTGTGATATTTTCTATGTATTTACAAATATCCATAAGTGCATATGTTAACTTAAATATACACTGTGTGGAATACACTATGTGGAATAGTCTGCTCTATACGTCTTAAAGATTTTTACATTTTACTCCTCATTCTTTACTCACTATTGCATACTGACCTATCACAAGAAATGCCATAATTTGAGTATTTATCTGTTAAGATGGTATCTAATGAATGAAATAAACTGACAAACAAAATAGAACCAGAAGCATGGATACCTGGAGCAGATTGGCCGGTGCCCGATGGAGAGGGGTGGGGGGACTGGATAAAGAAGGTGAAGGGATTAGATAAAGAACATATATGCATGTCCCATGGGCTTGGACAACAGTTTGGTGAAGACCAAGGAAGGGGAAGGCAGGGGTGGGTGTAGGTAGACAAAGGGCAGGAGAGGGACACTTGCAATAATGTCAAAATTAAAAAAAATAATTAAAAATATATAAAAGAAGCA
>NW_006284799.1:0-289 GCF_000327345.1 Myotis davidii | reverse complement strand
ACCACACCACTGACATGCTGCTCCTGTGGCAAGCGGTCTCAGAAACGGAGAGGAGGAGGCTGATAGAAGGCCTCCAAGGGACGGCCCTGCAGGTGGTGCACGAGCTCCTGGCAGAGAACCCTGCCAGGGCGGCCCAGGATTACCTGGCTGCCCTGATCCAGGTGTTTGGAGACCAGGAGTCCCAGGCAAGCCTGCAGCTCAAGTGTCTGACCGTTCAACAACGGTCAGGTGAGACTCTCTCCGCTTTCGTGTTGCAGCTGGAAGTCCTGCTACAGAAAGCCATGCAGGA
>NW_006284798.1:0-411 GCF_000327345.1 Myotis davidii | reverse complement strand
TGGCCTGGAAAACTATTTTTATTTTTATCTTGTGGTTATGTGGACTACAAGACGGAAAGTAACCCCATAGGATGGTGGGAAATTAGCACTTTTTAACCCGAGCCACACTGGCTGCGCTAATTTTGATTTTAAATGAAATATAGGAAAGCCACTAATCATCTCTCCCTCTCTCTCTCTCTCTCTCTATCTCTCTCTCTCTCTCTCTCTCTTTAGTATTTTAACGATCATACATTTAAAGAAAAGCTCGCTGCTAATTTTTAGTAGCTAATTCATTTTTTTTTTTTAAAAATTGCCAGCAGGGGATTTTTATGACGCGGGACAGTCACATGTCCGTATCTTCCAAACGCGGCCGAGCTATAAAACGCACGAGTAGTTTTTATGGCCCCGATAGCTCTTCAGGATAAAGTTCCC
>NW_006284797.1:0-230 GCF_000327345.1 Myotis davidii | reverse complement strand
CTCGGCCTGGCCTGTGCCCTCTCACAATCCTGGTAAGGGATCCCCCCCCCAAGTGCACGAATTTCGTGCACCAGGCCTCAGGTCCTATATAATAAAAGGCTAATATGCAAATTGTCCCCTCGGGCGGGAGTTTGACCAACAGGGAGCTGGATCACTCGCTATGACCTGTGCTGACCAGCAGGGGGCGGTGCAGAATGAAAGGAGGTCCTGGCCGACAGCCAGCGGCCACT
>NW_006284796.1:0-1036 GCF_000327345.1 Myotis davidii | reverse complement strand
GCATAACCGATGGACATAAGACACTGGGGGATACGGGAGGCGAGGGGACTGTCTAGTGCGGGGGTAAAAAATGGACACATATGTAATACCCTTTGTATTACTTTAAGCAATAAAAAAAAAAGAAAGCCAAAAAAGAAAAGAAAAGAAAAAGAAAAAAAAATTACTGATGAGGTGTCACCCACAAGATCTGGGTAGCAGTTGTGCATGGAGGCCCCTCCCACAACTGACATAGAGGGAAAGAAAGGGGTGGCGAACCAGGCTCAGCGCTGGGGCGACAAGATGCATAGCTCCAGGGCTCCCACCTCTTGGCGTGAGCTCCGCTATGCCCCGCCGCCTCATCCTCTGCACAGGTGGATCATACTAAGGAGGGCACCTGCCGGAAGCCTAGGGCTGACAATTCTCTCTGCCTCAGATTACCCTGCAGTCATGGCTGTGACCTCTCCTCTCAGGGTCCTGGGACCAGTATGTACTGAAATAGCCACTCGCAATGTGGCTGAGATGCTAGTAACACGAGGGGTGACCACCAGGTGACCTTAGTACCAGTAGTATCTGTGTGAGGCCTGATACTCCCAATGCATGAGGACGAGGTCTCTCCATCCCCTTCTCTAGCTCCCAGGCCTCCCTGACCTCCTTGGGCTGTAGCCAGGGGACAGGTTGCGCATTATTGTTACTTTGTTTCAAAGACCATCCCTTACCCTCAGTGGTGCAAGCTCAGGGGAAGAGACCACAACTTACCTGACACCAAACACCATTTAAGTCAGTCTGTGGGCTGTCATGCCAGCCCTGCTCCAAGCAGAGTTGCTGAACATGGAGTCCCTAACACACTACAGCTTCTTGTCTCATGCTCGCTCTCTTTTACCCCATGAAAAGACCGGAGAACAAATGATTTTTGGGGGACATGACCTGAGAATACAATGGCTGCTCCTGTTTCTGATCCCCCAGGAGGGGCCTGAAGATGCAGACCCCACATATTTCCCTCATGATGAGAATGGAAGAGGTGCAAGGCTTCTCTAGACACCCAAGGTGGCTCCCGAAA
>NW_006284795.1:0-241 GCF_000327345.1 Myotis davidii | reverse complement strand
GGTCCCACCCACCTCTGCTGTGTCTCCAGCTCCACAGACTCCACCACATCCTCACCCTCTGCCTTCCACACTCTGTCCTGTGCCACCCACACTCTCACCCCATGGGGCCTACACAGAACATCCCCTGTGGCTGTGTCTTCCCTCTCCCCGTGCCCTTGTAGGTTTTGCCTTAAATGTACCTCCACGTAATCCCCTCATTCCCAGGCCATCCCTGAGATGCCAGGGTCAGGGCCACTCAGGT
>NW_006284794.1:0-282 GCF_000327345.1 Myotis davidii | reverse complement strand
GGTGGGTAAAGGCTGAAATCCATAATTAATTTTCACTCAAGTTCTTGCAGTCTTGGCAGTCTACCCAGAGGGAAGTCCAGGAGCACGTCTGAGAAGTTCTGCCTTCCAACCTGGTGACTCTGTTGGGGTAAAGACCACCCAAGGACTGACTCCTACCTGGAGGGGACCACATACCATCATCCTGACCATCCCCACCACTCTCAAGGTTGCAGGACTGAATACCTGATACCAGAAACACCCCCTGTGGATTCATTGCTCCACAAGGCTAAAAGAAGCTTGTGG
>NW_006284793.1:0-389 GCF_000327345.1 Myotis davidii | reverse complement strand
AAGGGTAATGTGCTAATTAGACTGGGTCAACCATCCATCTTCCAGATGTCCAACTTCCTCCCAGACAAAGCCTCGGTGGTGGGGGCCGAGGCAGAGAGGCCAGTTGGGGGTGAGATCATGCTGGCAGGGGAGGGCAGTTGGGGACAATCAGGCAGGCAGGCAGAGGAAGTTAGGGGTGATTAGGCAGGCAGGCAAAGAGGTTAGGGGCTATCAGGCATGCAGAGGCAGTTAGGGGTGATCAGGCAGGCAGGCAGGTGAGCGGTTAGGAGACAGTGGTCCCAGATTGTGAGAGGGACATTCCCCAAGGGGTCCCCGATTGGAGAGAGTGTAGGCTGGGCTGTGAGAACCCCTCTCCCGTGCATGAATTTCATGCACAGGGCCACTAGTTT
>NW_006284792.1:0-280 GCF_000327345.1 Myotis davidii | reverse complement strand
AGAGACAGAGAGAAACATCGATGAGAGAGAGAGAGGCGTTGATTGGTGGCCTCCGGCACGCGCCCCTGACCAGGGCCCGGGGAACCTACAACGAAGCCACGTGCCCTTGACCAGGAATCGGACCCGGGACCTTTCAGTCCACAGGCCGATGCTCTATCCACTGAGCCACACCGGCCAGGGCTCAAGAATGGCTGTTCCATCCAGAAAGTTTTCAATTATATTTCTGTTCTCAGCTCTCCGTGATCCTTTCGAAATAGGACTTGTCTTCGTGTTGCATGAA
>NW_006284791.1:0-454 GCF_000327345.1 Myotis davidii | reverse complement strand
AGTCCTTAAGGTAACAAAGGCTACAAAGGACAAGGACAGCACACGACCTATTATATCCAGCAATCCATATGGGCACTGAAAACTTTGCAATGATGACAATTACTGAAGATATGAATCAACTAAAAGAGTTGACAGGGACAATTCTTCCATCTTTGAAAATATCTACATCAAATCTGTTTAAATAGATTTTCATCTGCATAATATAACACATTCTGACAAGACCACCACCACCACCAATGTGGTCAGTGTTGTGCCGTGAAATGTTTAATAACTGAGGGACCCCCCCTCGAGTGCATAAATTTTGTGCACCGGGCTACTAGTCTATATAATAAAAGCCTAAGCGACAATTATGGCAGAACTACTAGAACGACCTGTCCCTATGATGCGCACTGACCACTGGGGGCAGACAATCAACGCTGGTGCTGCCTCCTTGTGGTCAGTGCACTCCCACAGG
>NW_006284790.1:0-207 GCF_000327345.1 Myotis davidii | reverse complement strand
TAGCATATTTCCTCTTTATTAGATAGGAGATATCTAATATATATATTAGAGGTCTGTTGCACGAAGAGATTCATGCAATAGGCCTTCCCTTCCTTTGGCTGCTGGCACCAGTTTGCCTCGGGCACCCAGGACCCAGGCCTTCGCTCTGGCTAGGCTCCGGCTGGAACTGGCCCTGGGTCCGTCCGGCTGGTTAGTGTAGCAAAGGTA
>NW_006284789.1:0-373 GCF_000327345.1 Myotis davidii | reverse complement strand
AGGTCATTCAGCTGTCTGGTCTAATTAGCATATAACTCTTTTATTATTATAGACTAGAGGCCCAAAATGCAATTGAAATCACGTGAGGAGGCGCCCTGCCTCCTGCCATGCGAGGAAGCACCCCGCGGGTGGCTGGGACCCACGCCTCACTCGCGAAGTGCTGGCTGCCACAGAGTCAGACTGAACTGGCGCCATGGGAGGCCGGATCGGCGCTGCGAGGCCTGGGGACCCGTGCCTGACTGGCAGAGTCCCCCGGCCCCCCTGCCTGTGTCCTCTCTGGGGCCTCCCCGAGCTGCTGTGCCAACTCAGGCTGGCCTCCCTGTCTTTGTCTTCATCTCCCCTCCAGGCCTCACCTGTGCACACAACCTCCTCC
>NW_006284788.1:0-252 GCF_000327345.1 Myotis davidii | reverse complement strand
GGCAGGGGCTGGGAAGGTGCCCTCTGCTCAGCTCTGCTGCTCAGAGACCGCAGCACCCCAGCTGGCCTGGCCTATCGGATCCCCACACCAAGGGCCACAGGTCCCAGAGGAGCCTCCCCTCTCCCCCCACCCCCAGCTTATAGGGGGGCCCACGGTCCTTGAGGAGCAGGGCTGCCAGGTCCCTCCTGCTCCCAAGGTCGAGCTGAGGCCAGACTCAACCCCAGTCAGGCTTCACCCCTGCCCCCCGTCTCC
>NW_006284787.1:0-353 GCF_000327345.1 Myotis davidii | reverse complement strand
TGATGTTTCTATCTCTCCCTCTCCCTTCTCTCTTAAACCAATAGAAATAGATTCTAAAAAATAGAAATTAGAATTCTGCAGACATAAAAATTATGTATAAAATGGAATGTTTGAATGGTTGAATGTTTTCAACACACTACTGGAATTACTTAACTACATCACATTTTCTCAAAGTTTGAATTTATTTGAAGTCTTTAAAATAAAGTATAGCAATATCTTGACCCATACAGCTGCTAGGGCAATGGAAACTAAGGAGGAAAAAAACAAACAGGACTACATCAAAAGAAAAAGAACAACCAAAAGAACACGAAAGCCCACTGCATAGGAGAACACATTTGCCAATGCTATCTCCA
>NW_006284786.1:0-399 GCF_000327345.1 Myotis davidii | reverse complement strand
AGAAAAAGGTAAAGATAAAAAAAATATGAACAATGAAATGACAACATATTTCATAAATATGATAAATACATATTTATCAACAGGTGAATCTAAAAATCAAATGAATAAAAAAGCTGATGAACAGAATAAACTGGTGAATAAAATAGAATCAGAGGCATAGAAATGGAACAGACTCATGATTCTCAGAGAGAAGGGAGTGTGTGTGGGGGAGTGCAGGAAAAGATTAGACAAAGATCTTATATGCATGTGTGCGTTACCTATGGACACAGACAATAAGGTGGCAAGGGTCTGGTGTTGTGTGGGAACTGGGTAGAGGGGAGAAAAAAGAGTAGCATCTGTAACAATCTCAACAATAAAGATTAATTAAAACTAAATAAATTAATTTAAAAAATAAAAGTT
>NW_006284785.1:0-204 GCF_000327345.1 Myotis davidii | reverse complement strand
ACAGAGCAGGGCCCATTAGGGTGGTTGGGGCTCTGTACCTTGTCACACACAGACAGGGTCGATCAGGGGGTTGGGGAGCTCCCCCCTGTCACGCACAGAGCAGGGGCCATCCGGGGGTTGGGGAGCTCCCCCCGTCACTGACAGAGTAGGGCCAATAGGGGAGATGGGGCTTCGCCCCCTGTCACACACAGAGCAGGGCGGATC
>NW_006284784.1:0-436 GCF_000327345.1 Myotis davidii | reverse complement strand
GGGACAGGACACCCCTGTCATGGTCCCCCTGGTTCTCCTTCTCTGCTCCTTCAAATGGGAGCTCTTTGTCCCCTGCCCATTCTCCATGGATGGTCCCGTTTCCTCTACTCTGTCCCCTGTATGGAGGGCCCCTGTGCTCCCTGCACTGCTCCCTCCATGGAGAATCCCTTGTTCACCCTTTCCTGACCCCTCAAAAGGTGGGGTGCCCTATCCCCCTGCTCATTTTCCTCCACAGGCAGAGGAGAGGGGCACCCTCCATGGAGGGAGCAGGACATTGTTTTTCTTGCCCTTCTTCCTCCAAGGAGGGTGCCCTCCCCTCTCTGCCCTGTCCCCACTCCATGGAGGGTGCCTTTTTCCCTGTCCTCTCCCCTAAAGGGGGGTTTCTTTGTACCCCTGCCAATTACCCTCCATGTAGAATGCCCTATTCCCCCTGTAC
>NW_006284783.1:0-265 GCF_000327345.1 Myotis davidii | reverse complement strand
AGGTGTGGTTTGCAATTCAGGTTGGAGAGAGAACCGCGCGTGCTGGGCGAAATCTGTGTCCCACAGAGTCTGCAGCCGTTGGGACCGGCGTGACTGGCGAGTGGGGAAGGGGCCCCACAGGGCTGCTGGCAGAAGTAAACGCTAAAAATAAGCCCATAGCTGGACTGGATGAAAAAAGCAGCCTTGGATTTTGTCAGTCTGCCAGCTGCTTGGTGCCAGGGACGAGTGGGCTTGCGGAGACTGTGCGCAGACCTGGAAGGTGGAG
>NW_006284782.1:0-331 GCF_000327345.1 Myotis davidii | reverse complement strand
TTAAAAAACACACAACACTTAGAACTGTGTCTGTCACATGATAAGCACTCAAAAGAGCCCTGAGCATTTATGGAGGACTGACTGTGTGTCAGACATTGTTTTAAGGGCTTTTGCGGATAAACTGCTTTATTCCTCTCAATGACACCCCCATGAGGTGGGTGCTGTTATTATGACCTCATTTCCCAGGGAACACCACTGAGGCCGATTGGTGGAGTAACTGCACAAGAACACGCAGCTATCGAATTGTAGAGCGGCTGTTTGAGCCCAGATAGCATGTCTTCTAGGACATCACTTACATCATCATCATCATGACCAACATCTATTTTTCTGC
>NW_006284781.1:0-415 GCF_000327345.1 Myotis davidii | reverse complement strand
TGGGAGGGCCGGGCCGCAGGCCAGGCTGCAACCCAGGAAGCCCACCATGGCGATCATAGGCGGGATGGCCAGAGTGCAGGCCAAGAAGCAACCCCGGAACCCCACCATGGCAATGAAGGACTGGAGGGCTGGGGCACAGACCAGGCAGAACCCACGGATATCCACCATGGCAATCTTGGGCGGATTGTCTGCATCCCTGTGCTGCCATGGAGATTGGAGGGTGGGAGGGCGGTTTTGCATGCCAGTCAACAACTGCGGACACCTGGATGCTGGGGTTGCTGGCTGGTCTGCTTCCAGTGATCGCCATGTCGATCAGAGGGTGGAAGGGACAGAGCACAGGACAGGCAGCAACTGCCGACCACCACCATGGCAATCGAAGGTCCGGAGAAGCAAAAAACACCCAACTGGAAAAGCA
>NW_006284780.1:0-1621 GCF_000327345.1 Myotis davidii | reverse complement strand
GCATAGGCTACATTGCTACTGCTCTCTCCCTCTCTCTAGTGAGCAATTAATATATTATGTGAATTTCCAAAGTCAGTCCCATTAAAACCATGAAACAAGAATGTATGCAAACTCCCCCCAACGGCGTTAAGACCTAGCCAATGAGAGACACTTGGAGCAAAAGAGCATGCAAATACCAACAAGTCATAGGCTTTCCTTTACATCAGGGTAACCCGCTGAAAGCGTAATAAAAATTCAATAATTTGAATAGAAATTCACAAATTATATGAAGAAATTCTCCTTTATTAAACAAACGTGTATAATTCTGAACTAGGAAATGAAAACAAGAACTCTCAGGCCAATTCTTCTAGAAATCACTTTATCAATATATATCAAATTCTTTTTAAAATATTTTTGTTCAAGATGGTGCTCAGAAAATCTCACACTGGACTTTTCCTTCTCCTAACATTTAAGTTTAATACCAAGAATCCATGTAAAAGGTGATTTAATAAAGTCATGTAGAGAAAGAATATCATCTGGTGTATGGTTGGGGGGAGAGTTGGTGCAAGGCTCATTGTCCATGAAAATTTCAAAAGTTATTAAAAAGCAAGGGTTGAAGGAAACTCTCAGGCAGCCCAGGTGAGAGGTACTGAAGGTGGAAATGGAGGCTCGGGACTCAAAGCTGGGTGTTGGCTAAACACATGACTGTTGAGCAGCCGGCTCTCACTGCTCCAGGTGAATTACCATCATCATCAAAGAGATGGGGAGGCTGGAGAGCAGCAGCAACTGGGCATTTATTCCCATGTGCGTGTAAATAAATGTATAAATACATAAAAATTCATATTAAACAAAACAGCATTTTTTATGAAAAGCTTCAGGAGAACTGGGGACATTTTTGTGGATATTGGGGCAAATAAAAGAAGGTAAGTGTAGAAAAGAGAGATGGGCAGCAGATGGGTGTAAATGTTGAGGAAAAGGAGTGGGACCTGGAGGAAGCTGAGCACTGTGTTCTGTGACAGAGACTGCACTTCACTGAATGTATCACATGTCAATCACAGAGGATAATTAGATACGGGAATGGACCACCACTTATGCACTGGGCCCCGGTTACCAAGGTCTAGTCAAAACACAAAATAATACCTCAGCAGCAGCAGTGAATGGGGATAATGAATAATGTGAAAGTAATGGGAAAATATTGAGACAAGGTAATTGATTCCCATAGGAAAACTCTTGACCAGGGCCACCAAATAAGTACAGGGCTGATGCCAGGCTGCTTTCTCTGGATGGACTCCAGTACTTGGTGTGGACGATGAGGGATGAGAGATGGAGCTTTAGAGTCTGAAATAGATCATCCTATGAAATGTCAGGACCCAGTTTTAATGAGGTTGTGGGTATATTGAGGAGTGAGAAAAGAAAGCACAGGTAGAGCATCCAAAAATCCTTTGTGACTGGTAATCATATATGCTATCTAATAATAGATAAACATGGTAATTGACCTTACAAAAACAAAGTAAAACAAAAAAAAAGTAAATGGATTAAATAACATTAAAGAGATTAAAAGAAAAATATATTCCAAATTTTCTTAGTTATATAATGGGTATGTTTAAAGTATTAACAACTAAGAAATTGGGTGAAGGGTACA
>NW_006284779.1:0-290 GCF_000327345.1 Myotis davidii | reverse complement strand
AATGGAACAAAAAAATAGATCTCTTTCTCTCTACACAGACGGTCCTCAGGTTACCTCGGACTGGACATCTGTTGTTTCGTGGTTACGTTGCCCTCTACAATTTATTGATATAAAATAAGTCCCGTCATTTTGATGTAAGGCGTTTGCTGGAAGTTCGCTGAGGAACTAGTTGGCTAGCGGAGCGGATGAATGTCCTCATACGGCGCTATAGGATGAAGATGCTGTCATTCAATTGCCATTTATAAGCCATTTTGGACTGTGCTTCATTTGCTCTCTTTCTTTTGTGTTGT
>NW_006284778.1:0-254 GCF_000327345.1 Myotis davidii | reverse complement strand
CTGAATATCTCCAAACTGATTACAAATCTCTTCTACTTAAGGGGGAATTAAAACACAAAATGCTTTTACCCAGAGGAGGCTAAATGAATGAATTGAGACAATCTCAGTCCTGAACAAAATTTTATTGGATAAATGTCTGTATTCAATTTTTAATGCTAAAGTAAAATTACCACCTGAGTGGTTTAAAACAAACACACTTATGCTCTTATAACTCCTAGGGTCAGAAACAGGAAATGGTCTCAGTGGTCTAAAAT
>NW_006284777.1:0-215 GCF_000327345.1 Myotis davidii | reverse complement strand
GGGCAGATCTGAAAATTTTTTTTAAGTGTACCTACAGGCCCTAGTCGGTGTGAATCAGTAGTTAGAGTGTCCTCCCACGCACCAAAGCGTCATGGGTTCGATTCCAGATGAGGGCACATACACCAGTTGTGGGTTCCATCCCTGTCAGATTGCTCGAGCAAGTGATCAATGTTTTTCTTTCTCTTTCTCCCTTCCTCTCTCTCTAGAATCAATGA
>NW_006284776.1:0-204 GCF_000327345.1 Myotis davidii | reverse complement strand
AGAGAGAGAGAGAGAAAGAGAGAGAGAGAAAAGGTAGAGGGGAGAGAGAGAGAAACATTGCTTGTTGTTCCACTTCTTTATGCATTCATTGGTTGCTTCTTGTGTGTGCCCTGGCTGGGGATTAAGCCGGAAACCTTAGCCTATCGGGTCGACACTCCAACCAACTGAGCTACACGGCCAAGGTGTTCTCTTCTTTTTCTTTTT
>NW_006284775.1:0-231 GCF_000327345.1 Myotis davidii | reverse complement strand
AACCCCACCCCACACTTCAGGGAGGGGGAGAAGACTCGCAGCCACCAGCACTCTAGGCTCAGCCTGCCAGGTTGGCAGGGTCCAGAGCAGGTGAGCTTCTACCTTCCCTCAGTGGTAGAACAGGGAGGAGAGCGCTGGGTGCTGGGAGGGGACCTCAGCTGGGATCCTCCTAGTGTGGGGAAGGGGCCCAGCCTGGGACTGGTGGGGAGCTTAGGAAGTCTGGCTAAGCAG
>NW_006284774.1:0-265 GCF_000327345.1 Myotis davidii | reverse complement strand
CCACCATTTAACTTTATAATCCACTATTTTTCAACTGCATGAAAAAAATGGTGATGGCAAAAGTTTAAATTTACAGTTATATAAAATAATGTTAGAGAAGTATCTACTTTTTCTTCATCCCAAAACTTTATAACCTATTATTTTAACATTATAATCTACTCTTTCTCAGCTACAGGGAAAAAGTGATGATAAAATTTAAAATTTTAGTTATATAAGATCACGTTAGATAATGATCTATTAATTCCAATGTATAAAATGCTTTAAA
>NW_006284773.1:0-456 GCF_000327345.1 Myotis davidii | reverse complement strand
GCATAATGCTCTCCAGCTCCATCCATGCTTTTGAAAATGTAAGAGTTCTTTCTTTTTCACAGCAGCATAGTATTCCATTGTGTAGATGTACCACTGCTTTTTAATCCACTCATCTGCTGATAGGTACTTAGGTTGTTTCCAAATCTTAGCTATTGTAAATTGTGGTGCTATGACAAGGGGTGATTATGTCCTTTCTGATTGGTTTTTCTGATTTCTTGGGATATATTCCTAGAAGAGGGATTACTGTGTCAAATGGGAATTCCATTTTTAATTTTTTGAGGAAATTCCATACTGTTTTTCACAGTGGCTGCACCAGTCTGCATTCCCACCAGCAGTGCATGAGGGTTCCTTTTTCTCCACATCCTCGCTGGCACTTTTCATTTGTTTATTTGCTGATGATAGCCAATCAGACAGGTGTGAGATGTACCTCATGGTCGTTTTGATTTGCATCTCTCC
>NW_006284772.1:0-219 GCF_000327345.1 Myotis davidii | reverse complement strand
GGCGCCCCAACCCCAACCCCATGGGCCCTGCTCTGTGTGTGGTGGGCTAGAGCTATAACCTCCCGATCGGCCCTGCCCTGAGTGTTAGAGTGGCGGTGCCCCAACCCCCTGATTGGTCCTGCTCTGTGGGCGATAGAGGGTGGTGCACCAACCGCCCCCCAGGGGCCCTGCTCTGTTTGTGACAGCATAGAACCATAACCTCCCCATTGGCCCTGCCCT
>NW_006284771.1:0-277 GCF_000327345.1 Myotis davidii | reverse complement strand
ACTGCCTCTGTCTTGGCCCCTGCACCTGGGACCCAGGCTTCCCTCTTCAGGCCAGCTGCAGGAACCCAGGATCTGGGCTTGCCTCTCTCTGGCTGGCCAGGGCAAGCAGGACCCAGAGTTTCCTCCCTCTGGCCGGCCACAGGCATCCAGGACTGGGTTGGCTTCACTCAGGCCAGCCACAGGCACCTGGGATAACAGGCAGCTTTGCCTGAACTGGCAGCAGGCACCTGTAACCCCTGAACACCCCTAACTGCTCCCCTGCTCGCCTGATCATCCC
>NW_006284770.1:0-494 GCF_000327345.1 Myotis davidii | reverse complement strand
GTTTTAGGGACTGCCCAAAACAATGAACCAAGGCACCTCCAATGGGCAGCTAAAAGACAGAAGACCTATACATGAAGTCATCAAGTTCAAGGCAGTGATGATTCGATTGAACTCGTGTATCAAGGGAAACAATCCTGAGGCCAAATAATTGAATCTTGATGACAGGTGTCCTCACAGCCAGATACAATAGCTTTTATCTCAATAAGATAAATAAATGAGTGACAGACCATGTTTCACACTCCTCAGACTCTGAATCAAAGTTGTTCAATGTTTTTGTATATATTGTTTATTTTGTAATAGAAATATATATATGAAAGCAAGCAGATATTGTTGGACTTGTTCAAAGACCAGAGAATACCCTTCTCTCATATGTTCATTCATAAATTCACTTATCCCAATAATCATCTTATCTGTAAAATGTTACACATGAAGCACACAGATAAAGAACCAACTGGAAAAACATTTTTACAATTTAAAAACCAAGGGATTAACAT
>NW_006284769.1:0-271 GCF_000327345.1 Myotis davidii | reverse complement strand
AATAAATGAAAGAAGGAAAATAAAGAAAAAATAAAAATGTTATATTATAACAAAATAATAATAAAATAAAAATGAAAAAGTGAAGTGTTGTTCCTTTGGCTGGTTTAAGATCCCACTCTTCTGTACTGTCTGCGGCTTCTCAGTTTACTTTTGCTGGGACTGAAGGCCTCTCTTTAGGCCAGAGCCTCAAGGTATAGTATGGGTGTGGCTGCATTGCCTGGAGACTGCAGGAAGGGGGTATCTCTTCAGGAGAAAATGGCTACCTAGGTCC
>NW_006284768.1:5273-10851 GCF_000327345.1 Myotis davidii | reverse complement strand
TACCTTAACTAATAATAATAATAATAAAATAAAGCAGTAAGTCATCAGGGATACTTTGGCTACCTAAAAAAAAAAAATTGATAGACCAGATGTATGTCTTCCATATTTATGTATATTTTTAAAATGACCTGTAACGTTCTTCTCTTTACCCACTTTGCTAATCCTTCATCACTTCATACTAGGGACACTTCCCTTTAAGTTCTTCAAATGATTCTGCTTCAGGAATGCTCTTCAGTCATCCTTTTTGTTTGGTTATCTTTCATTTATTCCTGAGATATTAGGAAAACAAAATATTACCTCTCAGAAAAATTATTCCTGATAATTACCCCAACTCAGCTCCCCCAAATTTGGTAAGCATTCCTCTCTTAGGACTTTGAACTTTTTGTTTATCATAACTGATAAAAGTTTACTTGAGAAGCAGGCAGATAGGGCAGGGGTCCAGTGGGAAACAAAGGCAGGTGCAGACATGAGAATTTGAGCAAGCTTAATCACAGAAACCAACCATGCTGAAATAATAGAATGTTTTTGGACACAGAGCAGGAAGTATGGGGAAGCAAGGATGGGCCTGCAGCAACAAGGTGTACTGATGCACACACACACAAGCAGGGAAAGTTCAGGTCCTTTGTTGGGCAAGAACAATAAGAAATCAATCAGATGGTGACACAGGTAGACATAGAGCAGGCTTTTAGCAGATATAAACCCCTGGAACTATAAGGCTTCACCAGCAACCCATTATTTGGCCCCCTTCCCCATTGGAGAGTCTGAATCTGCTTGTAATAAATTGTCCACACTTTTGCTTAAATCTTCTGGTTCGAGGAGCTCATTCTTTGGCATCCCAAGACATGACTCTGGAAAAACCCTTGCCTCACCATTCTTATTATCATAACTATTCAGTTTAGTAGTTGTAATTTTTGTGGGGTGATGGTGAAAGAGTCAGATTATTATTATTTTTGATGTCTACTTTTCCATTGAACAATAAGCATCACAAGTATGGGGACTTGTCTACTTTGCTGAATGCTGTTTTTTTCACAGAACTTAAAAGAGTGTCTATATAAAACTTCAAAATATATTTACTGAACGAATCAGCAAACTACCCATAGGCACAGAAAAAATTATATATTTTGTGGGAAAAGGCATTCAAGATCTCTCTAAGATCCTGAAAGTATTTGTAAAAAGACTGCCACTTGATTGAAACACTTTAGGTAGAGAGATGTATGACACTAGCAGCAACTGACAAAGAAAGGAGAAAAGATGAGAGCAAAAGAGAACTAATAAAAGGAACTAATATTTATCGAAAACCTTCTACATCTATAAATCTCTGCTTTACATACATAATCATATTTAATCCTTACAACAACACACTAATATAGATATTTTTACCCTCATTTTGTAGAAGAGGAAACTAGGGCTTAAAGAGATTAAATGGTTTACAGAAGTACCAATTCTCAAAAGGGACTGAAATGACATTCCAACAATAATTTGTTGGATTTCAAAGATCATTTCATTAGGATACTGAGTCATGTGGGTTGATAGAGCATAAATGCTTTTTGCCTAAAGGGAGGATTAGTTTGTATTTAAATTAAAATAAGAGGTTTAACCTGTTGGTGTGGCAAGGAGGCCTATCTCAGCTGCAAGGAGAAAAAGGCAGCAAAGTCTGTCAATCAGCTAGGATCTACATTATGTACTAAACAATTGATAACACTTTGCTTTTCCAGGATGAGTTTTTTAAAAATTATATTTTTATTGATTTCAGAGAGGAAGGGAGAGGGAGAGACAGAAACATCAATGATAAAAAATAATTGATTGGCTGCCTCCTTGCATGCCCCCTATAGGGGATAGAGACCACAACCCAGGTATGTGCCCTTGACCAGAATCAAACCTGGGACCCTTCAGTCTAATGGGCATTGCATTGAATCTGTAG
Source organism: Myotis davidii (assembly GCF_000327345.1). Taxonomy (NCBI): domain Eukaryota; kingdom Metazoa; phylum Chordata; class Mammalia; order Chiroptera; family Vespertilionidae; genus Myotis; species Myotis davidii. Next base: position 8,930 of record NW_006284768.1, on the reverse strand, counting down.
ATTGCTTTGGGTAGTATGGACATTTTAATGATGTTGATTCTATCAATCCACGAACATGGTATGCTCTTCCATTTGTTTACGTCTTCCTCTATCTCTTTTTCAATGTCCTATAGTTTTCAGAATATAGGTCTTTTAGCTCCTTAGTTAAGTTTATTTCTAGGTATCTTATTTATTTTGGCACAATGGTAAATGGGATTGTTTTTTTTTTAAAATTTCTCCTTCTGTGAGTTCATTATTGGTTTATAAAAAGGCCATAGATTTCTGGGTGTTAATTTTGTATCCTGCTACATTGCCAAATTCATTTATTAAATCTAGTAGTTTCTTTGATGGATTATTTGGCATTTTCTATGTACAGTATCATGTTATATGTGAATAAGGACAGTTTTATCTTGTCTTTTTTAATTTGGATGCCTTTTATTTTTCTTCTTGTCTGGTCACTATGGCTAGCACTGCCAGTACTATATGGAACAGGAGTGATGAAAGTGGGCATCCCTATCTTGTTCCTGTTCTTAGGGGAAATGAATTTCATTTTTGCTCATTGAATATGATGTTGGCTGTAGGTTTGTCATATAAGGCTTTTATTATTTTGAGGTATGATCTCTCTATTCCCACTTTGTTGAGAGTTTTTTATCAAGAAAGGGTGTTAGATTTTGTCAAATGCTTTTTCTGCATTAATGGATATGATTATGTGATTTTTGTCTCTTAATTTGTTTATGTGATGTACCACATTTATTAATTTGCGGATATTGTACCATCCTTGCATCCCTGGAATAAATCCCATTTGGTCGTGGTGTATGATCTGTCTAATGTAATGTTGGATCTGATTTGTTATTTTGTTGAGGATTTCAGCATCTATGTTCATCAGTATATTGGCCTGTAGTTTTCTATTTTTGTGGTCTCTTTATCTGATTTTAGAATTAGGGTAATGCTGGCTTTACAGAAACAGCTGGAAGTGTGCCTTCCTCTTGAATTTTTTGGAATAGTCTGAGAAAGATAGATTTTTAGTTCTTCTTTGCATGTTCAAAGAACCAGCATTTGGTTTCATTGATTTTTTTTTACCTCTATGTCATTTATTTCCACTCTGATGTTTATCATTTCCTTCCTTCTGCTTATGCTGGCCATTTGTGTTGCTCTTCATCTTAACTCTTTGAGTTGTAGTGTTAGATAATTTATTACTGTTTTTCTTGTTTTTCGAGGTAGGCTGTAGCGCTATGAACTTCCTTCTCAAGACTGCTTTCACTGTTTCCCATAGATTTTGAATTGTGTTTTCATTGTAGTTTGTTACCAGGATGCTTTTTATTTCTTCTTTGATCTCTTTGGTAATCCAATCATTGCTTAATAGCATGCTATTTAGCCTCCAAGTGTTTAATTTTTTTCATTGTTTTTATTGTAGTTGATTTCTAATTTAATGCCATTATGATCAGAAAAGGTGCTTGATATGATTTCTATTTTGAATTTGAAGAGACTTTGCCTGTGACCCAATACGTGGTCTATCTTTGAAAATGACCCATGTGCACTTGAGAAGAATGTATATTCTGTGGCTTGGGGTGAAATGTTCTGAAGATGTCAGTTAAGTCCATCTGATCTAGTGAGTCATTTAGGTTTGGTGTTTATTTGCTGATTTTTTCTTTATAGGATTTATCCAGTGATGTTAGTGGGGTATTAAAGTCCCCTAATATGATTGTATTGCTATTGCTCTCTCCCTTGTAATCATCCATAATTTTTTTAATGTATTTGGGTGCTCCTGCATTGGGTGAACATATATTTATCAGAGCCTTATCTTCTTGTTGAATTGCTCCCTTTAGTATTATGAAGTGGCCTTCCTTATTTCTTGATATGACCTTCATGTTCACATTTAATTTGTCAGATATAAGTATTGCTATCCAAGATTTTTGTTCATTTCTATTTGCCAAAAACTTTTTTCCATCTCTTCACTACCAGTGTGTGAGTCCTTTGGTCTGAGGTGGGTCTCCTGTAGGCAGCATATATATACATTATGTTTTCTTATCCATTCGGATACCCTATGTCTTTTGATTGGGACATTTAATCCATTTACTTTTAAAGTTATTATTAATTGGTAGTTTGTCACAAATTCTATTCTTTATGCCTGTGTTCCTTCTTCCCTTCCTATTTCTTCTTTTTACAGCAGTCCCTTTAGCATTTCTTGCATTGCTAATTTGGTGGTAATAAACTCCTTTAGTCCTTTTTTGTCTGTGAAGCTCCTCATTTCAACTTTAATTTTGAATGATAGCCTTGCTGGGTATAGTATTCTTGAATTCAGACCCTTGCTTTGCATGACTTTGTATATTTCATTCCATTCCCTTCTGGCCTGATGTGTTTCTGTTGAGAAATCAGTTGATAGTCTGCTGTGAAATCCCTTGTAGGTAACTTTCTGTCTCTCTTTGACAGCCCTTAAGATTCTTTATTGTATCTTGGACTTGTGTGAGTTTTTTCTTCTCAATATCAGGAAAATTTTCTGTCATTATATCTTCAAACAGGTTTTCTATTCCTTGCGTAGTTTCCTCTCCCTCTGGCACCCCTATGATGCAGATTTTGTTTCGTTCATGTTGTCACTAACCTCCCTTAGGCTGTTCTACTGTTTTTAAGTATTTTTTTCCAGTTGCTGCTCTGCTTGGGTGTTTTATTCCTACCTTGTTTTCTAGTTCACTGATAAGGTCCTCAGCTTCTTCTAGTCTATGCTGATGTATTCTATTGTGTTCTTTATTTCAGCTATGGCATTCTTCTTTTCTTCTCTGTTTTCTTCATTTCCTCTTGGTTCTTACACATGTTGAATTTGTCTTGCATCCTTTTCAGCATCCTTAGGACCATTGTTCTGAATTCTTTCTCTGACAAATTGCTTGCCTCCATTTCATTATCATCGTTTTCCAGTGATTCCTCCTTTTCTTTTGTATGGTGGCTGTTTCTTTATCTCCCCATTTTTGCTTTTCTCAGGGTGTCTGGTTATGTGGATCACTCTCTATCACAGTGCTTTAAAGGCATAAAATAGAACTCAACAAGACACAACAAAGAAGGCAGAAATTATGAATGTATTAATGATACCAATAACTCCAAATAAAGGTTACCACCAGAGAAAAGACAATTAGGGGAGAGAATAGAGTGCAAAAATGATATTGAGAAAAGAAAATAGGTAAGGGAGAAAAGAAAAAGAAGAAAAAATAAGGGAAAAAATATGTACTAGTATATGGGGAAAAAGTTCAAAAACCCAACTAATCCAAAAAATGCAAACAACAAACACCCAGATAAGAAAGAAGGAAGCTGAATCTGAAGAGGCAGACCTTACTTCCAGAAGGTAAGGTCAAGGAATTGAATGAATGGGGAAATGGCCACAATTCAGTTTAGATGGGGGTAGAAAGAGAATGTATAAGAACAAAAGTAAAAAAACAAACTACTGAAAAAATAAAATAATAATTTAAAAAATGATTAGAAAAAATATGTAAAATAAATTTTCCCTTTCTTTAATCTATCTATCTATGTAGTCATCTATTTTTGGAAAGGGAGAATAGAGCAAAGATATTCCTGAGTTGGTGGTTAAGCTATTAGTAGAAGAAGAGAACAAGCAAAGAGAAGAAAAACAAAATCTTAAAATAAAAGACCCCAAACCAAACCAAAAAAAAAAAAACAGACTAACAAACAATC
>NW_006284768.1:938-5215 GCF_000327345.1 Myotis davidii | reverse complement strand
AGAGGTAGGGGGGAAAGAGATCAACCAAAGGACTTGTATGCATGCATAGAAGCATAACCAATGGACATAAGACACTGGGGGATAGGGGAGGCTAGGGGACTGTCTAGGGTGGGGGGCGGAATGGACACATATGTAATGCCCTTTGTAATACCTTAAGCAATAAAAAGAAGAAGAAGAAAAAAAAACAACAAGAGAGAAAGAAAAGAAATTGGCTAATGAAGAAAAACAAAAGAGAAGTGTGCATGGGCTTGGAGAAGGGGAGAGGAAATTAGATATATGAGTAGGCCAATAGAGACTTTAATAGTAGTGCATCAATAAAGCAGATACAGAATATCAACTTTTAATAGGGAGTAAAAAGAAAGGATAGAGAGAGACTATAGCAGGAACAGGAGAAGAGAAATGGGATGAAAATGGGACAAGTGAGGAAGAAAGTGTTGGCAAGAAAGAAAAAATGAGATAGAGTAAAATAATGATAAAAAACAAAAAAAGAATGTAGAACACTAATCCAAAAAATAAAGAAAATGGTAAAAATTATAATAATAATAAATAAAAATATAATAATAATAAAAAAATAAAACGAAAAAAATTTTTAGTTTCTTAACTAAAAGGTAACAAATAAAAAGTGAAGTAGTGAAGTTTGTTTGCTTCAGCAGAGCTTCAATGTCCCATGGGGGCAAGTTTAAGACCCTCTCTACTCTACTGCTTGCCACATCTTAGTTTCCTGTTCAGGTAGTCAGCACAGTGTTGAAGTTCCCAGTGATCCACTGCTCCTCTGTGTCATATGCCACAACCTTGGTTTCAAGCAGGTGGGATTCATCTGCCCACTTTGATTTTCTGCCTGCTTTTAGTTGTATTTACACAAGCGCCTATTTCTGACACAGCCCCTAGGTGATGGTGTTTCTGTATTAGTTTCTGGGGCTAAATGGCTCCTCAATCCAGTCCCCCAGGGCTCCCTGAGGGTATTTAGAATCTTCCTTTCCCTGCCACACTCAAGACTGGGTGTGGATGTGCTGCTAGGAGGAGCCTGATCTTCAGGAGAAAAATGTCTGTTCAGAATTGGAGGGACAGACTCTCCCAGAGCTGGCTTTCTGCTCATCTCTCCTTATTGTGTTCCCCAGTTTCCACAAAACCACCTTCTCCTGAGGTCTCAGTGAGTGTTTTTAATTGAAAGACCCTATGCACTGGGTTTAGCAAGTAAAAGCAAGGAAGTTTTAATGACAGAGCAACCACACCACCTCACGTCTTTTTCCACTCAACATTGCGCATCCGGTAGAGAACTTCAGGCTGCCTTTCTGGTTGTAGTTTCCCATGATTGTGGGCTTATATTTAGACCCCCCCACTGCCAAAAGCCCTGTGGGCCCCCTTTCACTTTTAAGGACTACACTGACCCCAAGGAACATGGATTTGGTGTAGTGCAGTCTCTCTCTGGGATTCTAGTCCCAGCTGCGCATGTTTCTCCCTCCAGCCCAGATCCCCGATCCCAGCTCTCTCCAGGCAATCTCCGACCTTTCTGTGCATGGATTGCCTCACCAGCTGTGTATAATTTGCCCATTCTGGGTGGATATTGTTTGATTCAGCTGTTCCTTCTATCTGCTCTGTGAGAAGGTACAGGACCTTCTTTCGGCCGCCACCTTGTCTTACACTGGACAAACTTTTTAGGTGACCACGGCTGGGGAGGCTGTAGTCTCGGTGTTTGTGGATTTGAAACCAACATAGCTGGTCCATGGGTGTTATGGTTGTAGGGTCCCAGGTGGTATCACAGGTCTCCCCGGGTGAAGGGAAGGCTGGGCTTCCAATCACAGCCACTCTCCCCTTCAATATGGCATGGTCTCTGTGGCAGAGACAATTCCCCGCCCCCCACCCCCTACCTGGGAGAGACTTCAGTGGTAGTAGAGGCTGTCCAGGCAGGGTACTCTGGTCTGTGTGTCCCTGACAGTTCTGTGGAATATAACTCTCCCTCACTCACAAATATACACACTCCCCACACATCCACACACTTTCCTTTCACTCTCTCACTCACTCACACTATCTTGCTCACTGCTGTCCTTTCAGCCGCCATCTTGGATCTCAATTGTCAAATGCCTTTTCTCCATCAATTGATACAATTATGTGATTTTTGTCTCTCAATTTGTTTATGTGATGTATCACATTTATTGATTTGTAAATATTGTACCAGCCTTCCATCCCTGAAATAAATCCCACTTGGTCATGGTATATAATCTTTCTAATGTAATGCTGGATCAGATTTGCTAGAATTTTGTTGGGGATTTTAGCATCTATGTTCATCATGGATATTGGCCTGTAATCCTCTTTCTTTGTAGTGTCTTTATCTGGTTTTGGCTTTAGGGTAATTGTCAGGGCCAGCCTGACAGGTTGAACCGGGCTGAGTTAGGGAGGTGGGAATTGAGAAAAGAAAGAAAGACAGGAGAGCGGGTGGGGAGGACTACATGTCAATCAAGGAACTGCAGTAAGTTTATTAACCACGCAATGCCTTTTATACACAAAACACCAAATAGGAGGTCTGTCAAGAGGAATGTATTCCCCCTTCAGGTGCAAGGACTATGTCAGCTTACACCCCGTCTCCAACAGGTAATGCTGGCTTCACAGAATGAGCTTGGAAGTGTGCCTTCCTCTTGAATATTTTGGAATAATATGAGAAGGATAGGTTTTAGTTATTCTTAGAATATTTGGGAAAAAATCCCCTGTGAAACCATTGGGTCCAGGGCATTTACTTGCTAGAACTTTTTTTTTGATAATCTTTTTTCTTTATTGATTAAGGTATTACATATGTGTCCTGATCCCCCCATAACCCTCCTCCCACCTCCCTCTCATGGTCTCACCACCCTAGTTTCTGTGTCCCTTGGTTAAGTTTATATGCATGCATCCAAGTACGTTGGTTGATCTCTCCCTCTTCCACCACCCTTCCTGGCATTCTCTCTTAGGATTGATTGTCTGATCAATACTTCTCTGTCTCTGGATCTGTTTTTGTTTATCAGTTTATGTTGTTTATTATATTCCACAAATGAGTGAGATCATGTGATATTTATCTTTCTCTAACTGATTTATTTTTCTTAGCATAATGCTCTCTAGGTCCATTCTTGCTGTTGCAAATGGTAGACGTTTCTTCCTTTTTTACAGCAGGATAGTATTCCATTGTGTAGATGTTTCACAGGGTTTTTTTTTTTTCATTTTTCTCCCTTTATTGATTAAGATATTACAAGTGTGTCCCTATCCCCCCAATGTCCCCTCATCCTCCCAATCCTACCCTCACCCTCAACCACTGTTGTTCACATCCATCGCTTATGCTTATATGCATGCATACAAGTCCTTTGGTTGATCTCTTCCCCTCACCCCCACGCTCACCTACCTTCCCTATGAGTTTTGAGCATCTGATAGATGCTTCTCTGTCTCTACATCTGTTTTTGTTCATTGGTTTATGTTGTTCATTATAATCCACAAATGAGTGAGAGCATGTGATATTTATCTTTTTCTGACTGGCTTATTTTGCTTAGCATAATGCTCTACAGCTCCATCCATGCTGTTGCAAATGGTAAGAGTTCCTTCCTTTTTACAGCAGCATAGTATTCCATTGTGTAGATGTACCACAGTTTTCTAATCCATTCATCTGCTGATGGGCACTTACGCTGTTTCCAAATACTAGCTATTATAAAATGTGCTGCTATGAACATAGGGATGCATATGTCCTTTCTGATTGGTGTTTCTGGTTTCTTGGGATATATTCCTAGAAGTGGGATCACTGGGTCAAATGGGAGTTCCATTTTTAGTTCTTTGAGGAAGTTCCATACTGTTCTCCACAGTGGCTGCACCAGTCTGCATTCCCACCAGCAATGCACGAGAGTTTCTTTTTCTCCACATCTTTGCTAGCAGTAGTCATTTGTTGGTTTATTGCTAATACCTATTCTGACAGGTGTGATATGGTACCTCATTGTCATTTTGATTTGCATCTCTCAGATGATGAGTGACTTTTAGCATGTTTTCATGTCTGTCGGCCTTCTGTATGTCCTCTTTTAAAAAGTATCTACTTAGGTCCTTTGTCCAGTTTTTGATTGGATTGTTTACTTTCCTTTTGTTAAGTTGCATGAGTTCTCTGTAAATTTTGGATATTAACCCCTTATCAGTTGTAGCATTGACAAAAATGTTCTCCCATGCATTGGGCTCTCTTATTATTTTGTTGATGACTTCTTTTGCTGTTCAGAAGCTTTTTATTTTGATATAGTCAACTTTGTTTTTTTCCTCCTTATTTTCATTTTCCCTGT
>NW_006284768.1:0-927 GCF_000327345.1 Myotis davidii | reverse complement strand
AAATGTCTGAGATTTTGCTGTGGCATTCCTCTGAGTATTTTTATGGTTTCCTGTCCTATGTTTAAGTCCTTTATCCATTTTGAGTTTATTTTTGTGAATGGTGTAAGTTGGTGTTCTAGTTTCATTTTTTTGCATGTATCTGTCCAATTTTTCCAGCACCATTTATTGAAGAGACTGTTTTGACTCCACTTTATGATCTTGCCTCCTTTGGCAAATATTACTTGAGAATAATGGCGTGGGTAGATTTCTGGGTTCTCTTCTGTTCCATTGGTCCATATGCCTGTTCCTGTGCCAGTACCAGGCAGTTTTGAAAACAGTGTCTTTGTAATATAACTTGATATCTGGTATTATGATCCCTCCTACTTTTTTTTTTCTCTCTCATGATTGCTGCAGCTATTTGGGGTCTTGTTTTATTTCAAATGAATTTTTGGAGAGTTCGTTCTAGGTCTGTGAAATATGCCGTTAGTATTTTAATGGAGATTGCATAGAATCTATAGATTCATTTGGGTAGTATGGGCATTTTAATGATGTTGATTCTACTGAATGGAGGTCTTTTACCTCCTTAGTTAAGTTTATTCTTACGTATCTTCATTTTTTTTTTGGTGCAATGGTAAATGGGGTTGTTTTTTTTAATCTCTCTGTAAGTTCACTATTGGTGTATAAAAATGCCATAGATTTCTGAGCATTAATTTTGTATCCTGCTATATTGCCAAATTCAATTATTAAGTCTAATAATTTTGAATAGATTCTTGGGGTTTTCTATATTCAATATTATGACACCTGTGAATAGAGACAATTTTAATTCTTTTCAATTTTTGATGCCTTTTATTTTTTCTTCTTGCCTGATCACTATGGTTAGCACTTTCAGTACTATGTTGAACAGAAGAGGTGAAAGTGGGTGTCGTAAGTGTTTCCCTCCACGTCCTG
>NW_006284767.1:0-336 GCF_000327345.1 Myotis davidii | reverse complement strand
TAGATAAACCAAAGAAATACAAACACCAAACACTTAGTAAAGAGGGTGGGGGCAGAATCTGTAGAGGCTGAGCTGATATACAGGAAATAAGGTTAAGAATTGGATAAATATGGAGAGGACCTCAATTCAGTATAGAGGGAGTAAGAAAGGGATGAGTGGATAAGAAGAGAAAGAAAGAAAACAAAATAATATATTTACAAAAAAATTGATTTAAAAAATGGTATAAAAATAGAAAATAGCAAGTAAAAATAAAATTAAATGATGAAAAATAATGTGAAAAGAAGTAGAAAATAAATAAACAAACAAAAAGGGAAAATAAAGAAAAAAGCAAAAAAA
>NW_006284766.1:0-223 GCF_000327345.1 Myotis davidii | reverse complement strand
GGGCAATCAGGCAGGCAGGCAAGCAGTTGGGAGGCGAACAGATGATATAAGCAGTCCTGAATTGTGAAAGGGATGTCCAACTCCCAGATCCCACAGGGATTGGGCCTAAACTGACAGTCAGACATCCCCCAAGGGGTTCAAGATTGAGGGTGCAAGCTGGGCTAAGGGACACCACCCCACCCCTCCCACCCCCAGTGCATGAATTTCATGCACGGGGCCTCTA
>NW_006284765.1:0-210 GCF_000327345.1 Myotis davidii | reverse complement strand
TATATCACAACTGGTGAAACTCTCAGACAACATGTAATACCCTATTTAGAACATAATACTGCACAGGCTCTTAAGCTCCTCTTCCTCCTCCTCCTCCTCAAATGTCCCCTCCTCCTTCTCCTCAAGTGTCCATTACAGCAGTGGAGAGTGAAATCTTCAGGGGCTTGGAGTAGTTTCTCACCAGGTTTCAATTCCTTTGAAGTGTCTGTT
>NW_006284764.1:273-882 GCF_000327345.1 Myotis davidii | reverse complement strand
CTAGCAGGTCCTGTGCACCCAGATGCAGGAACCAGTCAGGCTTGCTTCAGAAAGAGTCAGAGGTAGGCTGGGTCACCCTTTGCTGCAGTGGTGTGTTGCTGGGAGGCCCCTGGAGACCCCTCTCATGAAACAGGGAACACAGCTCAGAACTGGGAGGGGAGGAGGCAGCAGCATTGTCAGCTGTCAGGTGAGGTTGCTCTCTGAGATCACCTGGTGGGCATGGCCACATTGGACAGATGAGTGAGACCAGCTCTGGGAGGCGCTCCTTCTGTTCTCAGGACTCATTGTTCCAGGACAGGCTATGGGTCTGCCTATTATTGATGCTCCACCCTGATGGTTAACTTCCCCATGAGCACCCACCTCCCCGTCCTCCCACGTGGACACAGCTGATGTACATTTTTCTATCATTGATTTTTCACTCTCTCTATCCCTCTCTGCCCCCCTCCCCAAAAAACACCAAATAGTATATCAATTAATAAATAAAATATAGTGTATTCTCCCCCTCTCAATAAAGGAACTCTTACCCTCTGAGACAGTATGGAGGAACTGGAGAGTATCATGCTAAGGGAAATAAGCCAGTCAGAGAAAGAAAAATATCATATGATCTAA
>NW_006284764.1:0-260 GCF_000327345.1 Myotis davidii | reverse complement strand
TGAACTAAATAAACCGATGAATGAAATAGAACCAAAGGCAAGGACACAGACTGAGGAATCTCAGAGTGAAGGGAGGAGAAGAGGGCAGGACAATATTAACCCAAGAACTTATATGCATACTAGAGGCCTGAAATTCATGCAAGAGTAGGCCTTCCTTCCCATGGCTGCCGGCACAGGCTTCCCTCTGGCATCTTGGACCCGTGCTTCCCTCCAGCCACCAGCAGGCACCCTTGAAGCCCCAGCTTCCTCCAGAAGGTCAT
>NW_006284763.1:0-433 GCF_000327345.1 Myotis davidii | reverse complement strand
TTGTGAGGTTGTTCTGCTTTTTCTTTTTCTTTTCCTGTTTCCTGGCCCGGTTATTGACCCTCCGCCCCCGGTTATTTTTGTGCTTCTGTTTCCCTCGCCTCACTTGATATTATTGGTTGTTTAGTTTGTATTCATATCCAGGGATCCATTGATGGAATTTGTTGGGATTAGTGGCGGTTCTATAGGCATTTTCTCCTCATATGAATAGTCTACTCCTCTCTTCTACTTCATTCTCTTCCTCTTCTACTTCTTTCTCTTTTGCCTCTCTTTTTTTTTCTTTTTTTTTCTTTCTGTTTTCCTCTCTATCTTTTTCTCTTTCTTCCTTATCCCCCAACTCTCTTAGCTCGTGTGGCAACCTTTATTTGAGGTTATTAATACGGTAATTCATTTGTGTTCAGTCCCTGGTACGTTGTGCCTTGTTGTGTTGTATTTT
>NW_006284762.1:0-703 GCF_000327345.1 Myotis davidii | reverse complement strand
GAGCAGCCAGAGTGGAGAAGCCAAGCCTCGCTGTGGCAGCAAGACCAAAGGCCTGGGTCTGGGTGCCAGAGGAAAACTGGTGCCGGCAGCCAGGGGAAGGAAGGCCTATTGCATGAATCTTTGTGCAACGGGCCACTAGTATGTATGTGTGTGTATATATATAATAGAGGCCCAGTGCATGAAATTTATGCATGGGGGCGTTCCTCAGCCCAGCCTACACTCTCTCCAATCTGGGACCCCTCGGCGGATGTCCGACTGCCAGTTTAGGCCCAGTCCTGCAGGGATCCCTCTCACAGTCCAGGACTGCTGGTTCCCAACCACTTGCCTGCCTGCCTGCCTGATTGCCCTTAACTGCTTCTGCCTGTTAGCCTGATCACCAACTAACCACTCCCCTGCCAGCCTGATTGATTCCTAACTGCTCCCCTGCTGGCCTGATCGCCCCCAACTGCCCATCCCTGTCAGCTCAGTCAACACCCACTGCCCTCCCCTGCCAGCCCAATTGCCCCAGACTGCCCTCCCCTTCCAGCCCAGTCGCCCCTGATTGCCCTCACCTGCCAACCTAGTCTCCCTTAACTGCCCTCCCCTGCAGGCCTGATCGCCCTTAACTGCCCTCCCCTTCCAGCCCAGTCTCCTCTGATCGCCCCCCCCCCCGCCGGCCATCTTGTGGCTTTGGGCGCCACCATCTTTGAGGGAGTGGCAGTCA
>NW_006284761.1:0-1085 GCF_000327345.1 Myotis davidii | reverse complement strand
TGCTCGCCCTTATCTGCTCCGGGACAAGGCATCAACACGTCCATCTAAACCTCCGCCATTTTCTCCTCCCCATGTTAGGGTTTGATGTTTATTTTTTCTAAATGGATATTCAATTGTTCCAACACTACTAAAAACTTTCTTTCACCATTTGACTTGCTTTGGGACTCTTGGCAAATATCAATTGGCCTTGCCCTAACCGGTTTGGCTCAGTGGATAGAGCATCAGCCTGCAGACTGAAAGGTCCTGGGTTTGATTCTGGTCAAGGGCATGTACCTTGGTTGCGGGAACATCCCAGTAGGGGGTGTGCAGGAGGCATCTGATTGATGTTTCTCATTGATGTTTCTAACTCTCTATCCTTCTCCCTTCCTCTCTGTAAAAAGTCAATAAAATATGTTTTGTTTTGTTTTGTTTTGTTTTAAATATCAATTGGCCATGTATGTATGTTATTCTTTTCTGGGGTTAGTATTCTGTTCTAGTGACCATTTGAGATATCTGTTTTTTCACCAGTGACATGCTGTCTTAATTATGTTAGTTTCATAGAAAGTTTAGAAATCAGGTACTGTATGTTCACTGACTTTGTTCTTTTTAAACCTATTTTGGTTATTGAGATGTTTGGTTATTGAGATGTAAAATTCATATAAATTTTAGAATCAATTCATTAATTTCTACAAAAGTTGCTAGGATTTTGATTGAGATTGTGTTAATTAACTAGGTCAATTTAAGGAAAACTAATATATTAACAATGTTGACTTTTCTAATCCATGAGCATAGTAAATATCTCCATGTATTTAGGTTTTCTTTAATATTTTTCAGTAATGTGTTGCGTTAAGTGTATAGCCTTGCTTATCTTTTAATTAACTATTAGTCATTTTACGTTTTGGCACTATTATAAATAGAATGTTCTTTATTTCATTTTTTCAACTGTTTTTCCTGTTATATAAAAATACAAAAGTTTTGGATAATTACTTTATATCTTGCAACTTTGATAAAATAATCTATGATTTAGTAGCTCTTTTGTGGAGTATTTAATAACATCTATGTAAGCAGCCATGTCTTATATAAATACTAGAGGCCCGGTGCACAAA
>NW_006284760.1:2725-3082 GCF_000327345.1 Myotis davidii | reverse complement strand
TGCTGTGTAAGAAACAGCACAGTATGGCTGTCCCAAGTTGGTGGACAGCTCTTCTCTATACAGTGATGCAGGGATCCAGGCTCTATCTTTTCATGGTTATGCCTCCTCAGGGCCTCAGAATCCCTTTTATTAAAGCAGAAGGGAAACAGTCAGGAAGACTGTGCAAGGAAGGTAGACCAGCCATGCAAGGGGCCCAGTCAATTGCCCGGCACATTGCACTAGCCAGAGCTCAGTGATGTTGCCATACCTACCTCAAAGGCCTCTGGGAGATGTAGTACAACTCTGGGCCCAAGACGAGGAGGGAATGGTTCTTGGTGACAGTCTCTGTCATGAGTACTTTCTTAGGCACTTGGGCTG
>NW_006284760.1:0-1187 GCF_000327345.1 Myotis davidii | reverse complement strand
CTTCATGAGCAAAGGAAAGACACTACCTCCCTTTTTTCTATAATTGTTTTTGCCTGTATTGTTTTTATTGCTCAGAATTATATACTTAGAATGTTTGAAGCATATTACATTTTTTAGTATGATAGTTTTATAGTATATATTCTTTTTATTTATTTTTAATATATATTTTATTGTTGATAGTATTACACATATCTCTCCCCACCCCCTGTTTCCCTTCTCCTCCCAGTACCTACCCACCTACCCCCAAGTCTTCACTACCTTATTGCCAGTGTCCATGGGCTAGGCATATTAGACCTTCAGTCTTATGCCAGCACTTTCTCATGTATCTACACATGTTCAGTGTCTCCACACTCTGGTGTAAGCCTCTGTCCCTTGGAGAATTCTAGGAGATGTCCTCAGTGTCTAATGACTCCCCACCTTACCCCTGTGCCCTCTGGTCCCGTCTAGGTCACAGTCTTAGTGTCACCAAGCACTAGACTGAGCCTCTCTCACTGAGAGAGTTATAGAACATGTCCTCAGTATATAACAACCCCCATTCTTATCCTCACCCACTCTGGTGCATTTTAGGCTACAGTCTCAGTGGCCCAGCTCTAATCTGAATCTTCTCAGCCCCCAGCAGGTTCTGACTGCTTTCTCGGTATCTCACATCACCCTCTTCTCTCATGGGTTCTAGGCCACTTTCATGGTGTTCCAAGCCTTGGCCCAATACCAGAGGGATGTCCCTGACCATGAGGATCTGAATCTGGATGTGTCCATTAACCTGCCCAGCCGCAGCTCTGCGGTCACGCACCGCATCCTCTGGGAATCCGCTAGCCTCCTGCGATCAGAAACGGTACAGCTGCTTGGCCAAACCCTCCTCGTGCTCATCCTCCAGCCAGTCAGAGTCTGCATGAGGCAGGAGGGAGTGCAGGTGACCATTGCAGCCAGGGAAGGCTTGGCTCTCAACATCTTCTCTTCTCTCCCCACTCCCTGCAGACCAAGGAAAATGAGGACTTCACATTAACAGCTAAAGGGAAAGGACAAGGCACCTTGTCGGTAAGGACCGGAGCCCACACCTGCTTTGCTCACCACCTTCTCTCAGCCCCTCTGGCCCAGAGGGACCATCTCCTTTGCAAGTCAAGTTTGCTGACACCTAGTCTCCCCTCCCATTTCTTCAGGTGGTGACAATGTACCAGGCCAAGATCAAA
>NW_006284759.1:0-207 GCF_000327345.1 Myotis davidii | reverse complement strand
TTTATTGATTTCAGAGGGAAGGGAGAGGGAGAGCGTCAGATACATCCATTATGAGAGAATAATGGATGGGCTGCCTACTGCAAGTCCCTCACTGGGGATCAAACCCACAAACTGGGCATGTGTCTTTGACCAGGAATAAAACCCAGGAATAAAACCCTGGACCCTTCAGTTTAAAGGCCGACACTCTATCCATTGAGCCAAACAGGC
>NW_006284758.1:0-404 GCF_000327345.1 Myotis davidii | reverse complement strand
GTGCTCCATGCACTTCATGGTGACCAGTTGCCCGTTCGGTCATGACGCCACCTAGCTCTTTATATATATTAGAACTAGAGGCCCGATGCATGAAATTCCTGCAAGAGTAGGCCTGCCTTCCTCTGGCTGCCGGCACTGGCTTCCCTACAGCACCCGGGTCCGGGGCCTCCCTTGCAGAGGGAAGCCCCGTCTACCTGCTGCAGCCTGCTGGTCGGAGGTCTGGGCCTCCCTCTGCGGGGTGATCATAGGGCAATGGCTGGGCCTGACCAATCATATCATACCCACCTTGGCTGGCCTGGCACCAGTGGGTGTCATAGCACGATTCCGGATGGTCGTCTGGATGGTTGCCCGGATGGTTGCCCGGACGGTCATTCTGCTATACGGCTGTTCAGTTGATTTGCATA
>NW_006284757.1:0-267 GCF_000327345.1 Myotis davidii | reverse complement strand
GTGTGTGTGTGTGTGTGTGTCCGTCCGTCCGTCTGTCCCAGGGCCCCGAAGAGGCTCAAGGCGCCAGAAGACCAAGTACAACAAAAACCAACTCAAGGTTCTTATCGAGGCCTTTGAAAAGGAACCATACCCAGATTCCACTGAGAGAGAGAAACTAGCCAAGCAAATCCAGATTCCTGAGTCAAGAATCCTGGTAAAGTGTCAATTTGTGCTCCTTGAGGGAGGGAGAGCCTGTTTAAAAGGCAAGCTGTAAGCAAACACCTGAAT
>NW_006284756.1:14500-16084 GCF_000327345.1 Myotis davidii | reverse complement strand
GGAAGGAGATATCTGCAGGGGACAGAACAGCAGCTCATTAGGTGTGTGAGTGTGTGTGATTGTGTGTGTGTGTGTGTGTGTGTGTGTGTGTGTGTGTGTGTGTGTGTGTTGTCGAGTCAAAAAGTTTGCCCACCCCTGGTCTAGGGTCAGGCCCTTCTTTCACATTGAGTAGTCCTTTGTTTATTCAGGAATCTGAGCCCCTCTCCTCTCTGTGCCCCACTCACTTCCCGTGTCCAGTCCCCCTCCCCCCACGCCTTGGCTGGAGGTGATGACACCTGCTGACTGCACATCCCTGAGTGGCGGTCACAGGGGTTATGGGAAGTGTGCAGAGGCCTGACCCACAGCAGGTCAGCCCCCACAGAGGTACAGGTTGTGAGATTAGATACCTTTGTCCCAGTTAGTAATTAGCTGCTGCCTGGGGTCCCCCAGGAGACTTCCCCTTGGTATCCCAGCTCCTTCTGCAGGACCTCCAGATCTTTTCCCTTTTAGTCTCAAAGAATGGAAGCCTGTCCCACCAGGGCACCCCCAACATTCATTGCACTGGGTTCTGTGGCTGCCCATGAATATGTGATCAGGTGACTTGAGCTGTGGATCTTTGGGAATATGGGATCTTAACTCTGAACCTTGTTCACAGACGGTGTTGTGTGGGCCGTTGGGGGACCCAGGAACCGGCTTCCAACCAGGGCGGCAGCGGCACTCATAGCTGCTCTCGGTGTTGTGGCATTGGGTGGATTTGTGGCAAGAGTTTTGCCCTGGTTGACAATCATCTACATCTGAGGACGAACCAGAGAGAGTGTCAGGCCCTTCTTCTACTCCCTACACACAACCCTCCTGTCCCTTCTCTCAAAGTACACTGAGGACACCCCCCACCTCTCCCCTACACCCTGCTTAACAGCTATGTAGTCCGACAGTATACAAACTTGTGGTGACATTTTCCAGTGTAAAAGCACCATAGGCTCAGAGCGCTCCTGCAAGGTGGACAGGACAGGACTGTGTGTGTGCCAGTGTCATCCCAAAGCTGTGACCCCACCTGTGGGGCAGGATGGACTGGGAGGAGACCTGTGATGGACTTATAACCAGGGAGGCTGCCACGCTGATAGCTCCCATGCGCTGAGTCTGTGGGCTGTGGCACTGCCATGCATAGAGCTGCGCTCATGCCATTTTAGAACAGAATCTGAAGCTCAGCCCTGCCCGGCCCAGGTCCCCTCTCCTCACTGCCTGCACTGGGCACACACCATTGCTGACGGTGCTGCCCCTTCTCTGCCAAAGCTCCCTATGGCAGCTGCCTTTCAGATGGCTCAGCAAAGGAAAAATGATGTGGTTCTTTTATGGGATCTGAACTCTGAACCTTCACAGACGGTGTTGTGTGTGGGCCATTGGGGGACCCAGGAATCGGCTTCCAGCCAGGATGGCAGCGGCACTCATAGCTGCCCACAATGTTTGGCAGTGGGTTCTTTTTGGGTGTGTGTTTTAAAAATATGTTTTTATTGGTTTTAGGGAGAGAGGAAGGGAGAGGGATAGAAAATAGAAACATTGATTGGTATCCTCCTGCACACCCCCCATTGGGGATGGAGTCCACAATCC
>NW_006284756.1:13112-14223 GCF_000327345.1 Myotis davidii | reverse complement strand
CTTTATCAGTGGCAAATCCAGGAGGGAAACTGAGTCCTGAGGGCAGAACTTCCTGACCAAGAACTCCTGCCTACGTCTTCCTGACTGCTGGACCAGGTCTCCTTCTGCGAACCAGAAGTCACAGCTCTGGCCTAACTCACATGGGACTTGTCATCACTTCCTGCCAGTCCAGGGGATGCCTTCAGGGGAATCAGAAGGGCACCATCACCATCCCAAGGAAAGATGAGGAAAGGGAAGGGTCTGGGGGTGCTCACAGGGGCTCCAGAAGGCAACCCCCGGCCCAGAGGGCCCTGCCACTGCCCTGCTCTGTGGCAGGACTTTTCGGGAAGGCGAATCCTTAGGCAGAGCGTTACCAGGCCCTTGGCATTTTTGAAACCTGAGAATCTTCTCCTGCCTCCTGGGGCTGTGGGACCGGAGTCAGCTCCCTCCCCAGCTGCATCCAGTCCATCCTCACAGTGTCCTCCGGGGGCCTCTACCTTTCCACAGCTTCAGGCCCTGAGGGTTGAGCTCAAATCCTGCCAGGCACATGCAGGTGTAGCTGCCATGGGTGTCGACACAGTTGCTGCAGCTTTTACAGATTCTGGGGTTCAGCTGCCTTTTGTCCATACCTCGAAGGGGAAGGAGAGCGTGGTGGATTCCTACAGCCATGGGCAGCCCTCAAGCCTGGGAGTCAGCCACATTTCCTGCCATGGAAGGGTCTGGAAGGCCCCACTGCCTCCTGCCAGGTGAGTGGTGCCTTTTCAGATTCATATGGAGGTGTCCTATGGGTAAGCATGGTGGCCTAGGTGCTCTGTTGTCCAGATGTGGCCAGAAGTGGCCCAAGTCCTCACTCTGACTCCTTCCACCACCCTCCCCACCCGAATCCCTCTCCGGGAAGCTCCCAGCTAGGGCAGGGACATCACTGCCACCGGTGTCCCAGCCTGAGGATTTGGGCAAAGGCCAGTGTGGGCCTTCCTGGAACCAAGTGCGGGAGAAGTGCTGCAGGCCCTGAGCAGGCTCCTTTCGGTAGCCTTTGTCCTGACTCCCCCGGGTGGTGCTGTGGGCTGAGCTCTCCTTGGATTCCTGGTGACTCTGGTGAGACAGTGCCCTCCCATCCACACGACTTCTGAGA
>NW_006284756.1:12372-12851 GCF_000327345.1 Myotis davidii | reverse complement strand
AGCAGCATGGATTGACCTGTAGAGTATTATGCTAAGGGAAATAAGTCAGTCAGAGAAAGAAAAGTAAAAAAACTAATGAATAAAAATAGACCCAGAGACATAGAAGCGTGGAATGGACTGTTGAACCTTAGAAGGAAAGCAGGGGAGGGTGGATGGGAAGAGATGAACCAATGAACTTATGCATAACCCATGGACACAGACCATGAGGTGGTGAGAACCTGAGGGGGCAAGATGGGGACGGGCTGGTAGAGATTAATGAGGAAAAATATGACTTATGTTAATACTTTCAGCAATAAAGATAAAAAGTAAAGAGAAAGAATGAGTATAGTCTACAAACTACTATGTTGTGCTCTATGATCACATATACTTTCCCAGCATTTCTGTGAGGTAAGCACCATTGTCACTCCCTTTTAAAGATAGGTAAAGTGAGGCACAGACAGGTGAAGAACGTGTCCAAGGTCATACAACTAAGAAAAGGA
>NW_006284756.1:9203-11104 GCF_000327345.1 Myotis davidii | reverse complement strand
CAGAAGTTCAGGAAACATACTGGAGCCATATGGCCTTGGTTCTACTCCCAGATTTTGGTGAGGTGCCTCATTCCTCAGTTTCCCCTTCTGTAGAATGGGGATGAAGAGGGGGCCCATTTCCTAGAGTGTGAGAGTTAAGCAGACAAGTACTGCCTGGTGTGTCAGAGTTCTTACTGCCATCATGTCTTTATGTAAAAATGAAGGGGTTGGGCCAGGTGTCCTCTCAGATCTCTTAAATCTAAGGTGCTCCAGCCCACACCCTTCCTCAGGGACACAGGTGCCAGCACACTGCACCCACATCTGTTCACTACAACGACCAGCTTGGGACCCGGTGGTGACATTTCATGCCCTGGCTCCCTGCACACAGGAAGATGCTGGGGGCTCATGTTAGGGGTGGTGCTGCGCGGGACCCCCAATCCTGCTCTTTCTGCTGCTCAGGGCACCCCATCCCACGGCATGTCCTGGGGGTTCTCCTTAAGTCAGCAGGGGTCTAGAGAGGAGGACCTGTTCATCAGAGAGACAGACAAGGAGACAGAGATGCAGAGAAAATGAAGAGATGAGAGGCAGACAGAAGACACAGAGAAATGGAGAGAGAAACAGAGAGGCAGAGTTAAGAAGACAGTGATCTAGAGAGATGGACAGAGAAACGGGGAACTCCTAGGAAGGGAGAGAAACAGATGCCAGAGATTAGACAGAGAGACAGGGAGAGAAAGAGAGATACGGAGAGATTGAGAGATTGAGATCCTCATACAGAAACAGAAGTGGAAGGGAGAGAGGGAGGGCATCTGGGCAGCATGTGGGGTGTGGGGAGGGCTTGAGCATCCATCCAGTCCCTGCAGATCTAGAAATGCTAGGGAGGCAGCCCAGACCCAGATAATCCAAGGAGGCCCGATGAGGGCAGCGGGTGGAGGGATGGGGGCCAGGGAGGCAGAGCAGGTGTGAGTCACTTCCAGGGCCAAATGAAAGGATAACTCATTTCTCCCAGTCCCCAATGGAGGGGCTCGCAGGGGAATTTTGGGATCAGTCATTGTGAGCACAACTTGAGGAGCTGTGGAGGGTGCAGACTGGAGGGCTCCCTGAGCACTCAGTCCCAATGTCCAAGTTTGATACCCCTCAGGCCAGCAGAGGGCAAAGACTCCCACACCCTCCCCGAGGCCCTCGCAGATGTGGTGAACAGGCTAGAACTCCTGTCCTTTTCCTCTCTGGGCACAGGGTTTGGTTAGTTCTCCCTTTGGTGGAACCCACTTCCTCTTTGTAGGACAGACCACAAAGTGACCTTTCCTGGCAGGGTGGGTCCTGGGCCGATTGGTCCCCAGCTCCCAAAGCCCCAGTAGCAACGTTTATACTCACAACTGCCCTATGAGACAGAGGGTCTGTTTATGTCCACTCTGCAGATGGACAAACTGAGGCTCAGAGCCCAGAAAAGGCTTATGGAGAAACTGGTGAAGAGGGGGCTGGGGAAGATGGAAGTGAGGGGGCAAATTCTCCAGACCCTGCAAGGAGGGGGTTCTTTGTTCTGAGCTGGCCTTTCCTGCCCCACCACGGACGCTGCTGGACCAGACCTCCACCTGGGGCCCAGGACATCACCCAAACAGGAGCCTGGAGATGGGTGGCTGGTTGCTGCTCCCAGTGCCATCTGGTTTGCATTCCCCTAGCTGAGCCCTTGACAGTCAGATTCCTGCCTGGGGCCCCTGTGGCAGGGGTGGAGCAGTCATTCTCTCCTTGCTCTTCCTGCTAAGGATCCCCCTCCTGCAGCCCATCCCCAATGAAATAATAATAATAGTAACATTAACAGCAACAACAATAATAATGTTTACTTAATTCTCACTGTGAACCAGGACTCAACCATTAACACAAGCCAGTAAAGTGGAGACCAGTCTTGCTCTGCCACATTTCACAGA
>NW_006284756.1:4898-6248 GCF_000327345.1 Myotis davidii | reverse complement strand
AGTGACAATTCCGGCTACTCCAGGTGGCGTTTTCACGGAAATGTGCTTTCAAATATTAGGAATTCAGGTTTCCAGAACTCAGACTTTGTCTATAAAGCCTTGGAATGAAGAGAATAGTGTTTATCCATTTCTTTACTCATTTACACTTGCTTTCAAGTTTTTACTATTACAAAAAATCCCCCAGTGAACATTCTTTGTACACATGTCCTTGTGCACTTTTGTGAATAGTTCTGTGGGGTAGAGTCCAAAAATGAATTGCTGGGTCAGTGGGCTTGCAGATTGAAAAAATGATAGATGCTGTCAGATTGTCTTCTAAAAGTATGAGACAACCTGGGAAAATGGATCAGACACATGCAAAAAATGAAACCTGACCACCAACTTACGCCATACACAAAAATAAACTCAAAATGAATAAAGGGCTTAAACATAAGACGGGAAACCATAAAAATCTTAGAGGAAACCACAGGCAGCAAAGTCTCAGACATATGTCGTAGCAATATCTTTACCAATACAGCTCCTAGGGCAGTGGTCAGCAAACTAATTAGTCAACAGAGCCAAATATCAACAGTACAAAGATTGAAATTTCTTTTGAGAACCAAATTTTTTAAACTTAAACTAAATAGGAAGGTCCATTCAACTTTAAATTCATGGTTTTTTTCTTTGCTTCTTCTTTGTAGCCATCTCAAACAGGGCACCTAAAAAAAATGTTTCATCTTATAATAATAAAGCCACCAACACAAAAGAATTACAATTCTTAAATTGTGAAAAAATACCTGTAGGATTTTCAGCTGGTTGGAAAAATACAGGTAACTTTATGCTTCGAGTAGGTACTTTTGTTACCTGTGCTTGATTTGCTGGACGTGTATGATCATGGTTTGCTGGGCACTTAGCTTATTGAACATGATGTATAAACAGTGAAATAATACTATTCCTATGAAGAATCCTACTATCATGACTCCCCAAATGAGGAGGTTGGCTGGGTTTAACCAGGAAGTTAGATGGCTGAGGGCAACACTTAAGAACCACCCTTGTCCCGTGGAAATCCCATTATCTAGAGTCCACTTAATGAGGTTAGGGCTACTGCTATCAGCCCATACCATCCCGTTTTATGGCAATGAGATCGGTTCCGCTCCGTCACAGGGTAAGTCCACAGAGCAGTTAGACACTTGGACAGCGGGGAATTGTAGGCTGTTGGCGCTGACAGGCATGAGAACCCCTAGATGAGGTATGGCCGCCCATACATGTTGTGCTCACGCGTGAGAGTTCATTGTAATGATGGCACACATTAATAGGAATAATGTCCCTTCTGATGGATTGCCTTCTGGTACCATGTGTACAGCTTGGTCCTGT
>NW_006284756.1:0-457 GCF_000327345.1 Myotis davidii | reverse complement strand
AAGCTGCAACTTGCCTGGTCCCCCCAATTTCTTCTGTCTCAGTTTCAGCCTTCCTTGAGCTTTGAGAAACTACTTTTGGCTTGTCGAAAACAGCCCAGGAATCTGTGGGGGCAGAGGGCTCTGGAGGGGAAAATGGAGGTCAAGGGTCTTCTGTTCCCTCGTCCGCACCTCTGGTGGCGGAGAGCCAGGGGTTAAATGCTATTAGGATAGCCCAGAGCTTTTTTAGCTCCCTTTCTGTTACCTTTACTCGCCTGCTGTGTAACGAGGCATGGAGTGCTCAAGCCTGAGGGGCTCGGGCTGAGGCGGGAAGGTTTCCCATAGTTACAGAGGGGCACTCACCCAACTCAACGCTTTCTTGCTGGGGTCCCTGCTCAGGGAACCAGAATGAGGCAGGGAGTCCCGCGGGGGTGAGGCCGACAGAGTTCTAACGAAGCATGCCCGACTCTGGAGACCAGGT
>NW_006284755.1:0-551 GCF_000327345.1 Myotis davidii | reverse complement strand
GCAGTAACCACTGGTTGTGATGGAGAATCCAGATACAGTGAAAGTTAGGGAGAGGGTCTGCGAGGGTTTCACCAGTCCTGGCCCAACTTCTGCAGCTGCACCTGGGACAGGACACCTGGGGAAGAGAGAACACAGTGAGTCCTGGGCTCACCTGCAGGGTCCCCATCTCCTCACCTCTAAGCCCCGAGTCACTCACATCTGGGAGCTGACAGCAGGAAGAGGTATAGCCACACGGGATTCATGTCTTGCAGGTGAGGTCCTCGTCCCCCAAAAGTATTCTTCAGGGTGAGGAGACCCTGCATTTAAGTGAATGCCAACTGTGTGTGTGTCTGGTGGCCATGTGGCATTTGCATATGGGATGTGTCTGATCATACAAAGGGCACGAGGTGGTGGAGGTCCTGGTCTCTGGGGCTTCTCCTGGAAGGAGGGGTTGACTGTGCCCTCAGAGAACCAGGCCCTCCTTGGGGTCCTGATCACCGTGCCCAGGGACCTCTCCTTCCACACCAGGAAGGTGGTCGGGGAAATAGGATGTGGGCACAATCAGTGACTCC
>NW_006284754.1:0-233 GCF_000327345.1 Myotis davidii | reverse complement strand
AGAGATTGAAACATAAATGATGAGAGAGAATCAGTGATTGCCACCTTTCTGCATGCCCCACTCCTGGGATGTTGCCCAAAACAAGGGTATGTGCCCTGACTTGGAATCCAACAGTGACCTCCTGATTCATCGGTTGACGCTCAACCACTGAGCTATGCTGGATGGGCTGGCTGTTCCTGCACTTTTAGGATTCACAGAGGTCCCTGTGTACCTAGCTCTGGTCAACAGGATGT
>NW_006284753.1:0-412 GCF_000327345.1 Myotis davidii | reverse complement strand
CCCTCTTAATGCCCCCTCTCCTGGCCTGGTCACTCAAAACTGCCTCCCCCTGCTGGCCTGGTTACTTCACGCAGCCTGCTAGTTCACTTGTTTGGTCATCGCTCACTAACACCCCTGCTGTCCTAGTTGCCCCACGCAGCCTGCTGTTCAGTCGTTTGGTTGTCCTTCACTAACCCCCGTGCCAGCCTGGTCGCCTCGTGCTGCCTGCTTGTTCAATTGTTTGGTCGTTCCTCACTTACGCCCTCCGGCCCCCCGGCCTGGTTGCCCCACACAGCCTGTGCTCAGTTGTTTGGACGTCTCTCACTAACCCTCCTGCCGGCCTGGTCACCACACGCAAGCTGCTGTTTAGTCATTTGGTTGTCCCTTAGTAACCCCCCTGCCGGGCTGGTCATAGGCAGCCAACTTGTGAGGG
>NW_006284752.1:0-303 GCF_000327345.1 Myotis davidii | reverse complement strand
AGAAATGTAGCAAAATATAAAATTAACATCCAAAAATCTATGACATTTTTATACACCAACAATGAATTCTCAGAAAAACTAAAAAAAAAAAAAAAAAAATCCCATATACCATGGCAACAAAAAAATTGAGACACTTAATAATAAAATTAACCAAGGAGGTAAAACACCTGTACTCGGAGAACTACAGGACATTGAAAAAAGAGATAGAGGAAGATATAAAAAACTGGAAGAATATACCATGATCATGGATAGGCAGAATCAACATCATTAAAATTTCCATACTATTCAAAGCAAACTATAGAT
>NW_006284751.1:0-1219 GCF_000327345.1 Myotis davidii | reverse complement strand
TCCCAACACCATTTATTGAAGAGGTTGTCTTTAGTTCATTGTATGCCCTTGCCCCAATGTCAAATACTCATTGAGCATAATCGTTTGGGTTGATTTCTGGGTTCTCTGTTCTGTTCCATTGATTTATATGCCTGTTCTTATGCCATTATCAGGCTGCTTTGATTCAGTGGCTTTGTAGTATAACTTGATATCTGTTATTGTGATCCCTTAAACTCGGTTCTTTTATCTCAAGATTGTTGTAGCTATTCAGTCTCTTTTTTGCTTCCATATAAATTTTTGGTGATAGTGTATTCCTTCAGCCTTTTTTTTTGGCTAGGAAACTATATTCCCCTTTAATTTTAAATGATAGCCTTGCTAGATAGAGTAGACTTGGGCTCAGGTCCTTGTTTTTCATTACTTTGAATTCTTCATGCCAATCCCTTCTGCCCTAAAGTGTTTCTGTTGAGAAATCAGCTGACATTCTAATGGGTATTACCTTGTAGGTAACTTTCTATCTCTCTCTTGCGGCCTTTAAGATTCTTTCTTTGTCTTTAATGTTTATCATTTTGATTGTGATGTGTCTTGGAATGGGTCTCTTTGGGTTTAACTTGATTGAAACTCTCTGTACTTCCTGAACTTGTGTGACTTTTTTCTTCACAAGGTTAGGGGAGTTTTCTATCATTATTTCTTTAAACAGGTTCCTTATTCCTTGCTCAGTTTCTTCTCCTTCTAGTACTCCCATGATGTGGAAGCTGTTATGTTTCATGTCCCAACTTTCCCTTAAACTGTCCTCCTGCTTTGAAATTGTTTTTACTTTATGCTGCTCTAATTGGATGTTTTTTTCTACCTTGTCTTCCAAGTCACTGATTCAATCTTCTACCTCATTTAATCTAATTTTTATTACTTCCAGTGTATTCATTTTTTAAATATATTTTTATTGATTTCAGAGAGGAATGGAGAAGGGGAGATAGAAACCTCAATGATGACAAGAATCATTGATCACTTCCTCCTGCATGCCCTCTACTGGGGATTGAGCCCACAACTTGGGCAAGTGCCCTGACCAGGAATCAAACAACGACTTCCTGGTACATAAGTTGACACTCAACCACTGAGCCATGATGGCCAAGCTCAGTGTATTCTTAATGTCAGATATGTTATTCCTCATTTCCAACTGATTATTATTCATGATTTCTTTTCTTTATTATTGTTTATTCTTTTTTTAATTAAATCTTTATTGTTC
>NW_006284750.1:1511-2863 GCF_000327345.1 Myotis davidii | reverse complement strand
TCGCGATCCACAGGTTGAGAACCGCTGGTGTAGAAGCTTTTATTCTGAGGGAGGAGGCAACTTAGTTAGGTGTGGTTTAGAACAGATAAGTAGCCCCAGTATCCAGGAGGGTCTTAGCAGCTTTTTATGATAATTCCAAACTCTTCCAAACTATCAGTGAAGAGAAGGGGAAATGCCCTCAGAGCAACTCTATGTAACTTTTGTTTCTTTTCTCTTTCTGAATTCTATTTACATTTCCCATAATCTTTCTTACAGTGACCTGGCTTTCTTTAATAAAGACAGACTTCTCTATAGTAGTTCTTCAGCAGACTCTATTTGCTAATTCTATTGCTTTGCTCCCAGAAGCCAGTAGGTATATTAATTGGAATAGATCAAAATAGCCAAAACCATATTCTCTAACGGTTAAAGTCCTTTGCAAAACCCATCAAGGTCCCAAAGAAAGTCAGGGAAATCTTTATGAGGGTAGATTCCTTAATTCTGTTCTATTCCAAGCGTAGCAGGACAGTAAGAGGCTAGGGAAATTCCTCCACAGGTGGAATAAGGAAAATAGGACAAAACAATTAAACAAGGCCAAAGGATTTGAGCTTCACACCCAGCTAATGAATCATAAGATTTTATCTTCTCTAACCAAGGACACTTAGGAGGAAATGGTTTACACACTCCAGACCTTCTCAGGATAGAACAGCCTCAGTCCTGGTCCCTCTTCAATGATGTTATTGATGACATCCTTTAAAAATTAAACAAACCAGAAAAAAACTCTGACTCCTGTCTTTGGTTGCTGGAGCCATTTGGGGACTCAGCCCATGTGGTATCCAGATGACCTAATCCTATATAATAAAAGGCCAGGCGTCAAGACCAGAACCAGCTGGCCCTGCCCACCCCCAGGGAGCGGTTAGGAGCACCCCTAGGCAATGCGATAGGGTGCCAGTGTGATGGGGAAAAGTCGAAATGGAGGGGAAGGTCTTAAGGGTCTGCCGGGTTGGGGTGGTCAGCCCGAGTAGGTTTGGAGTGTGCTAGGGAAGGAAGAGGAAGATCTGATTGGAAAACGGCTCAGCACAGTACCTTTCTCATTGCGAACCAGGACGGCGCCAGCTGTGGCCTGAATGGGTGGTGGTTTCATGCGTGCGCTTGGGACCGACATGTTCACGGCAGCGGCAGGACTCCCGAAACCTCACTGAGTCAAATACTTCCAACGTCAAAGGTCAGAAATATCCTCTCCATCTAGAGGCCCTGGACCGGCAACGGGACTAAAGGAAACACCACTTAAGGAAGCACTAGAGAAACCGGAAGCATGCGACTAGAGGATTGTGGGATTGTGGAGGACGCCCGGGCGCCTAGAGGACTGTGGGGTG
>NW_006284750.1:0-991 GCF_000327345.1 Myotis davidii | reverse complement strand
ATGAATGGCAGGCGGAATGGTACCTTCCTCATCCGTGAGAGCAGCCAGCGGGGCTGCTATGCCTGCTCTGTGGTGGTGGACGGTGATACCAAGCCCTGTGTCATCTACCACAGGGCCCCTGGATTGGCTTTTGCCGAGCCCTACAACCTGTACAAGACTCTGAAGGAGCTGGAGCTGCATGACCAGCACACCTCCCCCGTGCAACACAATGATGCACTTACCGTCACATTGGCACATCCCATGCAAATCCCGTCCCCTTCCCCCCAACCAGCCCACTGACTCATACAGAGCAGGACACCATCTTTCTGTCTGTCTCTCTTCTTTGTGAATCTTTCTCTGTGTCAATCTCCCTCTTGCTTTCTCTGAGTCTCTCTTTTCCTGTCACTCCTTCTATCCCCATCTCTGTCCTCTCTGTCTCTCTTAGTCTCTGTACCTCTAAATCTCTGTTAGAGGAGCATACCTCTTCCAGCCCAAGCCCCCTTTCCCCATGGGCACTGCCCTCCCCTGGCTCTGGCTGCCCCCACCAGTTCCTACAGTTCCCCAAGCTCCCCCTGCCTGTACCTGCCATGTATACAAAGGCCCCTGGGGTGCTCAGCCTCAGCCTGGTGCTCTGATTTATAAGCCATAGACCTGGGGTCAGGGCAGGAAGTGGGCAGAAAGGAACTCCCTGGGCCACTTCTAAGAACCTCAGCTGTGGCATGCTGGGGTGGGGGTGGGACAGCTCCACAGACCCAACTTCCCCTCCTGAGGTGAAACCTGTGCGGGTTACCCCCACATGGAGCTGGTGCCCAGAAGCCTTCCTTCCCCCAAAAGCAAAATTATTAAACAATAACCTCAAGAGCTCGGCCCTCTCTGACCCCAGGATTCCCAGGAACCAAGGCTGCTGCAGGTACTGCTTGGCCCGCCGAGATGCACCGCTGCCCCCAGCACCTCCACTCAATGCAGTTTCAAGGTTTCACCTTGATCATGTTGAGTTCTGATTTTGTTTCTT
>NW_006284749.1:0-207 GCF_000327345.1 Myotis davidii | reverse complement strand
CCTCCTGCACACCCCCTACTGAGTATCAAGCCCTCAATCTACGCATATGCCCTTGACTGGAATTAAACCCTTGAACCTTCAGTCTGCAGGCCAAACTCTATCTACTGAGCCAAACCAGCTAGGGCCCTTCCTTCTTATTTTAGAAATAGAACATTTCAGGTAGAGTAAATATCTTGTTTCCTATGTTTCCCTCTCACATTATCTCTT
>NW_006284748.1:0-321 GCF_000327345.1 Myotis davidii | reverse complement strand
CTCCCGATTGTTTGCGCCGCTCCCTCCGCGCCGTCCGCGGCGCGCCGCCCCACTCCGCGTGCACTCGTACCTCAGAATTTCACTTCAGCACTGCGCCGCCTCTGAGTCTGGAAATAATATTCTCTTTACTCCTAGTTGTAGAATTTCCACTCAGCCAGCCCTCCTGTGGCTCTGGACGTTGTCCTTTCCCTGGATCAAGCTTAATTTGAAGTGGTTGTTTTAGGCAGCAATCTCTGGTGTTAAACTGTGCCGCCATCTTCGGTTCTCCCCATATTTCCCTTTTTTATCGCGCAAATGTAACATGAAGTGAATCATCAGTGA
>NW_006284747.1:0-254 GCF_000327345.1 Myotis davidii | reverse complement strand
AATAGTATTAAATAAATTCACGAGGCAAGCACATTTTCTGCCCCATTCGCATAAAACTTTACCTTAAAACTCCACCCCTGAAATCCCATCCTGCCTCAGTGAGCAGACACTCCTTTTGTGATTGGCTAAGTCAGAGGGAGGGGCCTTTACTGTTCCAAGATGGCAGCCCCCAGGGGTGCGGCAGGCCATGCGGCCAACATGGCAGCTCAAAGTGGCGGCTATCTAAACTGTTCTTTGACAGAGCAAACCAAAAA
>NW_006284746.1:0-229 GCF_000327345.1 Myotis davidii | reverse complement strand
GCGGAGAACTGTCCCTGTGGTTTTGCTAACACTTAAGAATATGCTCCAAAGAAGCAGGCCAAGAGATCAACCAAAGGACTTGCATGCATACATATGAGCAAAACCAATGGACACAGACAATAGTGGGGTGAGGGCTTGTGCTTGGGGGAGGTGGTAGTGGGGGAGAGGTCAATGCAAAGGCTTCTCTTCCTTCCCATCCAGAGAGCTTGCTCTTGCCTCATTTATTTGC
>NW_006284745.1:0-564 GCF_000327345.1 Myotis davidii | reverse complement strand
TTTTAAACAGTGTATGGAGTATATAGAACATAGGTAGTACTGAAGTAACTATATTCTTATATTTACATTTATATGTGATATAGAACATAAGTAGTACTGAAGTAACTATATTCATATATTTACATTTATATGTAACTGTCACTTATCTATACTAATAATAGAGGAATATGCAAATTTTCCAGGACACTGTCACATAATGACCAATCAAGATGGGGCAGGGTCACAGCGGAGAGCTCTTAGCACACCTGTGCCAGGGGTCCAAAGAGCGTGGAGAGGAAGGTAGAGCAGATAGGCAGTTAGGGCAATCTGGCCAGGAGGGGAGAGCAGTTAGGAGGATCAGGTCAGCAGGGGAGAGCAGTTACGGCCATCACTCTTGTTGGGAAGCAGTTAGGGGCATCAGTCAGGAAGGCAGGTGAGGTGAGTGATTAGGAGCCAGTGGTTCCAGATTGCATGAGGGATCCTGGATTGGAGAGGGTGAAGGCTGGGGTGAAGGACCCCCCAACCCCCTTACACAAATTTCATACACTGGGCCTCTAGTTTATATATAATCTATATGACATGTGC
>NW_006284744.1:0-754 GCF_000327345.1 Myotis davidii | reverse complement strand
AATGCAAGAATGAAATCTAGGAAGAAGAGTGATCTGTGTTTTCTTTACAGAGTTATCAAAAATATTATTTTGGGAAAAATGTTTTTTCCTCTTTAATCACTATTTATTTATGTATATATATCTAGAGGAGACAGGTTATTGTGCATTTTTGGAGTGTATTGTTTATAATAGTTAAGAACAGATGAACAATCATATTTTTGATCGACTATTAATCAATAAAGAAACTACATAATATATACCTGTAGTAAATTTACATATGTCTATATATTTTTATACGTATTATGTTCCATTATAACATATATGTTTATATCACATTTATATTTATATATACATTTGAACTAAATACTAATTTGTTATATTTTTATATATTTATATATACTTATTATATACATTATATATATTTATTTGAACTAGAGACTATCATTTACTAGCTATGTGACCTTGGAAATATTATTTATACTCTTTGAGGCTCAGTTGTCTATAAATTGGAAAAAATTTATCACTCTCTGCATTGTTATTAGAATTACAAGTTATACATCTCTCATTTAATGTTACTTTCTAACCTCCCTTTCCTGAGTCATATGATTCCTGTCTTTTTCTCACACATTAAGAGGGGAGTTATGACTCCAGTGACTGTAAGGTTCAAGTAATATGAATGGCTGAATGGTGTCTGACATAAAACAATCTAGCAAGGTGAGGAATTTGTCAGATTTGCCTTGTTTGTGTGTGCCCTTCCTAAGGTGGAATTACTCTA
>NW_006284743.1:0-202 GCF_000327345.1 Myotis davidii | reverse complement strand
AGCTGAGAAATGGGCAGATACATCCCAGGAGGTACAGGAGCCTACAACACTCACTCGTTCACCCACAGGTACTTACAGCCTGTTGCAGGCACTTGGGGTGCAACAAGATCTGACAAGCCCCTGCCCACATGAAGCTCATGCTCTATGGGGAGGAAGCAGACAAGGGAATATCTAGATGTGATGTTAGGTCCCCACAATGCCA
>NW_006284742.1:0-272 GCF_000327345.1 Myotis davidii | reverse complement strand
TGTAGTCAAATTCTTGGTTTCTTAAGGTTTGTTGATGAAACTTGCCCTTGGTTGCCTGAAGAGGGAACTGTCAACTTTCAAACCTGGGGTAGGATTGGAAAGCATTTGCATGACTGATACACAGCAGAAGGTCCAGAGAAGATTCCTAGTCCCACATTCACATTATGGTCTCTAATTCGTGATTGCCTTGATCCAGCCCAGTAGAGTTAAAGAATGTCTCGGCAGGGTGTGGCCACGGTTTTGCAGCCTACAATGTAGGGGTGGGAATCTTT
>NW_006284741.1:0-322 GCF_000327345.1 Myotis davidii | reverse complement strand
AGGCCAGACTGCCACTGTGGTCCCCCAACATGGCGATTGAGGGCAGGAGGGCTGGGGCGCAGGCCATGATCAACCCCAAGCGAGGACCACGGTTAGCGAAGGGCAAGAGGGCGGGGGCACAGGCCAGGCAGCATCGCAGACCCCCAATATGGCAATCAAAGGGCAGGATGGCCTGCATCTCTCCATCGCCATGATGATCGGAGGGCGGGAGGTCGGTGTTGCAGGCCAGGCAGCAACTGCAGAACCCCCGGTGCCGGGGTTGCTGTCTGGAATGCTTCCAGGGATCACCATGGCAATTGGAGGGTGGGAGGGCCAGAGCACA
>NW_006284740.1:0-229 GCF_000327345.1 Myotis davidii | reverse complement strand
TTGCTGGGGCCAGAGCCTTCAGTCTTTGCTCTGCGCCTTCATATTCAAATTAACCTGCCATCTTTGTTGGGTTAATTTGTATACTCTTTATTGGCTGGTGGGTGTAGCGGAGTGATACCAATTTGCATATTTCTCTTTTATTAGTGTAGATAGAGAGACTAGAGGCCCAGTGCTTGAAAATTCATTCACTAGAGGGGAGGTCCCTCAGCCCGGCCTGTCCCCTCTCACA
>NW_006284739.1:0-586 GCF_000327345.1 Myotis davidii | reverse complement strand
TTCCAGTACTATGTTGAACAGGGGTGGTGAAAGCGGGCATTTCTGTTCTTAAGGGAAATGGTTTCAGTTTTTGCCCATTGAGTATGATGTTGGGTGTAGGTTTATCATATAAGGCTTTTATTATGTTGAGGTATGATCCTTCTATTCCCACTTTGCTGAGCATTTTTATCAGAAAAGTGTTGGGTTTTGTCAAATGCCTTTTCTGCATCAATTGATATGATTATGTGATTTTTGTCTCTCAATTTGTTTATGTATTGGATCACGTTTATTGATTTGTGAATATTGTACCAGCCTGGCATCCCTTGAATAAATCCCACCTGGTCATGGTGTATTATCTTTCTAATGTAATGCTGGATCTGGTGTGCTAGAATTTTGTTGAGGATTTTAGCATCTATGTTCATCAGGAATATAGGCCTATAATTCTCTTTCACTGTGTTGTCTTTATCTCATTTTGGGACTAGGGTAATGCTGGATTCATAAAAAGAGCTTAGAAGTGTGCTTTCCTCTTGAATCTTTTGGAATAGTATGAGGATTGGTTTTAGTTCTTCTGTGCTATTCAGTAAAACTCCCCTGTGAAGCCATCTGG
>NW_006284738.1:0-236 GCF_000327345.1 Myotis davidii | reverse complement strand
CTTTTGCCCTTTACTAGTTTTAGCCACAGAGGTTGTGCCTCGGTCCAGCCTTGTCTAGTTCCGCTTTGCTGCAAACTCTAATTAAGCCTTTCCTGAGCTTCGACCTTAAAACCTTCCAGGATCAATGTAGGGTAGAGTCCAGGGCTTTGCCATGTCCTCATGTTCAGCTTAGACTTTGCCGGCAGCATGACGGTCCCCAACAGCTGTTTTCATTTCTGAGCTTGTTTATTTCTTCT
>NW_006284737.1:0-407 GCF_000327345.1 Myotis davidii | reverse complement strand
ATTTGTGCTCTGATCTTTATTATCTCCTTCCTTTTGCCAAGTCTAGGCTTTTCTTGTTGCTTTATTTCTCATTCTTTGAGTTGTAGAGTTAGATGATTTACTACCATTTTTCCTTGTTTTTTTTTTTTTTGAGGTAGGCCTGAGGAGCTATAATCTTCCCTCTCAGGACTGCTTTCATTGTGTCCCATAGATTTTGGATTGTTGTGTTTTTATTGTCATTAGTTTCCAGGATGTTTTTAATTTCTTCTTTGATCTCATTGGTAACCCAATCATTATTTAGTAGCATGCTATTCAGCTTCCAAGTGTTTGAGTTTTTTGGATTGTTTTTATTATTGTTTATTTCTAATATTTGCCACTGTGGTCTAAGACGATGCTGGTACGATTTCAATCTTCTTGAATTTGGGGAG
>NW_006284736.1:78150-79412 GCF_000327345.1 Myotis davidii | reverse complement strand
TTTTCATGAGGCAAATTACTTTTTACATTCAAGAGGCTCTGGAAAACCACACTTGAGCCTTGATGCTTTTTACTTTCAAGAGGCTCTGGAAAACCACATTTGAGTCTTGCAAAACAGGTTCTGGCTTACCTGGTCTTTTCAGATGTAAGTTGACCACATTCTTTAAGATTTTGCTACAGGTGGGAGGTGACTATCCCCTTTCTCTACTACGAAAAGCTTTCTTAATTAACAAAGGGCCAGTTTTTTTTTTTCCTTTGGAAAAACTGTTCTTTATTGTGGAAATGCCAATCCTGCTGCTAGAATTTAGCTAGCATCCTTTTTCCCTGGGTGAATGATTAGTCTTGGGATCCATCCTGCACATTGAGAGGAGATTCCAGCTTAAAACTCTATCCAAAATCGGATGGTGCACACATTAGTTTTAAGCCAGCTTTTCTCCTTACACATGCACAGAAATCCCAGATGCATTTACTTGGGGAGGGGGTGACCTGTTTTCACAGACCCTCACTCAGTCACCCAACCACCACACAAAAGAGGGGGAAGGCAGTCCCCCTCCCTCCACACTCGCACACTTTCACCAGACATTCATTCAGAGTTTAAACAATCCATTCAATTCCTAACAACTTCCCAACCCCTGAGGGAGCTCTAAAGCCTCCCCCAATCTCCTTGAAATGATCAATCACAATACCCAAAGGAGCAGTCTGAGTCCGTCCCATTCTGTCTGTCCAGTACAAACACAGAACACTAAACAGGGCCCGAAAGTACAGCCTTCCAACTCCATGGAAGCAGAACCAAAACAGGCTTCCAATTCCATGGAAGCAAAACCCGAAAGCTAGACGATGGCCTTATGCCAAACCGGCGAGTGCGACCCACCTCGTCTCAAATCCGCGAGAGGCATACTCATCGCTCGTGAGGGGCATATCCATCCCTCATGAGGGGCATACTCATCCCTCCTGGGGAGCGGAATGTCTTCCAACTCTCCCCCGCCTGTGGTCTTTCACGGCGCATCCACCTAGACCTCTCAGGCACTTACAGATTCCAGAAACGAGCTCACACAGAACAGAACACACAATGACACAGACCTACCGCGGTCAGTCAGACTCTTCGGATCGGGGTCCCTCAATGGTCTTGGGAATCCCAGACGAGCCCCCGAAATGTTGTGCCCAGGTTTCAAGATTCCCAAGGGCCCACCAGGGAGCCAGCGAGTCTGATGCAAAAGCAAAGAGTCATTTATTTCAAACCTAGGTTTGGCTCCCCTGCCCCCT
>NW_006284736.1:72720-78027 GCF_000327345.1 Myotis davidii | reverse complement strand
TTGAAGGTCTGAGGCATGGTTATGCATTTTGAATGTGAAGTATGGTACCTATTTGCTTTGTTTAACAATGGACAGGTTACTTTGATTTTCTGAATTGTATATATCAACCCATTCGATTGAATGACTATCCCATTGATTGTTATCTTACTGGTTTTAGAAAGCACATTCTTCTGTACCTGGGAAACAGGACAGCACAATTATCCTAAGTTGTTTTAGTGGCTACAGATAATGCGTTCCAGTTGACTCAGTGGTCCCAAGACCAGGACAATTACTCTAAATTACCTCTATGCCTCTAGATAATGAGTTCCTGGCAACCCAGTGGTCTCAAGACCTGAGGGCTCTAGATAATGTATTTCTGTCAATTTAGTGACCCCGAGACCTAAAACTATAATTAACATGCTTAATTCTGCTTCTATAAACTGCTTTTTGTGAACCAGGTTCCTCATTCCAAACCTTGAGATGTAATCAATACCTTTGTGATCTTTGCCTATATAAGTCTGGTTTTGCCACCATCTTATCACTATGAGATTTGGGGAATGGCCCCTCATAGTCCTGGATTGCAATAAATGTGACTCTTTAATTCGACTTCTTGAGATATCCTTCTGTGATTCGTGGGGTACATTACAACAAATGAAAAAGAAGATAGTTTCTAAAGGTGGTTATTTCTGAAAGTTGTAAGAATATCTGTGGAAGTTTTAGGAAGTTTGTAAAAAGAAATGTTAAAAGAAAGTTGATTAAATGGCACAGGTCTCTCATGCCGTGGATCATTGAAATGCCTCTGCTTTGCACAAGGAATTTCATATTTCCCGAGAGCAGGCTTGCCAAATTGTTAAGCAATGCCCCCAGTGCCAGCATTAGGGGTAAATCCCTGAGAACATAAACCTAATCAAATCTGGCAAATTGATGTCACTCATGTACCTGAATTTGGCAGATTTTGGTAGACCCATTTCTCTGTGGACACATGCTCACGCTTCATTTTCGCTACTCCCCAAAGAGGGGAAAGTGCAAAGCATATAATTAATCACTGCCTAGCTGCTGTTCCAGTCATGGAATGTCCCCTAGAGATAAAAACAGATAATGGACCTGCTTATACTATCTCTTCCTTTACATAAAACAGGAATTCCCTATAATCCCCAGGGACAGGCAATTGTAGAAAGAGCTAATCGAACCTTGAAGACTCAATTACAGAAACAAAAAGGGGGAGATGGGTATTATCCTACTCCACAGAATCAGTTAAATCATGCCTTTTACACTTTAAAATTTTTAAATTGTGACAATGAGGGTCACACAGCATCTGAGAGGCATCAAGCTCCTGGTGCTGTGGCATCTGCAGGTATGGCGTGATAGAAGGATTTAAAAACAGGGCAGTAGAGTGGACAGGATCCAATAATAATGTGGGGAAGAGGCCACATTTGTATCTTTCCAGAAGGTGCTTCTAACCCCATCTGGGTGCCAGAGCAAATGGTACATCACAACCATGGACCTGGGAGAACAGCTCATCCCATCGTTCAAGAAGCTGAAGATCACATATCTGGTGATGATGCCAGCTCAGCCACTGACCCAGAAGAAGGAGAAGAGCTCAGAGGCTTGATGCTAAACATCTCCATCACGTGTCTATGTCACCAGGAGGGTTTATGAGTAACACCCTAACCGTGGAAACAGGAGTTTTACAGAAAGATCTTTGGCATTTAGCCACTGCCCTTGACTTTCTTAATTTTATTAGCTCTTCCTTAGCTGATATTAAAGGAGCATGTTCATTGAGCCCTTGCTATGGCATACATGCCTGTGTCCAGCCCCCATATGTATTGGTGACTGGAAATGTGAACATCACCAAATTAGACACCCATTACGCTGTCCAATGCCATCACTGTAACCTTACCAGATCTGTGTCCAGGCATAATCTGAATTAAGATATATTAATTTTAAAGCATCCCTCTTTTATTATGCCTCCTACTAACATAACAGTAAAATTGTATCATGATATGGGCCTGCAGGCATTGCAGGAACTGCACAATCAGCTATCCTGGGAAAAGCATGCTATGGGACTTATTAGTTTTGGTCTTGTTACCCTAGGTACTGTTATCGCATCTTCTGTGACT
This sequence comes from Myotis davidii, assembly GCF_000327345.1. Taxonomy (NCBI): domain Eukaryota; kingdom Metazoa; phylum Chordata; class Mammalia; order Chiroptera; family Vespertilionidae; genus Myotis; species Myotis davidii. The sequence goes on along the minus strand of NW_006284736.1, from coordinate 75,928 downwards.
GCATCCCTTGCATCGACCTAGAGCATCCAGAATGCAGAAAGTTTGTTAATGAATTGGCTCAGAACACTTCAACTGTACTTCATAATCAAGAAGATAAAGACAAAAATCTAGAAACAAAGCTAAATTCTTTGGAAGCTGTAGTAATAAGACTAGGCAATCAATTAGAAAGTGTCAAGATTAGACAGCAGCTGCAATGCCATGCTGCTTTCACATATATTTGTGTGACTTCAGCCCACTATAACAGTTCTCTATGGGATTGGAGTAAAATCAAAATGCACCTACAGGTAATATGGCATCATAATAGTATCAGTATAGACCTAGTGCAGTGACACAAATATGTTTAGCCATTCAAAATAGTCATGATGATATATCTCCTGCGAAGTTAGCAAAAGAATTGCTGGATGATTTAAAATGATTTAATCCATGGAATATGTTAAAACACACCGCCTGGTACCTAATAGGATTCCTGAAATCCCAAGTCCAAAGGCTCCAATTAGATGTTCATAAGCTGCATTTAAAAAATAAATAAGGGGGAGATGTAGAGAGCACCTGGGAGAGCACCTGAGCAAAGGTTGTTGGCTGAGTCCAGCGGCTTCAACAAAGCCATGTCCTGGAAACATACCTTGCCAAAAGCAGAAATGTTGTCAGTCCTGACCTATAGGTCAGGCACCAGGGGGTGGGTGTAATTATTTAAAGTCAGCCAGGCACCAGGGGCAGATGCAATTATCCAGGCTCAGCCAGGCCTGACAATGATGAGTAGCCACAAGAATGAAGAATTGCAGCTTAATCTTTAAGAAAATATATTTCTTTATTGATTTCTGAGAAGAGAGGAGCGAGAGAGAGAGATAGAAATATCAATGATAAGAGAGAATCATTGATTGGCTGCCTCCTGCACTTCCCATACTGGGGATCGAGCCTACAACCCGAGCTTGTACCCTTGGCCAGAATCAAACCTGGGACCCTTCAGTCCACAGGCCAATGCTCTATCCACTGAGCCAAACTGGTGAGGACTGCAGCTTAATCTTTAAGCATGATTTCACATAATTTCCTTTATCTCAAACTCTAGTAAAACTTCTTTGTATCATGCTGTATATAATAAACGCACTGCTCTAGTGCAGGGTCACTGTCTCTTCATCCAAGAACAGAGTCCCACCTGGTCCCAGCTTTATTTACTGTCTCTGCGTCTATCTCTTTCTTTTCTCAATCTCCAGTCACCCCTACTCAAGACTCATTCGCTCTCTAGCCATGCTGTATGTGGCTAAGAACCCCCATGCTTTTCTTTACCTCCTGTACAGCAAAAGAATAGGATAGCAATTTTTAATTAATTTCTCTACTACACTATCACTACCACCAACCCAACCAGAGCTGTCTCTCAAATCTCTGAGGATAATAATCAGAATTTTAAGGACTTTCACTTAGCAAAATGAGGTTACTCATTTTATTCCCACTAACCTCTCTTAATAAAGTAGATTGGGATGAGGAAATAGGATTTCCTGATTACCCAGAGGCCCACAGACACCCAAGATACAACTGCCTGGATCCTGAACACAGGAGTTCTTGGTGGAGCTCCTTAATTAGCTACATAGACCAGCAACGGAAATGCTAAAAATTGGCCTCCAAATGTGCATGTCATGGAAAAGTTTATTGTACTGGGCTAATTAAACAGAAATCACAGTGGGTAGGACACATGTGTTTTGGGACTCCAGGAGAACTTTCCTGTTGGTCCCTGATGGGAAGTCTATTGAAAGAATCTGATGGGGGGGGGGGGAGTCCAAGATTTAGCAAAAAGGAAATATATAAAGCAGTGGTCTCTGATTGCCCACCCAAGTTGCCTGACCAATACCCTACCCTCAGACCCCTAAAATTAAGGGACCCTATAATTTAGACCCCCCACCTATATCAAGTATTAAATTCAACCCATCACCTCCTTAATTTGACCATCCTGGAGTAGCCAGGGATTGCTGGCTTTGCCTTTCTCTAACCGTCCCCACCCCCTCCCCCCACCTCCCAGTATATAGCAACCCCAATGGTTCCTGAGAATAAAATTCAATTCTACAGTGTGTTAGGCCATACCATAGTAGGATCTGAAATCACCAATTTAGAGTTGTCCCAACTAGCCCCTTTCTGCTTTAAAAACCAACAGGGAATGGAGTCAGTAGGTCACGTATCTGACAACCCGTGTAAAGAGACAGTTCACAGTCACGGGCCAACTCTCCAACCTGGTGTCACCTGTCCCCAGGAATTTTCTTTGTGTGTGGAATAACTGTCTACTTATGTCTACCAGCTAATTGTTTGGGGACTTGTGCTCCAGAATTTCTAACCCCTGAGATAAACATTATCCCCAACAATTAATCTCTTATAGTTCCTTTAGAGCAGTGGTTCTCAACCTTGGCTGCACATTAGAATCACCTGGGAATCTTTTTAAAATCCTGATATCTGGGCCTCATCCTCTGGAAATTCTGTTTCTTTGTTTCTTTGTTATGGGGTGGGGCCACAACATTAGTAACAAAGAAACAGAATTTCCAGAGGATGAGGCCCAGATATCAGGATTTTAAAAAGATTCCCAGGTGATTCTAATGTGCAGCCAAGGTTGAGAACCACTGCTTTAGAGGCTCATACCTGATCTAAAAGAGCCATTCAGGTTATTCCTTCATTAATTGGATTAGAGATTGCCGCCAGAGTAGCTACTGGTGTTGGAGGAATAGCCTCATCTGCCTCTTATCACCAAAAATTATAGAAGGAGTTTGCAGATGATATAGAACAGGTTGCCCAATCTTTAGTAGCCTTACAGGACCAAGTAGATTATTTAGCTGAAGTATTATTACAAAACTAGAAGCTCGGTGCACAAAAATTTGTGCACTCAGGGGAGTTCCTCAGCCCAGCTTATGTGCTCTTGCAGTCTGGGACCCCTTGGGGGATGTCCACCTGCTGGCTTAGGCCGGCTCTCTGGGAGATCGGGCCTAAGCTGACAGTCAGACATCCCTCTGGCAGCCCGGCAGCCCTCGGGGGATGTACACTTGCCAGCAGGGAGGAGGCCTAAGCTGCAGTCGGACATCCTTAGCGCTGCTGAGGAGGCAGGAAAGGATCCCACCACCACCGCTGTACTGGCAGACATCAGCCTGGCTGTGGCTGAGCAGAGATCCCCCTGTGGGAGCGCACTGACCACCAGGGGGCAGCTCCTGCATTGAGCGTCTGCCCCCTGGGGCTC
>NW_006284736.1:63404-72213 GCF_000327345.1 Myotis davidii | reverse complement strand
TCCTTGCTCCAGCTCCGTGGCTGCCAGCCGCCATTTTCGTTGGGTTAATTTGCATATAGTTGCTCTGATTGGCTGGTGGGCATGGCTTAAGGTGTAGCGACTGTACGGTCAATTTGCATGTTTGTCTTTTATTGGATTAGATAGAAGGGGCTTAGACTTACTGCTGAAAAGGGGGAAATATGTGTCTTCCTAAATGAGGAATGCTATTTTTACACTAATCAGTATAGCATAGCCAGAAACATGGCTCAGCAGCTAAAGAAGCAGGCAACCAAGAGGAGATAGGAATTAGTAGACTCTTGGGGATCTTGGTTAGGCAACCTCCATCTACTATCCTGGCTTTTACCTTTAGCACAGTGTTTCTCAACCTGCTGGCTCTTTAAATACCGTTCCTCATGTTGTGACCCAACCATAAAATTATTTTTGTTGCGACTTCATAACTGTAACGTTGCTACTGTTATGAATCATAATGTAAATATCTGATATGCAGGATGGTCTTAAGCGACCCCTGTGAAAGGGTTGTTCAGCTGCCAAAGGGGTCACGACCCACAGGTTGAGAACTGCTGCTTTAGCAGGCCCACTCTAATGCTTCTTCTTGCACTGTTACTTGGTCCATGCATACTCAATTTGCTCACTTGTTTTATTTCCTATCGTCTAGAGGCCCTGAAGCTCCAGATTTTACCCTAGGTGGGGACCGTGGGCTGCCATTACAACCCCTTAAGTGAAGAAGACTCAGGCTGCTAGACCCTACGATGACCCAAAACAGTAGGGACCAGTTAAAGAGGAGTCGTCATCCCTTCTCTCTGTACAGCCTGAAGTCCTTCATCTCCCATAGTTAATCCCCATAGCTGCAGTAACAGCTTGAGGATCAAGAGGGGCAGAGAATGTAAGAGCAACATGGGACAGCAGCCTTGGTCAGTGCTCAGTCAGTTTTCATCCTGGTGTCTGTTCTTCCTGACCAGCAATTAAGCCCTGACCTTCCCATTATCGCTAAGTCCCAGTAACACAGGAAACGCTACATTATCTATAGTTAAACAGTAACACAGGAAAAAGTTATGTTACCCATCATCTAGAGGGGTGGGGGGATGAAAAGGAAAACTTCTCATTTAATCATCCCTGACCACTTCCTTGGTTCCTGTAATCTCCTTACATCAATCAAATTGCCCAAACTGGAAAGCTCCCTGAATATCCAGAAGCTTAGTCCATATATGGGAGACAAAGGGGTTAGGGGTATAAAGAACAGACCCCACTGCGTTGGGAGGCTCAGCTTTAGGAAGTGATTCCTCTAAGCCAAGCACTGATGCTAGGAATAAAGTGTCTTTTATTGACCTTCGAGTATGTGCTTGTCTGTCTTCCTGCCACCAGGTAATTCTGCCATAACACTTCCAAAAGCAATGTTTCTTTCCTCAAGCTCATTCACACATATAGCTATTTTCTATATAGTTTTGTACCAGTTGCTATTTATTTTGACTTATATTTATCCCAACATAAATTATTTATACTTTACATTTATACATTTGAATGCCAGATAATAGTTACAGATGTTCAGGAATTCTTAACGAACTAGTCCTGCAACATTTACAGTTGATATCCAGAAAAAACACATAACTCACTTTTATTGGTAGCAGAGCTACACTTAAAAATCAGACTCTTCACATCTTCTTTGCTCTTTTTAAAATTATTTTACAAAAAGTCAATGATGCTATATCTAAAGAACAATAACAATAAAACAGTCAAAGGCAAAATCTGAGTCTCACAAATTCTGTTTTTAGTTCTATGATTAGGACTTCACTGACAGTATAGCTAAAACAACTAATAAATCACAATAACAAAATCCAAGTGGAGAATGTAGAGACAGAGCCTAAGGAGGATAAGTTAATGACATATTTAAGTTTATATATACTTTATGTCATTTAGATTAGAATGTGTAATATATTTATTTCTAATGTGAATGCTGAAGAAAGAAAATAAATCCATTCTGCTATATTGTATTGTGACTAGCAAATTGTTAGAGGTCATGATATGACCCACTGTATATTTGGATATATGTCACATAAAACCATGTTGATCAGGATTCTTAGTACCCTATAAAGGTTTTCTTCTAAAGGTGACTTACGCAGAATCATCCTTATACTGCATTTCTGACCAGTGATCATTTGAGCTATAAAAACTAATTATGCTTTATTTCTGAGCTTTCATTGCTATCAAAAATTGATATTGAAACCAAAGTGGTAAATAATTTAGCAGCTGGACAAACTAGAGAGGAATTTTAGTGAGAGCATTCCTTTTCCTCTCCCTTTGATGTGGAGAAAAACAGGAATAAGATGAGAATTTAGTCAGTCTAACTTCCTCCATAAATCTATCTATAGTCATCAGCATAAAATATTTTTTGAAATCCTCTAAACTTTGCACTCAGTGGGAAAAAAATGAAGGGACAAAAATATAAAGCAGGAAGAAATTAAATTAACTGTTCCAATGAAAGTACCCTAGAGAAAAAATAATTTGATTTTTCACAAACATACCCAGCAAGAAGATGAAAACAAAGCTACCTGCTTTTATATAGTATTTCTGCCTGTTATGATGGTTTAATGCTCTGTATACTTTGTAGCTACTCGTATTAAGAAAGAAACATATTTGAAATATAGTTCAATTTGGAGTTAATATCCAGTGATATTCTGAGTGTGTCAGGGGATATGAGGAGGGAAGCAATAAAAGAAATTTAAATAGAAATGGGTGCTTGATGATCTAGGCAGTTGGCAGCCTAATTTAGAAATTAATTGAAAGATTAAGTGGGGAATGTTCATTGCTAGTTTTGTAATTTATTTGTTTGCATTTTTTCTCAGCTGTCATACCTAGAAAAAATGAATAGCTTTTAACTATAAAATTATGGGTGTTGAGAGTTTAGCAAAACTACCCATGATATTGCTGCTCCAACAGCCAATAGGTTTGGCCAAGGGGTCTGTAGAGACCTTGAACTGACACTAGTCCCCTCATGCAAGCACATGCTCTAGATAACCCTCAGAGTAATTCCCTGATATGACTTCCCCAACAGCCATGGTAATCAACTGTCTTTTCTGACTCCTAAGACCCTTCCATCTTGTGCCCCTTAGATATGACTCCTGTAGAGCTTACCAGAATCCCACTTTTTTTTGTTTGAATTGACCAATCTACCCTTAGCCTTGGAACCACAAAGCACTCCACAGACCCTAATAAAGGTATGTGCCCCAGGTTCTATTCTGAAGTCTGCCTTGACCTCTTCATGTGGCCCCTGGAGGTATGCCATGTATTTCCTCGAGGGCCTGAGAGTAATAACTTCTGTATTTCAATTTCTCTTGTGATCTGGTGGTGAACTGTGGCACACTGTAGGGCACTGTGTGCTTCACTAAACACATGTTAATTTAATGAAGTCATAACATGGGGCCAAATGAATGCCACATATTATTATTAAGAAGAGTAAGATATGACCTGGCTATTGTGGCTCAGTGGTTGATTGTCGACTTATGAACCAGGAGGTCACAGTTCAATTTCTGGTCAGGGCATATCCAACAGCCATTGTAATCAACAGCCTCTGGTAGGGTAGCAAGCTCAATCCCCACTAGGGGGTGTGTAGGAGATAGCCGATCAATGATTCTTATCATTGATGTTTTTATTTCTCTCTCCCTCTCCCTCTCCCTTCTTCTCTCTGAAATCAATAAAAACATTTTTTTAAAAAGAAGAAGAGTAAGATATGGGTGATTTTTTTTTCTTTGAGAACTTATAACATCTTGTTGATGGGAAAAAATAAAACAAACAAACAAAAATAAACCTCTGGGCTCCATTTTATAACTTAAAGTTTTTATATAAGCTTTTAAGTAGGTACTTCTAAACTTTCAATTTTGTTACCTCCTCTGTTACCATTTGATTGGTAGCAGAGTTCTCAACAGCATCAACAGAAGCTAAAGGTGTAGGGTGTGGTGATCTGATAATATCAACTGCTGGGAGAAAAATAGCTTTCAATCTAGAGTTTCATATCCTGAAATTATCTTTCAAATATGATAGTTAAATGTATTTTTATGTAAACAAGAACAGAGACTGCCACTAAATTTCTAAATAATATAATTTTTAAAAAGGAAATTATAACTTCTCTTTTCTTAAGTATAAAAAGCAAAAAAAAAAGTTCTTAAGTATAACAATTTTTAAATAAGCAAAGCAAGTGAGGAGCCTGTAGGTAAAAACACATATGAAAATGATAATGTTAGTAATTTATTCTAATGTTGGTAGTGAAGAACGTGATATCTTTTATAGATTTTCTAAAAATCTTGCATGATTTGAAGAAGGCAGTTAATTTATACTTTGTTAAGAGTGAATGGTAAAATTTCAAGTGTACCCATTCAAATAACACATTATAATGACACCAAAAGACAAGGTATCCAACAGAATGTATTATTGGAACAAATTGAATAAAAATAGATGTAATGGGACAAAATCATTATGAAAAAGAGAAGCATTTGCCTTAAACAATAAAACAGGAATGAGCAACTTATTCCTTTAATAGGCCATATAAATAAATGTTTTTGGCTTCGTAAGCCAAAATATCTCTGTCACAACTATTCAATTCTGCTTCAACTCAAGGAGCCATATGCATTATGCAAACACATGAGTATGGCTATTGCAATAAAACTTTATGGACATTGAAATTTGAATTTTGTACAATTTTCATAAGTCATACAATGCTATTCTTATGTTTCTAGCCATTTAAATAAAGTAAAAATTATTCTCAAATCACAGGTCATAGGAAAACAAATGGTGGACTATATTTGGCTGTGTGCTATATTTTGGTTGTGACCCTTGTAATAGAAGAAAGAAGATTAAGAATTAATGGGCTAAGCATTGAGAAAGAAAAATAGTCTGAGCTAAATTAATTTTAGTGATTGCTTCTTGCCTTGTCAAAATACAGTTACATTGCTCTTTTTCTTTTAAACCTATTTGAAATATAGGTGAAACCTCTCAATCTATTTTCCATGTCTCTTAACTTCTCTTTTCATATATTGAATCTCTTAAGTTCTCTTCTGTATCCAGGGTAAAATTCTCAGTATATTATAATACCTCAGTTTATTAATTCTCCTACTTCCTTCAGCAGAAGAAAAATTATTGAGCATTTTATTTTAAATACTATATGTTAATTGTAGTCAGTCTGCATATCTCTTTCATTTCTGGTTCAAAATCATTTTTATTTTGTTTTAAGTATGCTTGTAATTATTGTTGCTGGCTTTAAAAAATAATTTGTTTAGATCAAGATTAGAAATAGGGAGAAGAGGGAAGTTTCATCTTAACTGAAATTACACATTTTTGATAATCATCTAAATGAAGCTAAAATTTATCCTAGCCAATTAACTTTTCAGAGACCAAACTCTTGACACAGAATTACTAATACTTTGTATGAAACTAACCTAAAGAGCTAACCATTCTAGAAAAATGCCAGTTCTCATTTGTTACTGGTCTGAGAGTTCCTTGAAGACAGGAACTCAGTCTTATTTGTATCTTTCTCCATCAACTAGCATTATTTTTAAGAAGAGTCATGAAAAATAAATGCATGGCAAATAAATGAAAGAATGTCTTCTTTAATTGGACCCATCATTAATACCTTACTTCAATGCTGCTGGTCTGATTAGAGCTGGAAATAGAATGTAAGTTTCCTATTTTTATAAATATATTGATATTTGATATATGGGAAAGTGTTTCATGGTCAAATAAATCTAAATAAATAATGTTGCCTTTAAAAATATAAAACATGACTTTGACAACAGAACCTGTAATATATAAGCAGTTAAGAAATCTCCAAGAAGCTGAAAGAAATTACTAACTTATATAGAATATTGTTTTTAAAGTACAATTGATTGTAGTAATATTTTAAAGACAAATTTTGGGAAATTTTGAATAATGGATTCCTAAAGCTTGGATTACACAGTGAACAGTACATATTTTGAACCATTCAGACCTTATGAACTGTGCAACTTTGAGGAAGTCACTTAAACTATATCTCAGTTATTTCATCTATTATAGGAACTGATAATAACTACCTAATAAAACTGCTGGCAGAAATTAAATGAAATATTGTACCTATAGAACTTAGCAATGGATCATGGTTAAACATTACACATGAACAGTTACATAAAAAAAGAAATGTTTTGGGAATAATATCAGCATTATGGTGGAGTGAGATAACCCCTTTGAATCTTCCCATTGTTCTAAAATTAATTGAACACCCATAACCCAACAAAGGTTTCTTTACTCATACTAGGGCAACTGAGAGATCCACACATCATTACATCTGAAGGTGGGCATATTGGAATATATGGGATGTGGGGAAGGACAGACATGATACCCCAGCCACTTGTCTTATCTTATGGTCCCAGTAAATGTGTTAGCAGTGGAGGACGAAGGTGCGGCTCCCACTCCATGTCTGGAAGAGGGGAAGATGGGCTCTAATATCCTTGGTGCCTGAAAATAGGACACTCCTTCCCACTTGTGGTTAATCCAAGTAATAACAGTGGAAATTAGTCTATGACCTCCTGAAGCACCAGCAACCATAGGGAATAAACAAACAGTTTGTTTGGCTTATAAACCTGGCTCGTCACACCAGCCACATCTGACCACAGTGATGGTGGTGCCCCAATACCCAGGTGACCCAGACATACAGTAGGGGCACCGACCACCCAATTCATCCAGGCAGCAAAAACCATGACCATAGCCACATCTCCCACTGTGATCATGGAGGCACAAGATGCACAAATAAGAGAAAACAAAAACATGTGCTATAGCACTATACACTAGAAAGTAAAAGAAAAAGCTTTACTTATCAACTTGCTAAATTGTTAAAATCAAAACAGAATCTAAATAAGAAAAGTGTTCACTACTTCAAATGTGCTGGCAGAGTAACAACTCATCAAGCAGGTATCTGAGATACCCCACAGGACCCCCCCCCCCATCATGAGCAACCAAAGTAATACGATAACACAGAAAGAAAATGACACTACTCCAGAAACCAAACACAAAGTTGTGGAATATTGTGATATAAATGTGAGAATTTAAAATAGCAGCCAGAAAGATGCTAAAAAAGATACAAGAAAACTCAGACATACAGTATTATGAGTTCAAAACTAAAATTAATGAGCAGAAGAAGTGCTTTACCAGAGTCTAAAACTATACAAAAGAACCAAACAAAAATTCTGGAGTTAAATAATTCAATAAATGAGATGAAGAATACATTAGAAATTTTTTGAAATCGAGCAGACCATATGAACAAGAGAATTAGCAAGCTCAAAGATAGAAATCTAGAGATAATTAAAATGGAAGAACAGAGAAAACTAAGACTAAAATAACTCAGTGAGAACTATATGACTCTATCAGAAAGGGCAATATCAGGATATTAGATATCCCAGAAGGAGAAGAGAGGGAGAAGGGAACAGAAAGCTTATTAAAATAAATAATTGATGAGAATTTCCAAAACATCAGGAAGGAACATGTCATTAAAGTGCAAGAAGCTAACAGAACGCCTAATTATCTTAATGAAAAAGACCATTTCCAAAAAAAAAAAAAAAAAAAACGTATTAAAACTGACAAAGAATTCTCAAGGTAACCAAGAACAAATAAATAATTTACAAAGGAAATCCCATCAGATTATTATCAAATTTCTCAGTAGAAACACTACAAGCCTTGGAAGAGTGGAATGATATATTCAAAATATTAAAAGAGTAAAACCTCCAGTCATGAATAATATATCCAGCATAGTTATTCTTGAGATCTAAAGAAGTAAAAGCTTTCCCAGACAAATAAAAGCTGAAGGAATTTACTACATCAGGAAATGTTGAAAGGAGTTCTACCTGCAACTGAATGACAAAAATACACAAAACTTTGAGTAAAGTGACAGCCAGACTGAAGCAGAAAATTGTAACTCTATTTCATAATAGGGAATTAAAACATTTAATTATAAAATAAATGTTAAAGGGAAAAACATTAAAAATAACTATAGCCACTTTAATTTAGTAATGAACACACAACATAAGTAATAATTTGTGATAACAAAAATATAAAAGGAGAGGAGGATGCCCTAATCAGTTTGGCTCAGTGGATAGAGCATTGGCCTGTCGACTGAAGAGTCCCAGGTTCAATTCCAGTCAAGGGCATGTACCTTGGTTGTCAGCGTGATCCCCAGTAGGGAGTGTGCAGGAGGCAGATGATCAAAGTGTTTCTCTCTCATTGATGTTTCTAACTCTCTATTTCTCTCCCTACCTCTCTGTAAAAAATTCAATAAAAATGTATTTAAAAATAAATAAAGAAAGAAAATACTAAAAGGGGAAGAAGAAAAGGATGGAACTTGAATAAGCAAATGAAAATAAGATGCTATCAGAAAAAAAGGATTATTTTACCTATGAGACATGTTATGCCAACCTGATAGTAACCACAAAACAAAAAGCCAGAGCTGAGGCACAAAACAGAAAAAAAAATAGGAAATGGAGAATCTAATCTAATAAAAGAGAAACTGCAAATTGACCACACCTCTGCTATACTCAAAGCCATGCCCACCAGCCAATCAGAGCGACTATATGCAAATTAACCCAAACAAGATGGTGGCTGGCAGCCACAGAGCTAGAGCAAGCAGGAGGCTTGGTTGCCCCAGCAATGGAGGAAGCCAAGCTTCCCGCCTGCCCTGGACGGCTGTGGCCTCCACTCAAGGCAACCAAGTTTCAATTATAGATGATAAATAAATCCCAGATACCTGCTTCCAGCCAGCCTCCACTGGGAGCTTGGGTGGCTGTGGGCCATTGCCAAC
>NW_006284736.1:57317-63194 GCF_000327345.1 Myotis davidii | reverse complement strand
ATGGTTGCAAATATTAAAAAATTTAACCCCCTGGCAGTGGGCATGGAGACACCTGATTGGTGGTGTTGCTCTTATATCAGTCAGGGGCAAAGCAGATGTACAGTCCTTAGTTCATTCTAGCTTGATGGTCGGGTCGGTGGCCAGAGCTGTTTCATGCCTGAGGCACATAAAATAAAATAAAAAAAAAATTTAAAAAGAAAGAAAGAAAGAAAGAAAGAAAGAAAGAAAGAAAGAAAGAAAGAAAGAAAGAAAGAAAACTACCAAACTAAAATAGCATACAGAAACAGAAGGGAATAGAAACAGTGGAAATACTGAGCAATCAGAAAATGAAAGATAAAATGCCAGTGGAAAGTTCTTATCTATAAATATAAAATGCTAGTATGCAAAGTGTACCCTCGGGGGTTCGACAGGGAGAACGGAAGTTCAATTGCTCATGATGATGTGCGCTGACCACCAGGGGGCAGAGCAGAACATGGTGGGTGACCAGCTGCAGCAGTGGGATGCTGAGGGAGCAAGGGAAGGAGGAGGCAGGGAGGTGGAGAGGCTGGGAGGTGGGGAACCTGATCAGCCCCGATTACCAGCCAGGCTTAGGGACCCAACCCATGCACGAACTTCATGCACCGGGCCTCTAGAATATCAATAACAACATTAAATATAAATTGCCTGAATTTACCCATCACACAGAGAAACAGTGTATCTGGATGAATTAAACACACACACACACACACACACACACACACACACACACACACAACAAAACAAAACAAAACAAAACACAAGTATATGCTGCTGCCATCAGGAGACCCAAGTCAGTTCCAAAGACAAACTTAGGCTTAAAGTAAAGGCATAGAAGATGATACACCAAATACTGATATCCAGAGAAGAGAAAAGTGAGTGTTGATCAGAGATATTGATAATGGAAGCACTAACAGTAGTTACCTACCTCTATATTTTGCTCGTTTATGAAAATGTTAGCTAACTACTCTTGGAGTATGCATTTCTGAATAGGAAAATTGGGACACCCAAGAGTATTGTTTAACATTAATGTACAAAAGTATAACACAATATGAATGCTAAAGTAAACAAAAATAGATTATATATCATAGATCCTATATTTGATTTGCTTTAATTTTCTATAGTACCTCTTTACATTAGTTGGAAAAATAACTCACAAACATTTAATTTTATTTTCCAAAAGGAGCCAAAGTTTCTAGGATTCTATTTTATTGTTATATATGTATTTTAAAAAACTTAATGAAAGATGAGTAGTCAAACTTTGAGGACTTTTTTAGAACTAAATGGGGTCAAAGGTTAAGACAATTGAGAGATGGGGTTACATTTGACAAAGATAAGACAAATGGCAGAAAATATACTAACATTTCTATATACATTTATGCTGCAAAGTTTGTATGAGTCTATATTTCAGATGACCTATATCAGAATCATTTAGGGCATTATAAAAAATTACACAGGTTCCTGATCTATACACTAGACAAAATCAGTATATCAGAAGGTGGAGGCCAGAAATTATGTTTAACAAGCTGCCCAAATGATGATTGTACCCCTAAGATTAAGAACCATAAAATAGAGGGTAGTCAAGTGTTGAAAACTAGTCCTTAGTTTAAATGTTCTTTTTGGTGGCTTATTTTTTCCCATCTCTAATGGATTCTTAATTTAAGAGGGCTAGCACTCTGGTTCATTATAACTATAGTTGTCAAAGGAAGTTTTGTGACAACCCTTTATCTATATTAGCCTTAATTTTGGGGAATGCCACATACCCCTTCTATGGAAAAATGCACTACTTTCATACCAACCAAAGCCTCTGCTGGAAACTGCAAATCTGATTATTGAATTTATTACTTAAGGACCTCCTGGTATTTACATTTTGACTGAGTTAAGATATAACATGCAGTGGTTCTCAACCTTCCTAACGCTGCAACCCTTTAATACAGTTCCTCATGGTGTGGTGACCCCCAACCATAAAATTATTTTCATTGCTACTCCATAACTGTAATTTTGCTACTGTTATGAATCGTAATGTAAATATCTGATATGCAGGATGTATTTTCATTGTTCATGACCCACAGGTTGAGAACTGCTGGGAATGCATTTGGGTAATATCTTGTTAATTTTCAGAGAAAAGGCCCCTGAAGGTATGATAAATAGGTAAAGTTTGGTAGACTAACACAAGCATGTCAAACTCAAATGCTAACATGGGCCAATTTTATGTGGGACACAAAAAAACAAAAGCTTCAGTTTTCATAGAAATGTAGGTTTAATTCAATAGAGACATGCTGAATTCAAAAGGCTAAAATAAATGAGTCACTGTTAACATAAAATAATAGAACATCTTTATAAAAATTATTTTCATTGAACATTTACTTACAAGATACTGAATAACTGTGCAAATTAATAAGTTTAATGCAAATAAACTTATCTTTCTTGTTCTCCGAAAGTGAAATATTTCCTGTTGTGCACACCAAACAAGTCAGTCCAGGACTAATTATGTGGCAATTGGCTGCTAAAATATTCACTGCTAGTATTAGTGGAGAGAAACAGTGCACCTGCAAATAAGGAAAATGAATGCAACAGGATTATATTAATCAGTCATTAGTGAACATTGTAGTTCGTTATTAATAATTATGTATAACATGATATTGTAAAAATTAAGTTACAACATTTTTATTTAAAGTTTCTTACATACCGTCACATTGGCTGGGCAGCAAAAATATTGGTTGTGGGCTGCATGTGGCCCATGGGCCGCAACTTTTACATGCTTGAACTAACAGAAGGAAGTTGAGGTCTAAAACACAGTATTGCTCTCTGTGGAAAGACAGAAGAATCATGATATCACATAGCATCCATGTTTGGTTAATATTTGTGGTAAGAGATAAAGTACCAAAAAGCCAAGGAAATGTGAAAGTTGGAACTGCCAAAACAGAGGATGAAAATGAAAGAAATGTGCCTAATTCAAAGTTGTGAGTTATTACTAAGAATTCCACCATACTTACTGAAAATACCAACTCAGTCTCATGTAGCCATACATTTGTTTTCATTTGGAAGCTAGACAAGTTTTCTAGCTAGTGTTTTGTATAGTTCTGTACATTTGTCAATTAAACTTGACAGCTTTAAATATGAGGTTGCAAAAATCATCTATTATGTTCAGAGCCATATAAAATTATTCAAATTAACCATTGCAAATGCTGACCGTTACTGTTTTAAATTAGATTAGATTGTGTTTGTGAGATAGTTTAGTTGAATGACAGGTAAAATTAGGCATTAAGGTTTGTATACCATTACAATTTGTTATTTTTGAGATGTTCAGAGAGGTTTCATATTTCTCTCTTTATGGAGAAAAATATCAAACTTATTTAAAAAGACATTGAGAACTCTCAATTGTACATTTCCAGCCAGAAATGTGATTTTCTTCTTGCTGATAAATTTTCTAAAATAACTAGTAAAAGCACTATATCTTCTTGGAAATCTCAGCTTATGCACATATGTATGCCATTCTTTATCTTTCCCAAATTATGTACCAGAATTTAGAAGCACTGATAAGGAAAATATCTTTGTTTTAGGTACATTATGCTTCTATACTTCATAATGTATCTACTGCACAGTGTTAAAGAAGTATTGATTAATGATTTCTTTGTGCCTAACACTTTTCTATGTACTTGAAGCAACTGAAGAAAGATTTATAGTGGGAGTTATAGCCCAGGACTAAAGAAACATAAGATTATCTCACTGCCAATAATGAGTTTACAATCTAGTTGGTGAGAAGAGACATGCAAGCATAAATCCAAAAGAGGAAAACAGACAATAGCATATGATCATAAGTTATTTTTTAATAATATGCTTAATATCTATATGAGGTCAAAGAAAGGGCCAAATAGGTTAAGCTAGTTAAAAAAAGTTCTACAGACCCTAGATGTGGGGTTCAGCATGTCCTTTAATAATAGGTGGATTTGAATAGAAGAAAAGAGATTGCATACAGAACATGAACAACATGAATAAAGTTGTACAAGAATGATAAATATGCAATATTGTATTGAGAAGCAGTAGGGAGATAAAAGTGGGATTATTTGCTAATGAAGAAATTTGTAATTTTCTTTTTTTAAAATTTGACAAAATCACTATCATTGTTATTATTATGAAATGGTAAAATTAATATGAATTTAGCACAGGAACATTGAAAAAAATAGTAGAGAGACAGAAAGTCTAAAGATCATATTGCCATTCAATTAAAAAGGGCAGATGCAGAAGAAGAAACTTAGTTAAGAATGTTGATAATGCCAAAATGTCATGACATAGGTAAAATTAGAAATTTGGCTCAGACCACATGAGCAAGATATTCCAAATTATTAAAAATCTCAGAGGAGAACCAAGATGATGGTGTAGGTAAACACCTATACTTGCAGCCTCCCATGACAACATCAAGATTACAACTAAAATACAGAACAACCATACTTCAGAGCCACCTAGAATCTGGCTGAATGGAAATTCTATAACTATGGAAGTAAGGAAGAAAGCACATTGAGACTGGTAGGAGGGAAGAAGGCATGGAACAGGCTGGTTCAGTACCCACAGGAAGCATTTTTTTTTAAATCAGGAGGATATCTCCATGCCTCCCATAAGGGTGTCCCAGCTGCACACTAGAGTCCCCCATCCCAGGGTTCCAGAGCTGGGAAGAGAAGTCCCCATAACTTCAGACTGTAAAAACCAGTGGGGATTGTGGCTGAGTGACACAGAGGCTGCTGGAGACCCAGACAGTTTCTCTTAAAGGGCCTACACAAACTTATATGGTCTGGCTTCCTCTGGGCTCCACTGCTGGGTGACAGCTTTGGGGGAACCCAGGGAAATACAGGGAGAAACTGAGATATCTAGCAATGGGGCAGGAACTCAGGGGCAGCTTTCCCCAGACAGGGGTACTTGCAGGGTCATTGTTCCTGTGCTGCGACCTCTCCAACATAGACCTGACTGGCAGGCATATCTGAAGTTCTATAAGTGTCCCACTGGTGATTTGCTCTACCCTGGTGATTCCCTGCCCCATCCAATTTGCAGCCCCACCCAAGCTGTTTGCAGCTGCTTTTCTGTATGAATGACCTGTCCTGGTTCTGGCTTTGACTTTGCTAAAATCTCTTAAATAAGCAGCAGCTGGAGTCAGTGTGCTGAAAACCTATCAATAAATGGGCCAAGACCTGGAACTAGCACCAGCTTGCCTTGCTTCACAGCTGCACCTCACCTGGGCACTTCCTAGCAAAATACAAATAGGAGTCATGTGCAGATTTATCTGTAGCTCCTGCCAGGTGGCTCCAGGCAGTGGCTGACTTTTAACCTACCAGGAGACCCCAGAGCCAGTGCACCTGGTGGACAGCTTCAGACCGTACCAGGTTACAACTCTATGCATCCACAAGTGACACACTCAAGGGACAGACTCAGTGAGCACCAAAGGCCCACTGAAGCAAGTCCTACTCCATAGAGGTTTCTCCTGCACAGAACTTCTTCTATTTTAGTCATATCTGGTCCTTGCAGCCAATTGGCCGGCTGGTCAATTCCTCCCAGTGACACCAACAGCAATCAAGTCTCAACTACAACAATACTGTGCACACAGCCCACACAGGACACACCTAGAGTGCCCAGCAGAGGTGACTGGGGAAACTGAGCCATTGGGCCATACAGGACATCTAATACACAAGGCCACTCTACCAATTCTAGTGGACATGACAGCTCTACCTAACACATAGAAACAAACACAGGGAAGCAGCTAAAATGTGGAAACAAAAAAAATGGTTACAAATGAAAGAAATAGAAGCAAGCAAACTACTAGATACAGAGTTCAAAACAATGGTTATAAGGTAACTCAGGGATCTTAATGAA
>NW_006284736.1:43088-50214 GCF_000327345.1 Myotis davidii | reverse complement strand
AAAAACAATATGAAGATAATGTAATTAGCCTCTGGGATAACTTCAAACTTACCAACATTCACATTATGGAGGTACCAGAAGGAGAAAAGAGAGAGCAAGATATTAAAAACCTATTTGAAGAAATAATGACAGAAAACTTCCCCTACCCGGTGAAAGAAATATACATACAAGTCCAGGAAGCACAGAGATTGCCAAACAAGAAGAACCCACACCAAGTCACATCATAATAAAAATGCTAAGGGTTAAAGACAAAGAGAAAATATTAAAAGCAGCAAGAGAAAAGCAATCAGTTATCTACAAGAGAGTGCTCATATGACTGTCAGCTGATTTCTCAACAGAAGCTTTGTGGAGAATGGCAAGAAATACTCAAAGTGATGAATAGCAAGGACCCACAACCAAGATTCCTCTACCCAGCAAAGCTATCTTTAGAATTGAAGGTCAGATAAAGAGCTTCCCAGGCAAGAAAACACTAAAGGAGTTCATTACCACCAAACTAGTATTACATGAAAGGTTGAAGGGTATTCTTTAAGAAGAGGGAAAAGAAGAAGGAGGAGGAGGAGAAGGAGGAGAAGAGATGAAGAAGAAGAAAAATATGAATGATAAAATGGCAACAAATATGCATCTATCAACAATTGAATATAAATATCAAAATAAATTAACAATAAATCTAATGAATAAAATAAACTGATGAATATAATAGAATCAGAGGCATGGAAACATAGAACAGGCTGATGAATCACATAGAGAAGCAGGGGAGCAGGAAGAGATCAACCAAATATCTTATATGCATATATGTATTACTATGGACACAAACAATAGGATGGTTAAAGCTTGGCATAAGGCAGGAACTGGATGGAGGGGGACAATGAGGGGGGAAAGGGAGACATCTGTAATACTCTTAACAATAATGATTTTTAATAACCTCAGGAATTTTGAATTCTTCTCTAATTTATCTGCAGCAAAATTAATTTGCCTAACTGGAAACTTCTCAATATCAAAGTATAATTTCATATTTCTCCTTCCATTCATCCTCAGATTTATTAAAGGCATTTGTATTATATTTTGCTATTTTGTCTTTCTTCAGTTGATTCTCAAAGCACAATAACCTACATTTGATTCATACCAAAATAGTGACCATCTCTTAATTGGGTTTATGAATCGATCGGGTCAAACTTAATGATATTTCCTTGTACTGATCTAAACATTTATAACAATATGTTTTTTGGGTTTTTTTTTTTAGAGACAGAGAGAGGAAGAGAGAGGGATATAGAGATAGAAACAACCATGAGAGAAACATTATTTTTTTTAATTGCTTAAAGTATTACAAAGAGTATTACATATGTCTCCTTTTTTTCCCCCCGCCCGTGACAATCCAGTGGCCTCCCCTACCCCTCAGTGTCTTATGTCCATTGGTTATGCTTATATGCGTGCATACAAGTCCTTTGGTTGATCTCTTACCCAACCCCCCTCCTGCCCTCCCACTTTCCCCGGCCTTCCTGCTGTAGTTTGACAATCTGTTTGAGGCAGCTCTGCCTCTGTATCTATTTTTGTTCATAAGTTTATAATGGTCTTTATTAACCAGAAATGAGTGAGATCATGTGGTATGTTTCCTTCATTGACTGGCTTATTTCACTTAGCATAATGCTCTCCAGTTCCATCCATGCCGTTGCAAATGGTAAGAGTTCCTTCCTTTTTAGAGCAGCATAGTATTCCATCGTGTAGATGTACCACAGTTTTCTAATCCATTCATCTACAGATGGGCACTTAGACTGTTTCCAGATCTTAGCTATGGTGAATTGTGCTGCTATGAACATAGGGGTGCATATATCCTTTCTGACTGGTGTGAGAGAAACATTATTAATTGGCTGCCTCCTGCAGCCCCCTCTGGGGATTGAGCCTCCAACCCAGGCATGTGCCTTAACTAGGACCTCTTGGTTCCTGTGTTGATGCTCAACTGTTAAGCCATACCAGCCAGGCTGATCTAAACTGTTTTGACACTGACAGTAATATGACACTTCTGACTACTTCTTAAGATATTCTTAAAACTTTCCTTGTTTGGCTGTTTTAATTTATACCTTGTTTTTATCATTCACTGACCTTTATTCTTCAATCTGCCTTTATGTGTTGGTATCATCTTATATTTTCAATATATTTCTGGGCAGTTTCATCATAATCTTTTTAAAAAAAATAAATCAAATAAATCAACTCATCATCCCCCCCGCCACACTCAGCCTCCAAACTTGTTCTATCCCCCATATTTCCTATTTTAATAAATCACATAGCATTCACTTATTTGCTCAAGCAAGAAATCCTAAAATTAGCCTAATCCCTTTAACTAAGTCAGTATGAAGCTCTATAAGTTTTCACTCTAAAAATGCTTCTGAAATCTTCCTTTTTATCCCTCCAAAGACCCTTATTTAAAGTTCTCACCCCCTCTGGCCTGAATTAGCCAATGAATTATTCACTGCTCCTCCGTTCTCAATTTTTTATCTTTTCTTTTATATCCTGTCAATTCTCCCAAAATTAAGTCTGATCATGTCATTTCTCTGATTATAGTGATTTAATTCCCACAGGCTGCAGGGTAAATTTCAAATATATTAGCATGGTTCTTACTTTATCATCTTATCAGTGTCTATGAATTTGTCAACTCTTTCTCATTGAAATGTATTTTGCATTTAGCTGCCCCCAAAATACACACACACACACACACACACACACACACACACACACCACAAATACCATCTAGTAGTTTCTTCTAATCTTATCAGCAAATTACTCCCCACCAATATGTTAATTTGTAACTATGTAATATGTTAGACTTCCTAGGAAGATGGGCATTTCAATATATTTTTGAAAATAAAAAATATTTTCAAATTTTACTTTGGCCAGTGTAGGCATTTCAAATGAGGAAACATTATGTTCATATCAGGAACACAGATTCTGTGAATAAAAAAATAATATTTATCGATCCATTACTTTGAAATGTGCACTGTAGCAAATAGTTAACAAATGTTAGACTATTTAATCTTCACAAAAAACATATTTGATTTCATCTCTTTCTAGTGGGCTTGGATTTCCCTTTCTAAATCTAACTCAATCTTATTTTGCCCAAGAATAATCTCCAAATCTTTTCAAAGATTGCTACCATTTTATGGTAGTCTACTAAACTTCTAAGCAAGTTGTAAAATATAAATACTGTTTATTGGTATGGTGGCTAATACTCCAGATTTGTACACAATCCAATTATGGATATATATATTTCAGTATATTATGAGCTTCATGCTTGAATTCTCTTTTTAATTAATTAGAGCCTTGTAGATATTACATAAATTCCAGTGAACAATACAATTTTAATATTTATAAGTGACACTTTTAGAACCAATTGCTCTCTTATAAAGAGAAATGAGTATACTTTCTCCATCTCACAGTGAGAAAATTATATTTTAGAGATTTTTTTTAACTTGAAAATACACATTTAGTTGGTGGCAGAGTAAAGATTTCAATGTAGTACTATATGGTCCAAAAACTTATTCTCTATCTTTTCTACTACACTGTTACGGCACAGTAAGTGCTGCAATAGCCTCATTGTTTATAGGTGTAAATTATTACTGAATAGGACAAAATAATTACACTGAACAGAAATGACTTTTTTAAAAAATCTATCTGCTTCCTATCTATCCATCCCTACTTCCATTCATCCATTTATGTATTTCATAGGCACAGTATGCTCTAGTTTGGGTGATTTCAATTTATTTTGTTTGGCTGGAAAAAATTTTGGTCAAAGAATCTATTATCCAAAGGTTTTAAGATAATATAGAGTAAAAATAGAAGTTGAAATTGAGGTTTAGGTTGTTTAAAATTGTTTATTCAATATAGTTGTAAGTGCATGCTAGTTTTATTTCAAACTTATAAGAAAAGAGACTAACATAAGTCAATTCAAATAAAACCTTGTAAGGACATTTTATAGAAAAAGAAGATAGTTCGCTAATTACTGTTAAACTGCATACAAGTAAAAGAATGTCTGATGTTAAACTGATGGTCACCCAGATGAAGCAAGAACCAGAAAACTCATCCATAACATTAGCAGGGACTGAGGCAAGAATATATATACTGGTCCACATACCATATGTCAAAATATTTTAAAGTTAAAAAAAAACTTTAAACAAGCTAACAACTCTTTAATGAAATATATTCTCCTTGACAAAATAAACTTTCATGAAGACCTGGAAGGTCAGGGTTTAACTTACAATTAGTCTCCTTGGATTTCTGTGCCAAAAGGTAGCAATACCAGGAGAGCTTGTCCATTATGCATTTATTATATTTTTCAAACTCAGGCTTCTCTTGCTGGGGGTCTTTCCCAGCATCTAGAAGGGTTCAGGAATCTGGAGAAGGCACTGCATGTAAATTAATAAAGAGACTAGAAATATAACATAAATTTGTAATCCATGGGGAAGCCAGAGGAAGCTTGGCTATAAGAACCTAGCTCTCCTATCTCCGGACTCAGGGCTCTTTTTATTCCCACATCATGCCCTATAGCGAAGTAGATATACATATCAAAAGTAAGTTTGGTATACAGTAGGCATTGTCAGTTTGGGGGAACTGCCTTCAGCTGTTCAGGTGTTTGACCTGCAGGAGGCAATAACATGTAAATTAAAATGCCCTCAGCTGTCTGGCAACAGGCAATAATATATGCAAATCTTTAGGTGTGGGGAAATGCCCTTAGCTATTCCAGCAATAGAAAATATGTATTCAGCCCTGCTGAATCCCCAAATTCCATCAACCTTTTAGTTAAAGGGTTTTATTCCCTTCCTTAGTCCTGTTAATCCCTAACTCCAGGGAAAAATCCCCACCTGGGGAAACAACCTTTCTCGGAGAGATGACCTTGGTTAAAACACATAGCGCCAAGAAGGGGAGCAAACATATTGAGAACAGTATGCCATATACACCAGGTCCTTTGAAACATATGCTGTGCAGATGTTCAAATATCAGGGTTACATTGGAATTAGCCCTTTTTAGCTTCCTCATCCCCCCAGTTGTCCCACAAGCTTCTCTTAGCCTTGTGGTAAAACAATTATGGGATGTTATGGTGAATGTGGGCGATGACCGCTCTTAGCTGCTTCCGGCTGGAAAGGGACGATGACAAAAGGGGTAAGCACCCCGTTTTTTTCTCTCGGAGGGGTTTGTAGGGAATTCTTCTGGTTTGTAGGCCCATCTGAAGTTTAAAGACATTCCTGTCCAGTTTGCAGGCAGGCAGAGGTAAGCCATGGTCCCACACATGTAGAATGTTCCTGCAGGGAGGCACCAGGGGTAGGTGGTGTTTTCAGCCATGAGGGTAGAGTTGCATAGTTCATCTGGGAGGCAACCTGTTGGATGCTGGCCCTGGGTACTGCTGAAACAAATTGTCCATGACAGGTCCTATTATTTT
This sequence comes from Myotis davidii, assembly GCF_000327345.1. Taxonomy (NCBI): domain Eukaryota; kingdom Metazoa; phylum Chordata; class Mammalia; order Chiroptera; family Vespertilionidae; genus Myotis; species Myotis davidii. The sequence goes on along the minus strand of NW_006284736.1, from coordinate 44,789 downwards.
TTTCATCCAATACAATTCCCCCCCTTCTCCCCCACGTGCCTTTGGTAGTGGAGTCATAACATGCTGCAGGCTGATAAGTATAGCTAACAAAAATCTGGCTTGATTGGGCTTTTCCATAGACTACCCGGTCTAGCATATTTGGGTAGCGAGTTCCTAAGCAAGGGCACGTGGCAGTGGCCCCTATGGGAGGCGAGTATGTGCTAGCTAATATTATTAGTGGGAGCGTGTTATTCCCTCTATTTCTGTCCAGTGGGGGTCTACAACAGTGAACTGCTAGGACAAGGAGTAGTATTATGACTATTCCTGCCAGGCAGATGTAGCCAAGGATGGCATGACAAGGTGTAGTCCAACAATTCATGATGAGGCCTTTGTCCCTTGCTGTGTGGGAAACAGTAATTTTATGGTGCTTCTGTGTCCCAGCAAGAGCAGACGAGTTCTCCTGGTACTGGCCTTGGGTTCCAGCGGCACTCATAAAAAGACAAAATGAGAATTATTAGAAAGATAAAACCAATGATTATTCAGAATTACCAGAGCATATTACCTTTGGGAGGAGATAAGAAAGAAAGCTTAGTGTTAGGGAGAATTCAGCAGGTTGTTATCTGAATTCTTCGGAGCAGGTTGTTTGGCCAGGCCCGCTGTCTTCTTCAGGGTGATCCGCAGAGGGTGTTTCTGGTCAGAGGTCACCTTCCACTCAGGCTGGGCATCACTCGACTGGTGGGCTGCCTTCACCCGGGAGTGGTGGATCCAGGTGTTCAGTCCTGCAACCTGTGGAGGTGGTTAATATGATTGGATAGGGTCCCTTCCAGGTAGGTGTGAGGGGCTCCTTTTTCCAATCCTTTTACCCAAACCTGGTCTCCAGGTTTATAAGGATGTACAGCTGTACCTAGAGAGATGGGTAGTCCATAAGTAACCCACCTGTGGACTTCAAAGACAGTTTTTCCAAGTCCTTGTAGTTGTTTCTGGATTTCTAAGTTCCCTATTTCCCCCAAATCTCCCTTTGGCTGAATTAAGGGAGGGGGTCTACCATATAAAATTTCAAATGGAGAGAAACCTACCCTGGCCCTTGGTGCACAGTGTACTCACAAGAGTACAAGAGGCAAGATATCTGTCCAGGGTAAGGCTGTCTCTTGGCATAGCTTAGCCACAGTCTGCTTTATGGTCCGATTCATGCATCCTACTTTCCCTGAACTCTGAGGCCTATAGGCTGTATGTAGGTTCCATTTAATTCCTAAAGCCTTAGCTACCTGTTGTACTATTTCTGCTACAAAGGCTGGGCCATTATCAGACCCTATGGTCAGAGGCATTCCATACTGTGGAATTATATCCTTCAGCAATGCTTAGTGACTTCTCTTGCCTTTTCCATTCGAGTGGGATATGCCTCGACCCAACCTGAAAAGGTGCAAATAAAGACAGGTATTTATTTCCTTTGCTAGGCCCTATTTCTGTAAAATCTACTTCTAAGTCCTCAAAAGGAGCTTGCCCAGAGCGCTGGACTCCTATCAGTCCCACAGGACCCTGTTTGGCACTGTTCTGAGCACAGAGGAAGCAACGCTGAGATATTGAGGCACACAAGGAAGGATGACGGGTAACTAGGTAGTATCTGCCTAACAAAGCTTCTAGGGAAGTCTTCCCTAAATGAGTAAGTTCATGCTGCTGGAGGACTACCTTATGAGCTAACTGTTCTGGGATATAAACCCTATG
>NW_006284736.1:32927-39699 GCF_000327345.1 Myotis davidii | reverse complement strand
ACTGGGTTTGGCAGGGGCCTATCTGTTAGTCTGGCTGGCTGGAATACACCTCCTCTAGGACTTCCAGGCAATCATGCTCAGGGGCCCGCTCAGCGATGGGTAGAAAAAGGCAGGATTAAGAGTTCTCACTGCTTCTAATCTTACCCTCGGATTCTCACATAACAGCCCTTGGTATTGAGTCATTTGAGCATGAGTCAGCCAGTGCTGCCCCCTTGTTTCCATTCAAAAGCGAAAAGAGGCTGGCTGGAAGGAGCTAATCTGAGGCAGAAAAAGGCATCTTTCAGATCTAGACATGTAAACCATTCCGCCTCTGATGGAATGAGCCCCAGAAGCGTGTAGGGGTTTGGCAGTGCTAAATGCAGGGTTATAACAGCCTCATTAACAGCATGTAGATCTTGAACGGGGCGGTAGTCATTAGTACCATGTTTTCTCACAGGCAAGAGAGTCATGTACTATGGAGACCTGCATTGTTTAACAAGTCCTCACTGAAGCAGCCAATCTAAGTGGACCTGGGTTGCTAGGCGTGCTTCCCTTGGAATTGGATATTGGCAGACTTTTAACAGGCTGTGCCCCAGGCTTTAAGTCAATCAGTATCAGGGAGTGGTCCTTAGCCAGGCCTGGAGGATTCCCTTCCGCCCAGACCAGCGGGAATTCTTTCTCTAATTCAGGTTCTAATGGTGAGGCCTTTGACTGGGCGGTATAAAGTCTCCATTCTTCCTCCCTTGGCACTGCTAGGGACAGGATCATTGGAGAGGTCTCCTCACTTAGGCGAAGCTGTGCTGAGCCATTTGGAGTAAAAGTGATTTCTGCCCCCATTTTGGCTAAACGGTCTCTACGCATTAGGGGAACTGGACAGTCTGGCAAGTACAGGAATTCATGAATTACTTGATGACTGCCAAGTTGGCATCGGCGAGGGCAGCAGAATGGTCTACAGGTCCGATCCCCAGTAGCTCCAATAATGGTGACCTCCTTTCCCGAGAGAGGCGCTACTTTCTGAGTGACTACTGAGTGCTCAGCTCCTGTATCAATCATAAAGTCCACAGTCTGACCCCCAATTTTCATTCTGACCGGGGGCTCTTGGGGGTCTAGCTGTAAAAATCCCGGTCTGTCCTAGTCGGAATCAGTCATTGCTAGCCCAATGAGATCTGCTTTAGGTGGCTCTCGTTGATAGCAACTGGGTGGAAAAGGGGGCCCAATTTTCTTACTTTGCTGTTTGGGACATTCATTCTTCCAGTGCCCTGTTTCCTTACAATAGGCATACTGCTCTTGTCTCAGGCTCGCTCTTCCTTTTCCCCCTGATCTGTATTCTTGCTTCCCTTTCTGGTCTGGCTGGGAGCCTGAGCCTCTTTTATTGGCCCTTCTCTGTACTCTCTTTTCTTCCTCCCTCCTTGCCACATTATCTTGGTTGATGAAAACCTTGTTGGCTATCTCCAGCAGTTTGGTGGCATTTTTTCCTGCAAACCTTCCAGCTTCTGTAATTTTTCTCCTGATATCAGCTGGGCTTGGCCTACAAAAGTGGCATTTACCATGGTTTGATTTTCCGGGGCCTCAGGTTTAAAGGGGGTGTAGATCCGGTATGCCTCACACAGTCTCTCATAGAAAGCTACTGGACTTTCATCCGGCTTCTGGAAAACCTCAGAGATTTTAGCCATATTGGTGGGCTTCTTGGCTCCGGCCCTGACCCTCTGGAGGAAGGCCAGCCGATATCTTTCTAGCCCGGCCCTTCCTCTTCTGAGTTTGGGTTCCAATCAGGTTCCTCATCTGGGAAGCCTCCCTGGCCCATCTGTCTGTACCTAATATTCCTGCCGGGGTCTGGGTCTGGAGCCACTTCTGAGCCTCTGATACTACTCTCATGTGCTCCTCAGTGTTAAAGAATGTGAAAAGGACCTGCTTGCAGTCCACCCAGGTGGGCTTCTGGGTCTGAAAAATCGTTTCTAGGAGGTCTATCATGGCCTGAGGTTTTTCAGAATAAGCTGGGGTGTGATGTTTCCAATTCAAGATGTCACTTGTGGTAAAGGGCTGATAATAATACACTGGCCTTCCTTCCTGTAATGTCCCATCTTTACCAACCACTTCGGCACCCCGAATCTCCCTAAGAGACATCTGATATGCTGGTTGTGGCTTGGGCCCTTGATCGGCTGAGCGCAAGCGCCGCCCAACTGGCTCTGGAGAGCCCAGTTGAGGAGGGGGGTAGTGTTTCCAGACTTTCTGGACCTTCCACAACAGTGGGAGGATCACTTGGTGGTGCCTGTGGCACATATGGAGGTGGTAAAACTGGCGGGACTTCCTCAGGGGGTACTGGAAGAACAGGGGGTTGGGTTCCCTTATGAGGGACCTGATTTTTTTTTCTCCTGCCTGCTTCTTTTCTGCATTCTCCTGTCCTGCCTGCCTCTCCTTAACCTGCTCCTGCCCTGCCTGCCTCTTCACTCCTTCTACTAAAACCTTACTCTGCCCCTTCTTACACACGCAGAACCGGACCCAAGGCGGCAAGGTTTGAGCAATTCCTAACCAGCTGTCTGTAAGGGAACTGATCTGGGTGTCCAGGGTCTTCCGTGACTACATTCCAGACTGCCCTGACCAGTCCCTTATCTAGAGAGCCTTTCAAGGGCCAGCCGACCCTAAAGGCTGGCCATTCTACTTCACAGAATTTCCTTAGTGTTTTGGGGTTCATTTTAACACCATAGTCTTCATTGAAACCCTTTTAAAAATTTTCAACATGCAATTGAGGACAGTGGGTTTACTTTGTCCTGACCCCATGATGATCAGTGGTGGGAGACAGACAAGGAAGGGGGTGAGCTGTTTTCACAGATCCTCACTCAGATGCCCACCTGGCTGCATCCCTTGGGAGCTTAGATTTGTCTTAGCTAAGGTGCACCCGTATGAACCCCAGGCCTGGTCACCTCCACATGGGGGTGAGTCACTGTTATGCCTTATGAAAAATCGCGGAACTGCAGGTTGAGGCCCATTTGGACCACGTAACCAAGGTTGTGGAGCCACACAACCCTCTCTCTCCACACTCACACACTTTCACTAGACATTCACCCAGAGTTTAAAAAAAAACAGTCCACTCAATTCCTGACTAATTAACCTGATTAAGTCCTATGACTTCTGGGGAGGTGATCAAGCTCCCCCTTCTACTCGCTTGGAGTAGGCCTGACTGACTGGGGTCCCTACTTTACCAATTCTGTCGACAGGCCCAGAAGTGTCCGTCCACTTTCTCCAGATGCCAGCCGGGTCCTGGGCTGAAGTCCAGGAGTGCCTAGAGTTTCCCCCCATTTTAATTCTGCTAATATCAGCAGGGTGCACCTTCCGGAGGCCTATCCTGCACCCCCTGACCCCAAACCCCGTCCACTCACCGGAGGCAAGAGCCAAAAACGTGGTTAGCTTCCAGGTTCAGGGAACCAAATGTTGCAGAAGACCCCAGAAAAATCAAGCGACACTTTGAAGAAATGGAGAGACACTGTTTTAATTACACCGGCAGACTCCGGGAAGTAATTTCCAAATCAGAGTACCGAAAGATGTAGGGGCCTTCATTTTATATTTCCCTGTGGTCTTTGTCCCACAAATATGGATTATGCTTCCAGTCCTTTTCGCAGGCTTTGCAAGAGGCCCTCAGGTGTTGGGGGTCTCCAGGCCATATCTGATGGCCTGGCCTGGCGCCAGCGATAACAACCCTCCCTCTGGGCAGTGCACTGTTCACAGGTGTATGGTCTCTGTAACAGATTCTGCAAGACCAGTTTCCGGGAAGGAGGTAATGGCTTAATTATAAGTTAGCTTGCTGGCATGGATTCCAATTGCTAGCCCCCCAAATATCAGGATTACATTTGAATTAGCCCTTTTTAGCCTTCTCACATGAAGAGTTCTGAGTCATATTAAAGTTTGTCCAAAAATTCCTTAAGCATTTTATATTTTAAAAATACTTATTTCTTTTTCAAAGGTTGTAATAATCTTAGTATTGGTAGTAGTAGTTACCATCATCCACTCTCCCTCAAAATACACACACACAGAATTTATAAATATACCTAGTAGACTTCATGAGAGCTCCTAAAAAGCATAACTTTAAAATTACTGGTCTACTGAATTCAAATATAATTCAGCCCTTGCATCTGCGTATATTTGGACATCTTAACCTATGTAGATTCAATTTCATAATTTATAACATAGGGATTTTTTAAAAACATTTTCAACAGATCAGGAGAACAAAAATAGTGTCTAGATTTTTCTTTAGTTATCAGGTACCCACTTCCTAAGGATTCAAGTTACTACAAATTACAGAGTATAGTGAGTTGGAGACTATTGTGAGGAGAGTCTATAAAGAAAGACAAAGTCCATTAATCAAAATGTTAAAGAATAGTCTCCATTGTATATATTAAGAGATCTGAGTGCAAGGTTCTTTAACATTAACAGATTGTCTATATTTATGCAACTGGCAAGCCTCAAGGGGATTTGGAAATGCACATATTCTGCATCTTCTTAATGGTAAAAATGGTAAGCATGTATAAATACACAGGGTTTTGAGTTTTTGGTTTTTTTTGGAAAGTCTGAGAAGGAAAATCCTGAAGATGATAAGGCTTGTTTGGCTGAAAGGACCTTGGTCAATGAAGAGTTCTAGTAGCTGAAGAGTATTTGTGGCCTGAACTGCAGAGAAAAAAAAAACAAAAAACAGAAGGTTATGTGTGCAGGGGTGGTAAAAGAAAAAATAACTTTAAAAGCCCTATTACTATAAGCTTAAACTATTAAAAAAGGAAGATAAAAGGCATAAAAGAAACCTACCTGCAATCAAACATTCTTTTATAGTCTTTCAACTAGTCCTTCTTGCTAATTTATAATACAAACAAGTTTTAGCATAATATGATTCATCTACATTGCATTGTCTCTTATAAACAAAGCTAGAGGTGCAGTGCATGAATTTGTGCATGGGTGGAGTCTGGCTGGCCTGCACAGAGTGGGGCCCATCAGGCTGGGTCGGTGGGCGGGGGGGAGGAGATGAGGGAGGTTGGCCAGCGTGCCCAGCCCCCAATCAGAGTGGGGGACCAATCAGGGGCTAGGCCAGCTAGGGGGAGGGGCCAACCCCTGGTCAAGCTCCTGCTAGAATTCCCAGTTGAGGGGACCATTTGCATATTAGACTTTTATTATATAGGATATTTCACTAAAAAGCACTTTATTTTTCAATTTTTTAAAAGAGCTTTAGAAATCACTATCCAAACTACTTGATGATCTGTAGCTAAGTGTTAATTTATTCCTTACATTTGTACAGCAATCTGCCATGTGTAATGTACTTTTGTACATGTGTTATCTCTTTTAAGCCTTACACTAAACCTCTGACTTAGAGAGTATAAGAGTCTTATTATATTCACATGATATAAATTTCCAATACGTCAGAGACAACTTTTCCTTTTCATGACAAAATTCAGTAGACTAAGCTTCTATCCTGTTTAACTTCAAGCATTTCACTTTTGTTGCTGTTTGTTTTATTACATTTCCTTTCATATTTATGAGATTCTCCATAGAATTTTACCTGTCTATAAATGTATTTGAGGTGTCCCCTGCCACCTTAGTGAGCCTCTAAGCTAGTGCAGGTCATACTTATCCATTGAAAGCTGGTTTCCATGAGCTGTTGTGGCTCTTCTTTATATAGCTTCACCCAAAACATGGGCTGACATTCTCCCCTCAATTCCCCACAACAAGCACTAAGATTCAGCTGTAATACTTAGATTTTACTTCAATCTTTATTGTAAATAAAATAAAATTACCACATAAAAAACTTCAACTAGATGAAGCTTTTCTTTCAGTCTACAGATCTAACAACCTTAACTAGTTCACCTTTACACTTTGGGAATAGTATTGAATATATCTCCTCTCCCAAAGTCCTGCTCCTTACAACTCTATATTCCAAAGAAAGTGAACTTACTTTGAAGTATTGCAGCATTACTGTGTAAAGAAATTTAGTATTATTTTCCATTTCATCTTAGAATCTTAGATTTAGTTTGTCATAAACAAAAGACCCATTAAGTGATTTCTCCAGTACAAGGGACAACAGTCTTTCTTCAAGACGAATTTAAGCCCTTATATGTAGAAAAACAAAATTTGCAAGCTTTAATTTTTTAATGAAAGTTTTTCCTCATTGCTAGCAATTAATATTTTTAAAAAATGTGTGGCTCAGATTTATCTAGGAAACCTTGTAATTGAAAGGGTGAAGACTGTGCCCTCCATCTTGCCCCATCCCCTATATGTTGGGGCAGCTGCCATGTGCTCAGGAGGGTACCTCCTTCGCGGAAGCCCCGGCCTCTGCTGGCCATGCCCTGGATTTCTTTAAACTAACCAATGACAATCAAGGGACGTGCGCGCCATAGAGATGACCACATCCTGTGTAACAAGACCCGACTTGTGCCTGGCCAATCGGCAGGGCCCATGTTCAGCTCCCCTCCCCTTGCTCCACCACCCTATAAAATGCCTCGTCCCATCGGGCTTCACTCTCTCGGGCACTGGGCTTACCGTTGCATCAGTGAGTGTGGTTGGGGAGCTGAACTAGTTTGAAATGAAGGACTCCTTGCTTTTGCATCGGACTTGCTTGCTCCCTGTGGGTTCGTGGGAATCTTGAAATCTGGGCACAACATTTTGGGGGCTCATCCGGGATTCCCAAGACCATCTAGGGACCCCCGATCCGTAGAGTCTGACTAACCACGGTAGGTGTGTGTCATTGTGTATTCTTTCTGTGTGAGCTCGTTTCTGGAATCTGTAATTGCCTGAGGGGGTCTAGGCGGAAGCGCCT
>NW_006284736.1:23759-28985 GCF_000327345.1 Myotis davidii | reverse complement strand
TGAGCCCCCTCCAGCAGGGGAACGGCGCCCTGGGCTCCTGGGTGCTGGGGAGCAGCCTGCGGCCTTCGGGGAAGGACGCCTATTGAAGGGCGAGGACTGCACCCTCCATCTTGCCCCATACTCTCCATGTTGGGACAGCCGCCATGTGCTCAGGAGGGTACCTCCTTCCCGGAAGCCCCGGCCTCTGCTGGCCAAGCCCGGGATTTCTTTAAACTAACCAATGACAATCAAGGGACGTGTGCGACATAGAGATGACCACATCCTGTGTAACAAGACCCGAGTTGCACCTGGCCTATCGGCAGGGCCCATGGTCAGCTCCCTTCCCCTTACTCCACCACCCTATAAAACACCTCGTCCCATCGGGCTTCACTCTCTCAGCCACTGGGCTTACCGTTGCATCAGTGAGTGTGGTTGGGGAGCCGAACTAGTTCGAAATGAAGGACTCTTTGCTTTTTCATAGGACTCGCTGGCTCCCTGTGGGTTCTTGGGAATCTTGAAATCTGGGCACAACAGTAATACTCTATTTGGGACAAGAAAACTTTAACAAACCATAAGCAATTCCAAGGAGACAAATGGATGGACAATTTTCTATTATTTTCTGAGAGGAAATTGGGTAAGGTAGTTTTGAACAAAAGTTCATTGAAAAAGAACAAGGGTTTATGGTTGTGATGGTTTCTTGTTGGCTGCAACTGGAGAATAGTTTGCCCTTGCTGAGGTATGCAAAACTCTTCTTTCTTCCAGCTGATTATGTAAATTGAGATGAGTGGTACATGCATGAGGACACTCCTTTCATGGCCTCCAGGCTCTGTTTTGATTTAGGCTTTCTTACCTAATTGTCACAAATCAAAACACTGTTTCCAAAGTGCTAACCCAATAAATATTTCACTTTATTATACCAATTGACCTATGTTATCAACCAAGTTATATTTTTGTGTTTTTTGAAACATTGTTTTAGAATTAAATTTCTATATAGGACTTCCACTCTGACAAGATTGTATGAATTCCTGTTTCTCTGTTCTTCCCTCCTGGGTATAACTATAAACCCTTGACATAACAGAATAGACAAATTAATGAGAATACTGAAAGATAATAAGAGAAAGGTGAACTGGTTTGGGATCTGTGAACTAAAAGAACAACACACTAGGGCAGGCCTTCTTATGTCCTCCCCACATAAAACAAACAGAAGAAAGTCATCCACACAAAGATGACGGTGGAGTAGGTAGAAGCTACACCACCTCCTCCCAGGACCAAAATAGAACTAAAACTAAATTATAGGATAATCATCCTGTATAACCAACTACAGACTAGCTAAAGAGAAGTCTTATAAGCAAGGATTTACAGAAGCCACATCAAGTATGGTAGCAAGGGCTGAGAAGTGAAAAGAGCTGCAAGGGATTCACACTGAGTAGCATAGAGTTTAAACCCCAAGCTTGGCTTCCCAGTCCAGAGCACAAGAGCCAGGAAGAGGCACCCACATATCTGATGAAAAGTAGTGGGGTTTTTGCCTATCAGAGAGAGACAGGAGTCTGCTAGAGACACAGGCATCCTCTTAAAGGACCAAGGCACAAAATTTTGTTTTAAGCCATTCACTCTGGGCTCTGATGAAAGGAGAGCAGAGTGGGCAAGAGTAGTGAAGAAGAAATCTGGGGTTTGTGGCTCTGGGGAGAGAGCTGAAGAGACAACTACCAGGATACTTGTGCTAAGTTATTCTCCCACAACACAGAGGCCATATTTCTTGGATGGAGCACTGGCTTTTATATGGCATCTGCCTGGGAGAAAGCAATGACCCTACCCTGTGGACTCCCTCCAATCCCATCCTTCAAGCTTACACCTTGCTGAGAAGTCAGCTGCCTTGGCCAGAGTTTAGAGATCTGGGCAGACCTAAGAGGATGTCAGTGACTGAGTTGTGTGGCTTTAGGGAAGGCATCATTGCCCCACTTTCCCATGAACATGACTTATGCTTTACACTGGAACCACCCTCTGGGTTTTGGCTGAACCACCCTCAGGGCACCAATGCCAGCTGTGCAGACCCCACTGTCCAACTTCTAGTAACTTTGCCCTGCCGAGGTTGGGGCAAAATCTAGGCAAGACTGAGTAGTGTAGGTCTGGTATGGTGACCACACCCTCGCCTTCATTGAAACCAGACCGGTCTCACCCACTCACGGGAGAACCACTAGCCCCATCATTCTGATTCCTGGCAGCCTCACACTGTTGGATCAAATAAGCTTCACAAAACTGCATATACAAAGGGAGATCTCGGCAAGCATCAAACTCTTCTGGGGTGAATTCCATTTTATGTGGTCAGCACCTGCACAGCAACTCATATGCCATGGTCAGATTGAGCCTCAAATTCAGCCAGCCTGAGGGTTGATCCCATGCATGAATAGTCCAATGGCAATCACGACTTAATTACAACAGGAGGGCCTACATCAGCTACACAAGGGACATTCCTGGAGCCCCCAGTTCAGGTGACTATTGAGAATGCACCCCTAGATCCCACAGGAAACCTATTATATAAGGTCACCCCATGAAGACAGGGAGGCATAACATATCTATATAATACATAAAAACAAATACATAGAGGCAGCCAAAATGGGAAGACAACAAAACAGGTTTCAAATGAAAGATCAGGATAAATCTTCAGAAAAAGAGTTAAAGGACATGGAGGCAAGCAATTTATCAGATATAGAGTTCAATGTAGTAGTCTCTATTTTGCTTGTTAGTTCAGTTTGTTCATTATAGATGCTCAATAGCATGAAAAAGGATATAGAAACCATAAAAAAGGACAGTCAGAAAAAATATTCAATATCGGAAATGAAGAATACACTGGAAAGAATAAATAGTAGGTTGGATGAAGCAGAGGATCAAATCAACTATTTGGAAGACAAGGTAGAAAAATACACCCACTCAAAGCAGCAAAAAGAAAAAGAAAACAATTAAAATAATTTAGAATAGTTTAAAAGACCTTTGGGACAACATGAAGTGTAACAACATCTGCAACATAGGTTACCAGAACAAGAAGAGAAAGAGCAAGGGACTGAGAACCTATTTGAAGAAATAATGACTAAAAATTTCCCTAAGATAGTGAAGGAAAAGGACAAGAAGTAGATAGTCCCAAACAAAATGAACCCAAAGAGGCCCACTCCAAGACATCATAATTAAAATGACAAAGGTTGCCCTAGCTGGTTTGGCTCAGTGGATAGAGCATCTGCCTGTGGACTCAAAGGTCCCAGGTTCGGTTCCGGTCAAGGGCATGTACCTTGGTTGTGGGCACATACCCAGTGGGGAGTGTGCAGGATGCAGCTGGGCGATGTTTCTCTCTCATCGATGTTTCTGACTCTCTATCCCTCTCCCTTCCTCTCTGTAAAAATCAATAAAATATATTTTTAAAAATAAAATAAAATGACAAAGGTTACAGACAATCTTTATTTATTTTATTTTATTGTTTTCTATCACAATTTACCCTCCCTTACACTCTTCCATCTTCACCTCTCTCCACCCCACACAATCATTACACAGTTGTCTGTAGCCATAAGTTTTTCTTTTTTTTTCTTTTTCACTCAATCCTTCTACTTGCCAACACCCCTCCCACCAGAGCTGCCTGCTTGACCTCTATCCCTAATGAGTCTGTGTCTATTTTGCTTGTTGTTTCAGTTTGTTTATTAAATTCCACATGAGTAAAAATCACATGGTACATGTCTTTTTCTGAATGGCTTATTTCACTTAGCACAGTGGTTCTCAACCTTGGCTGCACATTAGAATCACCTGGGGATCGTTTTAAAATCCTGATTTCTGGGCCTCATCCTCCGGAAATTCTGTTTCTTTGTTATGGGTGAGGCCACAACATTAGTAACAAAGAAACAGAATTTCTGGAGGATGAGGCCCAGAAATCAGGATTTTTAAAAGATTCCCAGGTGATTCTAATGTGCAGCCAAGGTTGAGAACCACTGACTTAGCATAATGTTCTCCAGGTCTATCCATATTGTTGCAAAGGGTAAATTTTTCTTGCTTTTTACTGCCAAGTAGCATTCCATTGTGTAAATGTACCACAGCTGTTCTATCTATTCATTTACTGATGGACACGAGCTGCTTCCAAATCTTGACCATTTTAAATAACAGTACAATGAACATAAGGGTTCATTCTTTCAAATTAGTGTTTCAGGGTTTTTTGGATAAATTCCCTAAAAAGGAATTGCTGGGTCATAAGGCAGTTTCGTTTTTAATTGTTTGAGGTAACTCCATATTGCAGCCACTGCAAAAAGAGTCTTTAAAACTGCAAAAGAGACAATTAGTTACCTACAAGGGAATCGCTGTCAGCTAATTTCTCAACAGAAACATTTCAGGCCAGAAGAAATTAGCATGAAAGGCAAGAACCTACAATCAAGATGACTTTACCAAGCAAGGGGAAAAAAAAAGGATTTTGTTACCACCAAACCCATGTTACAAGAAATGTTAAAGGGCCTGCTTTAAGAACAAAAAGACAAAAAAAAGAAAAAAGAAACAAACAAACAGAAGAGCATAGTTAAAAGAATAAAATGCCAATAAATACATACCTGTAAATAATCACTTGCAATGTAAACAGCTTAAATGCTCCAGTCAAAATAAATAGGGTAGCTAAATGGATAAGAAAATAAGACCCATATATATGCTATCTATAAGAGACCTACCTCAAAATGAAAGATATACACAGACTAAAAGTAAATGGATTGAAAAAGATATTTCATGCAAATGGAAATGAAAAAAAGTCTGGGGTAGCAATACTTATATCTAACAAAATAGACTTTAAAGCAAAAGGTTATAGGAAGAGACTAAGAAAGACACTACATAATAAAGAGAGCAAACCAACAAGAGGATATAACCTTTGTAAATATTTATGTACCAATATTTACCTTTGCAAATATATATGTATCAATATAGAAGTACCTAAATATATAAAACCAATCTTGACTGACATAAAGGGAGAGATTGACAGTAACCCTATATAATAAAAGAGAAACATGTAAATTGACCATCCCTTCGGTAGGTTCACTAGCCAATCAGGGTGAATATACAAATTAACCCAACAAAGATGGTGGGTTAATTTGCATACACAGGCACTGGGTGGAGAGCAGAAGCGGGAGAGCTGGCAGATTGGGGGCACATGGCTCCCTTGGTCACTCCCAGCATGGGGAGCACCAAGAATTCTGGGAATAGTAGTTCTGATGGCAGCCCCAGGACTGTAAGCGA
>NW_006284736.1:18165-23634 GCF_000327345.1 Myotis davidii | reverse complement strand
AGACATAAGTAAAATCAGAGTGTCTAGGAAAAGTAAAGGGAAGATATTCTAAAACTTCCAGGAAATCTCCACCAATGAAGCAAAGGGAAAAAAAAGCCTCTATTATTTTGTGAGCAACAAACCAAACTGGGTTGGGGCTCTCAGACAATTCATTCATATGATTGCAAAGACAGACAGAAACTCCCAGATTGGAGAGGGCTACCCTGAGGGCTCCCAGATTGGAGAGGGTTCAGGTCGGGCTGAGGGACCCCACTCCCCAACCCTGAGCACTAATCTTCTTGCACTGGGGCCCTAGACAGTCATAATAGGTTATTTAAAACTCCATTGACTTCAATGGATAGGTATTCCAGATGGAAAATTAATAAGAAAATGGTGGCTATAAATGACACACTAGATCAGTTGAATTTAATTGATATGTTCAGAGCATTTCATCCCAACGCAAAAGAATATACATTCTTTTCAAGAATATTTGCTTTCTTAACAAATCTCAATATATTTAAGAAGATTGAAATCATATCAACCATATTTTCTTACAATAAGAATATAAAACTAGATATCAACCACAGGAAAAAAAAAAAAAGCCTGAAGAATATACAAAGACATGGAGGCTAAAAAACATGTTACTAAGCAATGAATAGGTTAACAATGAAATCAAGTAAGAAACCAAAAGATACCTAGAAAATGAGAACACAACTACAGAAAAATCAACAGGACATAGCAAAAACAGTTCTAAGAGGGAAATTTATAGAATTACACACCTAGCTCAAGAAACAAGAAAAATCTCAAAAACTTATGTAACTTTACATATAAGGAACTTGAAAAAGAATAACAAACAAATCCCAAAGTGAGTAGAAGAAAATATTAAAGATCAGAAGATAAGTAAAGAAAATTGAGTTTTAAAAAGCAATAGAACCTTTTTTTTTAAGAACAGGATCAGGACAGGGATGTCTGCTTTCACCACTCTAATTCAACACAGTACTGGAAGTTCTAGCCACAGTGATCAGACAAGAAGAAAAAATAAAAGGCATCCAAATTGGAAAGGAGGAAGTAAAATTTTCATTATTCACAGATGACATGATATTGTACATAGGAAAATCTAAATACTCCACTAAATAATTACTAGACTTAATAAATGAATTTGGCAATGTAACAAGATACAAAATTAACACTCAGAAATCTATGACAGTTTTATACAACAATAATGAACTCTCAGAAAGAGAAAACAAAAGAATCTCATTTAACATTGCAACAAATAAAAATTAAGATTCTTAAGAATAATCTTAACCACCTAGGTAAAAGACCTGTACTCATAAAACTATAGGATGTTGAAAAAAGAGATAGAAGAAGATATAAATAAGTGGAAGAATATACTGTATTCATAAATAGGTAGAATCATAATCATTAAAATGTCCATACTACCCAACACAATCTATAGATTCAATGCAATCCTTATTAAAATACTAATGTCATATTTCGCATATCTAGAACAAACATTCCAAAAATTAATATGGAACCTAAAATGACCCCAAATAGCCTCAACAATCTTGAGAAAGCACAAGGTTGGAGGGATCACTATACCAGATATCAAGTTCAATTACAAAGTCACTGTAAATCAAAACAGCCTGGTACTGGATCAAGAACAGGCATATAGGTCAATGGAACAGAAGAGAGACCCCAGAAATTGACCCAAGCCATTATGCTCAATTAATATTTGACAAAGTATGCAAGAAGATACAATAGAGTAAAGACTGTTTCTTCAATAAATGGTGCTAAGAAAATTGGACAGATATGCAAAAAAATAAAACTAGACCACTACCTTACACTGTACACAAGAATAAACTCAAAATGGATAAAAGACTTAAATGTAAGTCATAAAATCATAAAAATTTTAGAAGAAACCTTAGGCATGCACTCTCAGACATCTCTCATAGAAATATGTTTACTGATGCATTTCCTAGAATGCTCAATTAATATTTGACAAAGTATGCAAGAAGATACAATAGAGTAAAGACTGTTTCTTCAATAAATGGTGCTAAGAAAATTGGACAGATATGCAAAAAAATAAAACTAGACCACTACCTTACACTGTACACAAGAATAAACTCAAAATGGATAAAAGACTTAAATGTAAGTCATAAAATCATAAAAATTTTAGAAGAAACCTTAGGCATGCACTCTCAGACATCTCTCATAGAAATATGTTTACTGATGCATTTCCTAGAGCAATGGAAACTAAGGTGAAAATAAACAAATGGAACTACATCAAAATAAAAAGCTTCTTCACAGTGAAAGAAAACCATCAACAAAATGAAAAGGGAGCCCACTGCATGGAAGAACATATTTGTCAATGATGCATCTGATAAGGCATTAATTTCCAAACTATGTAAGGAACTCATACAACTTAACATAAGGAAAACAAAATATCCAATTAAAAAATGGGCAAAGGATCTAAACAGATACTTCTCCAAAGTGGACATACAGAAGGCCAAGAGATAAGAAAAAATGCTCAAACTTATTAATCATCCTAGAGATGCAAATTAAAATGACAATGAGGTATCACCTCACATCTGTCAAAATGGCTACCATCAACAAATTAACAAACAGTTGCTGGCAAGAACGTTGAGAAAAGGGAACCCTAATATACTGCTGATTAGAATGTAAACTAAAGCAGCCACTGTGGAAAACAGTATGGAATTTCCTCAAAAAATTAAAAATGGAACTCCCATTTGACCCAGTGATCCCACTTCTAGGAATATATCTAAGAGACCTGAAACACTAATCCGAAAGGACATATGCACCCTTATGCTCATAGCAGTGTTATTTACAATAGGTAAGATTTGGAAACTGCCCAAGTGCCCATTAGAATGGATCAAAAAGCTGTGGGATTTTTATACAGTGGAATACTATGCAACAGTAAAAAAAGAAGGAACTTTTACCATTTGCAGGAGTATGGATGGACCTGGAGAGGGTTATGCTAAGTGAAATAAGCCAGTCAGAGAAAGATGGTATCACATGATCTCACTCATAGGTAGAATCTAATGAACAAAATAATCTGATGAACCAAATAGATCCAGAGGCATAGAAGCATGTAACAGACTGACAAATTTTAGAGGGAAGGCAGGGGTGGCAGTGAGTGGGTGGGGAGAGATTAACCAGGGAACTTATATGCATATATGCATAGTCCATGGACACAGACAATAGTCTGGTGAAGTCCTGAGAGGTTTAGGTGTTGGGTGGAAGTGGTCAATGGGAAAATAATACAAACAATGGGTATATCTTTCCACAATAAAGAAAATAGTTTCCACAATAAAGATTTTTTTAAAAGAATTATGGGAAATATAAAAATAGAAAAAAATCAATGAAACCAAGAGCTGGTTCTATTAAAAGATAAATAAGATTAATAAACCTTTAACCAGATTCATCAAGGCAAAAAGAGAGATTACCCAAATAGGTGAAATTAGAAATGAAAGAGGAGAAGGAAAAACTGACACCACAGAAATACAGAGGATTATAAGAAAATATTATGAACAACTATATGCCAACAAAACATACAATCTTCCGCCCTGACTGGTTTGGCTCAGTGGATAGAGCATCGGCCTATGGACTGAAGTGTCCAGGGTTCGATTCCAGTCGAGGGCATGTACCTTGGTTGCAGGCACATCTCCAGTAGGAGGTGTGCAAGAGGCAGCTGATCTATGTTTCTCTCTCATCGATGATTCTAACTCTCTATCCCTCTCTCTTCCTCTCTGTAAAAAAATCAATAAAATATATTTTTTTAAAAATAAACAAACATACAATCTTCCAAAAATGAATCATGAAGAATCCAAAAATCTGAATTGACCCATTACAACTAATGAAACTGTAGAACCAATTAAAAATTCCCAACAAACAAAAGTCCTAGGCCTGATGGCTTCAAGAGTAAAATTTACCAAACATTCAAAGAACTAACACCTATCTTTCGCACCCAATTCCAAAAAATTAAAGAGGAGGGAAGACTCCTAAACTTATTCTAGAAGGCCAGTATTATCTTAATTCTAAAATTACTACAATTAAATAAAAGAATACATCAATATCCCTAATCACTGAAAGGGCAGGGCTATGCCCTCCATCTTGCCCCAGGGCGAGGGCTAAGCCCTCCACCTTGCCCCAGGGCAAGGGCTACACCCTCCATCTTACCCTGGATCCTCCATTTTTTTGGGCAGAAGCCTTAGCCATGTGCTCAGCAAGGAGTTTCTTCCCGGAAGTCCAAGCCTCTGCTAGCCACACCTAGGATTTCTTTAAACTAACCAATGACAATCAAGGGAAGTGCGCACCATAGATTCGACCACATCTTGTGTAACAAGACACCGACTTGCACCCAGCCAATTGGCAGGGCCCACAGTCTTCTCTCCTCCCCTTACTCCAACCCCCCTATAAAACCCCTCTCCACACAGAGGTAGCTCTCTCTGCTGCTTGCCGCTGCGTCGGTGAGTGTGGTCGGGGAGCCAAGCTAGCTCGAATAAAGACTCATTGCTTTTGCATCGGACTCTGCTGGCTCCCTGGTGGTCTTTTGGGGATCCTGAAATCTGGGCATAACAATCACCATAAATGTTAAAATCCTCAACAAAATATTAGCAAACTGGATCCAGAAATAAAAATGATCATACAGCATGATCAAGTGGAATTTATTTCTGTGACACAAAGTTTTTACAATATTCATAAATCATTAAACATGATACACCACATAAACAAACTGAAGGATAAAAATAACATGATCATATCAATAGATGTAGAAAAAGCATTTGATAAAATCCAGCATTCATTTATGATAAAACTATCAACAAAGTGGAAATAGAGAAAACATACCTCAACATAATCAAGGGCATGTATAACAAATTCATGGCCAACATAATCCTCAATGGGCAACAACTAAAAGTATTTCCATTAAGAAAGGGAGGCCTGCTTTCACCACTCTTAGTCAGCATCATCTTGGAAGTCTTAGCCACAGTAAGCAGAGAAGAAAAACAAATAAAAGGCTGCAAAATAAGTTAAACTGTCATTATTTGCAGATGACATGATACTTTTTAAAGAGAACCCTAAATATACCATTAGAAAACTACTTGAACTGATAAAGGAATTCAGTGAAGTAGCAGGTTACTAAGTAAATATGCAGAAATCAGTTTCATTTTTATACACCAACTAGGGGCCCCTATGCACTGGTGGGGTCCCTCAGCGTGGCCTGCGGGAATCAGGCAGGCAGCTGGGGAGGAACCCAAGCCCAGGCCAGGCCCTGTGCCACTCCTGCTCACACCCGCCCCACTGCAACTGCAGTTCCTACAGCTTGGTAGGCTTGCTACTGCTCCACTGCCACTCCTCTGCGTGTTGGGATCCAACCCCAGCAGGTCCAGGGGTCCCCAAAGGTGTGGACGGAGTCGGCGAAAAAGGAATGACACAGAGACAGTGTTCAGTTGATCAGCAGCTAGCCAGGAT
>NW_006284736.1:13762-17849 GCF_000327345.1 Myotis davidii | reverse complement strand
TTCCCAGGGCCCAGGTCTCATTCCAAATTTGGGAGACAAAAGACTGGAAAAAGTATAAATAAAGAGAGTTTCCTCCATATTGGGGGCCCAGAATTTGAAAGACACATTTTTCTCTTGGCCTCCACAGAATTTAATAATAAAATGTAACTCTTGCAGTTGGCACTGCAGTTCAGCCTCTGCTCCGGCAGGGTGCTGTAACTGTGGTCAGCTGGCCAGCTTAATAAAGGCTCTTAAATTTAAATTCTGAGTCGGTGGTCTATCTCACTGAGTGAACCCATTACACCAGCACCTGCGGTCTCCACATGACCATCCTAGGGCAATAATGGCACCCCATGACCCAGAAGCAGCCATGGGCTCATGCCTAGTCAGTCCCAATGCCTGTCCCAATCTCGGTCCCAGTCAGGATGAGAGAAGGGCATGTAGGGGCATGCTCATGGGAGAGGCTCGCACCACCTCAGCAGCACTCATCAGCCATGAACCCAGAATCTGGCGCCTGTCAATCAGCTGAGCAGCACTCTAGCTGTGGGAGTGCACTGACTACACAGGGGCAGCTCCTGCATTGAGTGTCTGCCCCCCGGTTGTCAGTGCACATCATAGCGACTAGTCAAACAGTCCAACGGTCACTTAGACTTTTATATCTTATATAAAAATTGACTGAATAGCAGAAGACCCATCAGTGGGGGCGGGGCCAATGAGCAGGTGGTGCCAGGCCAGCCAATGCAGGTACCAGTGGGCAGAGGAAGAGGACAGCGATCAGGGGACAGTGGTGACCAGCGGCGGTGGGGGGCAGTGCCAGAGATTTGTAAGGCTGGCTGCTCACTGGCCAACACCGTCCTCCATCATCTCCCTCAGAGGGAAGCCACCAGTGGTGTTGGTGGCAGCAGGGTGATGGTAGGCAAGGCCAGCTGCTCACTGGCCATCACCATGCCCTGATTGGCCCTCCAGTTGCCTCGCGCAGAGGGAGGCCACCAGTGGCGGTGGCGGTGGGGCGATTGGGGATTTGTCAGTTGGACATCCCCTGAGGGCTCCCGGACTGCAAGAGGGCACAGGCCAGGCTGAGAGGCCCCACCTAAGTGCATGAATTTTAGTGCAACAGGCCTCTACTATATAGATAAAGAACTATCACAATGAGAAACCAAGAAAACAATACTGTTTACAATTGCATTAAATAAAATACCTAGGAATAAATTTAACCAAGTGTGTAAAGATCTGTACTCAGAAAGTTATAAGACACTGAAGACAGAAATCAAAGAAGATATAAAGTGGAAGTATATAGCATGTTCATGGATAAGAAGAATTAACTTCATTAAAATGTCCATACAACCCAAAGCAATATATAGATTCTACACAATTCTTATCATGATATCAGTTATGTATTTCAGCAAAGTAGAACAAATATTCCAAAAATTTATATGTAACCTCAAAAGACCTCAAATAGCCATAGCAATCTTGAGAAAAAAGAACAACATTGGAGGAATCATACTACCTGATATCAAACTATACTACAAGGCCATAGTAATCAATGCAGCATGGCATTGGCAAAAAAGTAAAACAAAACAAAAACAGACTTATAGATCAATGGAACAGAATAAAGAGCCTAGAAATAAATCCACAACTTTATTTTCAATTAATATTTGACAAAGGAGACAAGAGCATACAATGGGGTAAAGACAGTCTATTCAATAACTGATGTTGGGAAATTGGACAGATACATGTAAAAAATGAAACTAGACCACATTCTTACAACACACACAAGAATCAACTTAAAATGGATTAAAAATTTAAATGCAAGATTCAAAGCCATAAAAATCTTAGAGAAATCATGAACAGTAAAATATCAGACATTCCTCATGGCAATGTTTTTTTCTGATATATCTCCTTGGCAAGGGGAAAACAAGAAAAATAAACAAATGGGACTATATCAACTAAGAAGGTTTTTCACAGTAACAGAAAACATCAACAAAAACACAACCCACTGAATGGTAAAACATACCCGCCAATGATACATCTGACAAGGGGTTAATATCCAAAATATATAAAGAACATATACAAATCAACAGCAAAAAAAATAAGCCCAATTTTTAAAATTGGCAAAGGACCTGAAGGCACTTCTCTAAAGAGGACATACAGATGGCCAATAATCATTTAAAAAGATGATCAATATCACTAATCATTAAAGTAAAGCAAATTAAGACTGCACTGAAATGTCACCTCATGCCTGACAGAATAGTTATCATCAAGAAATGAAGCAGAGGGTCCCTCTGGTTGAGGACGACGGAGCCCCAACACGCTAGGGCGTCTGCATGCACGACTCTGGAGACCAGGTTCAGTGACGCAGATCCATTTTATTGTGGAACTACAGGGGTATATATAGCATGAGGGGACCAATCAGAGGGAGACACGTTGCTACAGGCGACCAATGGCTGAAAGGCTGGAGTACTGTGCACATGGCTCTAGGAGTTCGTTCAGGCAGGCGTTGCTACTTCCTGGTGTGCTGAGGAAGCATGTCATGATGGAGTGTGCTCACACCATTGCATCAGCTGCAGTGCTGAGACATACTTCCCAAGCTCTACGTACAAAGAAATCAACAAAAAAATTGTTGGAAAGGATGTGAAGGAAAGTGAACCTCCATGCACTGTTGGAGAGAATACAGACTGGTGTAGCCGCTATGGAAAACAGTATGAAATTTTCTCAAAAAATTAAAAATAGAACTGCCTTATGACTCTGTGATTCCACTTTGGGGAATATATCTGAAGAAACCTGAAACACTGATTAGACATAACATATGCACCCCTATGTTCATTGCAGTTATTTACAGTAGCTAAAATTTTAAAGCATTTAAAGTGTCAATCAAAATTGTAGTATATTCAAAAAATGGAATACTACTCCTTAAGAAAGAACTCTTACCCTTTGTGACAGCATGGATCAACCTGGAGAGTATTATGCTAGGTATAATCAGCCAGTCAGAGAAAGACAAGTACCATATGATTTCACTTATATGTGGAATCTAATGAACAAAAAAATTTTAAAAATAATTACACAAAAAACATAATTCTCCCCCAAATTTTATTTATCATTAATACAATAAATTTTATAATCATACTAGAAGCCCGTTGCACGAAGATTCACGCAATAGGCCTTCCATCCCCTGGCTGCTGGCACCGGTTTTCCTCCAGCACCGGGGACCAAGGCCTTTGGTCTGGCCACAGCACCAAAGCCAAGCCTCTTCAGTCTTCAGTCTTCAGTCTTCACTCTTCACTCCGGCTGGAGCCTTCAGTCTTCACTCTGTGTCTGCACATGCAAATTAACCACCATCTTTGTTGGGTTAATTTGCATAGTCACTCTGAATGGCTGGTGGGCATAGCAGAGTGACACCAATTTGCATGTTTCTCTTTTATTAGCATGAATTCTTAGTTTTGTAAATTAGACATCGGAGAATCAAATTTAAAATTTTCTCATTTCGGAAAGCACCATGTTGACTTATTTATTATAATTGTATCTATCTATGTCACTATCTATCTCTCTCTATATCAATCTCTATCTCTATCTATCTATATCTATGTCTATCTATATGGGCATTTTCAGAATATAAAAGTTGCCTAATTCTGGCCTATGTTTGCCAGCCTTTAGGATATTATTAACTTGCTCTCCATTGGATATTAATTTTCTGATTCAAACTTTAAGCAAAATATGTAATTAGGAGCCTCTGTCATTCCATGAAAATATGACTAATTTAAAAATTATAGGGCACGCAGTGTCGTAAATGAGTAGCTAATCATGGCATAACTGCTTTATTTATAGAAACTCCTATATAACTTCTTATGAATATAATGTATTCACTTATTTATTTATTATTTCTTTATATATGAAGTACATGTCATGCTAAAAGTTATTTTAACACTAAAATTAGAATAATAATTTATACCCAGAATTTTCCTCAAGAAACTCCTGAAGCAGTAGAAGTGATGTAAATGTATAAAAATAATTTGTATAAGGAAAAATGAGATCTCTGTATTTCTATACCCTAATTAATATTAAGCCAGATATATTAACAAATCTTTTTTAGAAATTGTTTTTTCAGAAGAAA
>NW_006284736.1:11656-13683 GCF_000327345.1 Myotis davidii | reverse complement strand
GAGACAATGAAAATTTTAAGACTCCTCTGTTTCTAAAGATGATTAGCCAGAGTAATCCCCCTTAAATAATTTTTTAAATAAACTTTTATTGTTTATAGTATTCAGATATCTCCCCTTTCACATCCCCCCTTACTCCCGTTCTCCGGTCCCATACCCACACCCCATGTCTTCAATATCCTATTGGCCATGCCCATGAGGAATGCTTATCCTATATAATAAATAGGTAATATGCAAATTAACCCTCACACCCTCACAAGATGGCTGCCTACAACCAGACTGGCAGGGGGGGTTAGTGAGGGACAATCAAACAACTGAACAAGCAGGCTTTGTGGGGTGACCAGGCCAGCAGGGGGGTTAGTGAGGGACGACCAAACGACTGAACAGCAGGCTGTGTGGGGACACCAGGCTGGCGGGGTCTGTGAAGGGTGACCAGGCCAGTGGGGGGTGACAGTTAGGGGCAACCAGGCCAGTGGGGAGAGTGCAGTTGGGGCAACCAGGCCAGCAGGGGGCATCAGTAAGGGGTGACCTTGCCAGTGGCAGGGGGGAAGTTAGGAGCAACTAGGCTGGCAAGGAGGGGGCAGTTGGGGGTGACCTGGCCATCAGCGGGGGTCAGTGAGGGGCAATCAGGCCAGCGTGGAGGGCAGTTAGGGGTGACCAGGCAGGCAGGCAGGTGAGCGATTAGGAGTCAGCGGTCCAGAATTGTGAGAGGGATGTCCAACTGTTGGTTTAGCCCTGAGGGGTCCCAGATTGGAGAGGGAGCGGGCTGAGCTGAGGGGACACCCCCCCCCCTCGGTGCACAAATTTCATACACCGGGCCTCTAGTAAGTATATAAGTTCTTTGGTTTATCTCTCCTCATCTCCCCAAGCTCACATCGAGGTATATCAGTCTGTTCCACACCTCCATGCTTCGTCTCTTATTTTGTAGGTCTTCATTTTGTTCATTAGATTCCACAAATTAGTGAGATCATGTGATATTTATCTTTCTCAGATTGGCTTATTTCGCTTAGCATAATATTTTCCAGGTCCATCCATGCTGTCCTAAAAAGTAAGAAATACCTCTTATTTACAGCTGCATAGCATTCCATAGTGTAAATGTACCACAGCTTTTTTATCCATTCATCTTCTGATGAGTACTTGGGCTGTTTCTAGATCTTAGCTATTGTAAATAACACTGCTATGAACATTTTTCTGATTGGAGTTTTTGAATTTTTAGGATATATTCCCAGAAGTGGGATTGCAGGGTCAAATGGAAGTTCCATTTTTAATTTTTTGAGGAAATTCCATACTGTTTTCCATAGTGGCTTCAACAATTTGCATCCCCACCAGCAGGGAACTAGTGTTCCCTTTTCTCCAAATCCTCGCTAGCATTTGTTATTTTTAAATATTTTATGATAGCCATTCTGACAGGTGTGAGGTGATATCTCATTGTGGTTTTAATTTTCATTTATCTGATGATTGTTGATTTTGAGTATTTTTTCAAATGTCTGTTGGCCATTTGTATGTCCTTTTTGCAGAAATGTCTATTCGGCTTTTCTGCAATTTTTCAATTGGATTATTTATCTTCCTTTTGTTGAGTTGTATGATTACTTTATATATTCTGGATATTAACCCCTTATCAGTTGTATCATTTGCTATGATTATTTTTAACATTAGATGTACTGAACAATTTTTAACCTAGCAAGTGATTAATACTTGATTTGAAATCAACCAAAAATTAAATATAGCAATTTTGTAATTCCCCTACAGGAGAATTAAGTTAGATATTTATGGATAAACTAGTAGCCTGGTGCATGAAATTCATGCACATTAAAAGGGAATTAATTGACCTAACTGGTTTGGCTCAGTGGATAGAGCATCGGGATGTGGACTCAAGGGTCCCAGGTTTAATTCCAGTCAAGGGCATGTACCTTGGTTGCAGGCACATCCGCAGTGGGGAGTGTGCAGGAGGCAGCTGATGGATGTTTCTAAGACTCTATCCCTCTCCCTTCCTCTCTGTAAAAAAATCATTCTCTTAGACCAGGGGAGGG
>NW_006284736.1:5666-10570 GCF_000327345.1 Myotis davidii | reverse complement strand
CAGGCAGAGAAGCAGCATCCCACCGAGACATGGCTTTCATTCTCTTGTCTGTCTTTTCTAAGCCTTTCAGCCGCCCCCACTCAGATTCACCCTTGGCTGTGCTGACTCGGCACACTTTATAAAGATATGCCTCCATGCTCTTAGGGCGGGTTCCTGCCTCACACCCCGCCCTTACAGGAAACAGCTCCGGGAAACAGCTCGAGGGAGGACACAGCTGTTGCCAAGACAACGCCTGCAGGACTGACTTCCTTCCGCTTGGTCCAGCAGTTGTGGTTGTGATGAACACCACCCATGGTTTTTATATAAGTAGATAGCCTATAGCATTATTTTTTCATAAGTAGAGTACAAAAACAAAGTAGATTCCACACACATATGCAGGCACATACATATGCACAACAGAGTATTTTAAAAATTATTTTCCGTTTTCTCCCGGATTTTGTTCTAGAGGCAAAAGAAAACAAATTCTCATTGCTCTTCTGTTTATGTGCCATCTGGACATTTTTCACACCATCTCAAAGCTAGCAGAACTAAACTCTTCTTGGCCAGTGGACTGAGAACTGTTCTGCATGTAGCAGAGTGGCTGCAACTTGTTTCCAGACACAGTTTTAGGGTCCAGTGTGCTTAGCATTATGTATGGGCAGTGATCTAACATAAATTCTCTCTGCCTGAAATTTGCAAGGGCTGTGATCATTTCATCATGACTTCATATAAGACTACTTCCAGCATCCCATTCTGTAGAGAGATAAGAGGAGAAATTGGCTGAAATAATAATTTTTGCAAATGATTCAACACAACCTTGTTGAAATTTAAAAATCTTATCAGAAACTTATTTTCTAGACAGAACAGGCAGCATGAAAGAATTCTAGAGAATAGAAAATATTAAGCTAAGTAATAAGGAGAAAATTATTTAATTAAATTTTCAATTGGGTTTTCTGAGAGTGATTGTATTTATTGCTCATTTTTGTATTTGTAGCCTTTTCTAGAACTCTGAATTTACCAGTTTTCATAAAATGTACTAAGCTTATGTGGGAAAAGAATTTTAATTTTGTAGTCATTGATTTTGAAGAGTTGAAAACCATGGCAGGTCACCAATCAATGTTATATAATTTGTCCTAATAATTCTCTATCAAATCTTTTTAATTTATTATGCAAATGTTTACATTGAACAGTAAATATACTTAGCACGTTGCATCTGTCAAGTGTTCTAAATAGTAACTACAAATGGTTCTAAAATATCCAGCTTTTAAAGATTCAATTCTTTCAATAATTGTTCACTATATTATATCTTTGTTTTTAAAAGTTTAACTTACATGGTGCCATATTATTCAATGAGTTCCAGAAAAGTAATATATAACTGTATTTTCCTGTTGTATTTATGCACTATAATAAAAAACATTTAATTTTTATTTCTTAAAATAGTTATAGTTGTCAATCATGAAAACTTATCCTTGAATTTTAATTTGGGTTGTGACCATAATAAATTTTCAAAATTTCTAGGCGTCTAATAATGAGTATTTATTATTTTAGGGCTAAAGTTAATCAGAAATTATTTAATCAAGTTTCCAAACACTTTCCAAATATATATATAGAATATATATAGGATATATATATATATATATATATATATTTTGAAAACATTTTTTTCTTTATTGATTAAGGTATTACATATGTGTCCTTATCCCCCATTGCCCCCCACCCTCCACTCTTGCCCTCACTCCCGTGGTGTCTGTGTCCATTGGTTAGGCTTATATGCATGCATACAAGTCCTTTGGTTGATCTCTTCCCCTTACCCCCACCCTCCCCTACCTGCCCTCTGAGGTTTGATGGTCTGATGGATGATTCTCTTTCTTTGGATCTGTTTTTGTTCATCAGTTTATGTTGTTCATTATATGTTTCTGGGCTGTTAAATGATGGCCTCCTATCTCCACTAATGTGGTTTTTTTCCTCCTTTTTAAAACATTCATATATATTCAAAGTTGAGAAGCTTTACAATAAAAGGTTACCAAAAATACTATATTCACCTGAAAGATTGGAAATTTCACTATTCTATCAAATTGATATTGTAATGGAAAAATGAAACAGTAATTAGAATGTATTTTAAGCTTTCAGCCATTTTTGTTGATTCTACATATGCTATGCAATTCCTTCTTAATCCTGAGGAAAAGGCCAAGTTGTTTTTTAGATAACCTAAGACTGGAGAATAGTGGATGGCTCATTTGAACATGTTACAAATGTAGTTAAGGCCATTTTGGGACAACTTTCACTCAATTGAGACCCAAGTGAGTTAAATTAATTGTTTTTTTAAAACCACAAATATGACAGAACAAAAAGCCCTTAAAGCATCTTTTGCTCATTATCTAAAATATATTAACGAATTCATGAACATACTAACATAGAGGTTAAATACACATGAAGTGTTACATTAATTTTTCCTAATCCTATGTAGTAACATACTGATAAAATATTAGAAAAACAATTAAAACTTAGCAAACTTTGTGTTTCTGTTTAGCTTGCCAGATGCCTAAAAGTGCTGTCTATTTGGCATAATATGTTTTAATCCTTGTGGTAAATTGTTAATTAGAAACAGTGTACACCATTCAGTAGAAGGCTGATTCATCTTCCTTGCAAATGGACTAGCTAAAAAATAATGCTCATATTTATATGTATGATTCAAATTGATAAAAGTACTTGAAATGAAAATTTGAAAAATGTATTAAATGTCTTAATACATTAATAGCAAAAAAAAGTAATATGTCACCTATTAGAAAAATACCATTCACATAGCACCCCTACTGAGGCCTCCAGATTCCTTCCAGAATGTGCAATTAATTAGATTACTGTGTTCTTTCATGTATTTTTAAATCAATGTAGTAATTGACAGTATTTAATGCAGAAGTTTATGTGTCACCATTTGCAGATGCACTTCTATCAATAGATACAAAGAAATTACATTTCTAGTTGGTGATAGGCCATGCTACTTTGGGGAAAATCTTACTTTTATTAGTTGTTATGTTTCCTCATTGTTGGAAAGTTTCCACAGAACCTTTTTGTAATTATAAACATCACATGTAGATACAGGATGGTATGATTTTAAAAGCTTCTGATGAGGTGCTATTTGACTAATATAGAAATATTTTTTACATCTAATTTCTTAATTATTAGCTGAATTATAATTTCAATAAATAGTTGGTTTATTATTGTAAGAGCTATAAGACGACTTTAGAAATATACTAGCTCTGTATAAACTACAAAAGTTGTATTCTAATCCATGATCATATGAAGTGATACTGATTCCTCTTCTGCTAAAACAAAAAAGGCTATGATAAATATATTTTATAAAATTCATAAAAAATCTTGAAAAAAAGAAATTCCCAAGTTCTAGAAACAGGAATAAAGTCAATGTCAGGAGAGAAAATGAAGTTGAATGCTTCAACTGCCCTAGTTTCTATTAAACTTAGGACTGAGGGCTTATATTTTAATATCCAGAAAGAAGATACATGGCTTCAGGCATGCACAAAATGGAATGCTTATCCTAAGAACTTGAATAAAACCATGATTTTTTATTTATCACTCAATCCTAGTAAGAGAACTAAACATTTCTTTATTTTAAAACATTTTTTTTTATTTTTCAATTCTTTCAATTATAATTGATATACAATATTATATTAGTTTTATGTGTACATCCCAGTGATCAGACATTATATAACTTACTAAGTTATGCTCTCCGTAAATCTTGTACCCATATGACAACATCCATAGTTATTAGAATACTAGAGGCCCGGTGCACAAAAAATTGTGCACTCGGGGGCGGGGTCCCCTCAGCCCAGCCTGCACCCATTCACAGTCCAGGACCCCTTGGGGAATGTCCACCTGTCTACTTAGGCCCACTCCCGGGGGATCAGGCCTAAGCTTGCAGTCAGACATCCTTCTGGCAGCCAGGTAGCCCTCGGGGGATGCCCGACTAAAGGCTTAGGCCCCCAAGGGATCAGGTCTAAACCGTTAATTGGACATTCTTAGTGCTGCCATGGAGGTGGAAGAGGATCCTCCCACCACCTCTGCGCTGGCCAGCCATGAGCCAGCTTCTGGCTGAGTGGCGCTCCCCATATGGGAGTGCACTGACCACCAGGGGGAAGCTCCTGCATTGAGCGTCTGCCCCCTGGTGGCCAGTGCACATCATAAGAACCAGTCATTCTGCTATTCAGTCAATTTGCATTATAGCCTTTTATTATTATTACTAGAGGCCTGGTGCAAAAAAAATTGTGCACTTGGAGTGGGGAGAAGGTCCCTCATCCCAGCCTGTACCCTCTCACAGTCTGGGACCCCTCAGGGGATGAACATCTGATGGCTGAGGCCTGCTCCCCAGGGGATTGGGCCTAAGCTGGCAATCAGACATCCCTCTGGCAGCCCAGCAGCCATAGGGTGATGTCCACTTGCCAGCAGGGAGCAGACCTAAGCTGCAGTCGGACATCCTTAGTGCTGCTGAGGAGGCAGGAGAGGCTCCCACCACCACCGCTCTACTGGCATCCATCAGCCTGACTTGTGGCTGAGCAGAGCTCCCCCATGTGGGAGCACACTGACCACTAGAGAGCAGCTCCTGCATTGAGCATTTGCCCCATGGTCGTCAGTGTGTCATAGTGACCAGTCATTCCCAGTGGTTCTGCTGTTAGGGTCAGTTTGCATATTACCCTTTTACTAAATAGGATAGAAGCCTGGTGGATGGGTGGGGGCCGGCTGGTTTGCCCTGAATGGTGTCCCAGATCGGGGCAGGGGTCCCGCTTGGGTGCCTGGCCAGCCTGGATGAGTGGCTGATGGCTGTTTTCAGGCTGTCACACCCCCTTCAGGGTGGGGGTCCCCACTGGGGTGCCTGGCCAGTCTGGGTGAGGAGTGGCGGGTGACTGAAGCTC
>NW_006284736.1:3547-5111 GCF_000327345.1 Myotis davidii | reverse complement strand
ACCCCCCAATAGGCCCTGCTCTGAGCCCGACCAGGGGCTGCACCTAGGGATTGGGCCTGCCCTCTGCCACCCGGGAGAAGGCCTAAGCCAGCAGGTCATTATCTCCCGAGGGGTGCCAGACTGAGAGAGGGCACAGGCCGGGCTGAGGTACCCCCCCTACCCCCGAGTGCACAAATTTTTGTGCACCGGGCCTCTAGTCCTATATAATAAAACTCTAATATGCAAATAGACCAAACAGTGGAATGACCGGTCACTATGACGGGCACTGACCACCAGATGCTCAATGCAGGAGCTGTCCCCTGGTCAGTGTGCTCCCACAGGGGGAACACCGCTCCACCAGAAGCTGGGCTCACAGCTTGTGAGTGCAGCGGAGTTGGCGGGAGCCTCTCCCGCCTCCACAGTAGCACTAAGGACCCCACAGGGGGTGTCTGCCTGCCAGCTTACGGACATCCTAAGCCAGCAGATGGACCTATCCAAGGGTCCGGGACTGCAAAAGGGCACAGGTTGGGCTGAGGGATTCCCCCTGCAACCCCCAGTGCACAGATGTTGTGCAGCAGGCCTCTAGTAAAGAATAAAAAACTAGACTTAGAAGTACAGCATATTATATGTACCCTTCACCCAATTTCTTAAGTGTTAATAATTTAAACATGACCACTATACAACTAACAAAATTTGGAATATATTTTTCTTATAACCTCTTTAATATTACTTAATCCATTTACTTTGTTTTTGTTAATCTTTACCCAAGGATATTTTTCCATTGAATTTTAGAGAGAGTGAAGGGAAAGGGAGAGACACATTGATTGGTTGCCTTCTGCACATGTTCTGATAGGGACTGTGGATCAAGCCAGCAACTGAGGTACATGCCCTTGACTGGAATCGAACCTGGGACCCTTCAGTCCACAGGCTAATGCTCTATCCACTGAGTAAAATAGGCTGCAGCTTAATTAATTTACTTTTAATCTATATGTGTCTTTATATTTAAATTGGGGTTTTTTTTATTCACCCTCATAATCTGTCTTTTAATTGGTGAATTTATGCCACTGACTTTCAGAGTGCTTACTGATAGAGTTACTGCCATATCAGGCAGCTTCTGGGGCTTCTGGGGCCCGCCTGCAACCTGGGATCAGATCCATCACAGGCAGCAGGCATGCGGGTTCTGGGGTTGCACAGGGGGGCCTGGATGGCAGCTCGCACTCACGCTGTCCCGCCCTGCCTGCAGTATGCAAATTAGCCGCCATCTTTGTTGGAGGTTAATTTACATATCATGCTGATTAGCCAATGGGAGGCGTAGCAAAGGTATGGTCAATCACCATGTTTGTCTATTATTATATAGGATAATTGACTATATTCCCTATGCTATACTTAACATTCCCATGACTATTCTGTAACAATCAATTTGTTCTTCTTAATCCTGTCACTTCTTTCACCCATCCTCCCAACCTCCATCCCATCTGTTAACCGTCAAAGTGTTCTCTGTATCTATGAATCTGTTTCTGTTCTGCTTGTTTATTTTGTTTTTTAGAGTAATTGTTGAGAGATACATATTTATTGCCATTTTATG
>NW_006284736.1:0-2401 GCF_000327345.1 Myotis davidii | reverse complement strand
ACTGAGGTATATTCCCTTGACCAGAATCAAACCTGGCACCCTTTGGTCTGCAGGCCAATGCTCTATCTACTGAGCAAAACCAGCTAGGGTTATTTTTCATATTTTTAATTTTTTTTCTTCTTAAAGAAGATCCTTTAACATTTCATATAATACTAGTTTGGTGGTGATGAACTCCTTCAGCTTTTTTATTTTCTTTTTTTTGGTCTGGGAAGCTCTTTATATGAACTGCTATGAAGGAGCCAATTAAAATTATTTTACTTGATTTATAAATAATAGATTTGCTGGGTAGAGTAATTTTGGTCATGGGTCATTGCTTTTCAATACTTGGAATATTCTTGCCACTCCTTTCTGGCCTGCAAAATTTCCGTTGAGAAATCATCTGAAAGTCTTATGGGACCTTCCTTGTAGTTAACTGTTTTTCTCTTGCTGTTTTTAAGATTCTCTCTTAGTCTTTAAGCTTCTGCATTTTAATTATGATGTGTCATGGTCTCTGCCTCTTTGGGTTAATCTTGTTGGGGACTCTCTGTGCTTCCTGGATTTGTGTGTCTATTTCCTCACCAGGTTAAAATTTTCTGTCATTATTTTTGAAGTACATTTTTAATTTCTTGCTTTCTTTATTCTCCTTCCAGCACCCCCATGATACAAATATTGATATCCTTAAAGTTGTCCTAGTGGCTCCTAACACTATCTTCATTTCTCTGGATTCTTTTTTTCTTTTTGTTGTTCTGATTGGTGTTTTATTTTTGGTTATGTATATTACAAATTGCTGATTTGATTCCTGGATTCATCTACTATGCTCTTGATTCCATATAATTTATTCTTCATTTTAGTTCATCTATCTTTCATTTCTGATTCGTTCTTCTTTATGGTTTCTCTGTCCTTTTTCATGTTGTTGAATTTCTTGCTAAGTTCTTTGAGCATCCTTATCACCATTGTTTGGTGCCTAGTAGGTGGTGCCTTTTTATTTAGTTCTTTTTATGGAGATTTCTCCTATTCTTTTATTTGACAACTGTTTCTTTGTCTCCACATTTTTTATTCTTCCCCGTGTTTGTTTCTATGTATTAAGTAGAGATTCTATGTCTCTCAGACTTAGTATAGTGACCTTGTGTAGTAGGTGTCCTGTAGGGCCCATTGGTACAGCCTCCCTATTCACTTGAGCTGGGCACACCAGGTGTGCTTCTCTGTGGGTTGTGTGCACTGTCCTGTTGCACTTGAGCCTTGATTTCTCTTGGAGTCACTGGGAATGATTGACCCCCACGCTGATCAGTTGTGAGGACTGGCTGTGACTACATCAGTGGAGCTGCTATGCAGGAGCCAATTCTAATGTGCAGGACTTGCTTCAGTGGGGCTTTGGTTTTCACTGGGTCAGCCCCGTGAGTCACTGTGGAAGTGGTTGGGTTACAAGTCGCCCTGGTCTAAAACTATCTACTGGATGCACTGGTTCTGGGGCCTCCTGGAAGATGAAAGTTCAGTCACCACCTGTACCCTATCTGGGGACACCCAATCTAAGCTACAGAGCAATCTTCATATGGATGATATTTGTGCTGGGCTGTAAGGTTACCAGAAGAAGCCAAGATGTGAACCAAGGCCAGCTGCCTCTAGTGCTGAGCCTGGGACCACCTAGTGAGAGTTATGGAGCATGCGAAGATCAAATGCTTCATGTTTGCAATTTGTGGAAAGATTTTAGGAAAGGCCTCAGCAGGATCCAAGACAAGTAGTTTGTATGAAAAGTCCACTGGTAACAACTTGAGTGGGCCTAAAAGTTAGGTGGGGTGAGGTCTGAAGCAATTCCCAGGGTGGGGCAAACTGTGTGAGCCAGGTTTATAGAGACATATATGCCACCTGTATGTCAGCACTGTAGGAGATGGTGGCCTCATAAAAGACACAATGGCTTTTGCTAGCACTTTTGTCTGTCAGAGAGCTGACCCTCTAGCACTCACCCTAATGACAGAAAAATGAGTGCCTTGGGGTATGTTCACAGTGCCTTTTGAGCTAATGCTCCAGTGCTAGAGTTCAGTAAGAGTGAGGCTGAGTGTTGGCCCTTCAAGAGGACCTGCCTGGGACTCTGTCTCATTCAGCCACAATCCCTAGTGGTTTTCCCAGCCAGAAGCTTTGGGGACTTCTCTTCCTGGCACTGTAACCCTGAAGTAGGTGGCGAGGTGTTGGGCTGGGACTCCTTACTCCTCAGGGGTTGTCTTCAAAACAGATATTTATACCATTTTTTATCTGTCACAAGCGGGTGTGGGACCAGCCTGTTCCACAACTCCACCCCTCCCTACCAATTTTGATGTGGCTTCTTCTTTAAATCTCTAGTTGTAAGACTTCCATTAAGCTGGAATTCAAGAAGTTCTGAATAATAGTTGATCTGTAATTTTTTTTTAATTTTTTTTTATTACAAAGG
>NW_006284735.1:0-243 GCF_000327345.1 Myotis davidii | reverse complement strand
ATCAGCTGCCTCCTGCATACCCCCTACTGGCGACATGCCCACAACCAAGGTACACGCCCTTGACGGAAATTGAACCCGGGACTCTTTGGTCCACAGGCCGACACTCTATCCACTGAGCCAAACCAGTCAGGGCAAGAATAAATTTTTAAAGTGATTAAATACTCAAGAAAAGTTCACAGAGTGGTTATTTACTTAAATTTGATAAACATGATGTCTAAATGGTAATCCCTATGTTCCAAACCA
>NW_006284734.1:0-561 GCF_000327345.1 Myotis davidii | reverse complement strand
TTGGGATTGGCAGCCACAGCTCGCACCCACTGAGGGCACTGAGCGATCGGGCTGGCGCCAGGCACCAGCAGTGGGTGCGAGTGGAGCCGGCACCGGCAGCAGGTGCAAGCACCAGGTGGGATCATGGCACACAGGAGCAAAGAATTTTCAGTAACTATCAGAGGCTTGCCTCAATGACAGAGACCAACGCCCTGCCTTGGTCTGGTGCCCTTGCTCACCTGCTCCACCATCCTGTCACTGCGATGCCTTCCATGGCTTGTGCATGCCCCTGGTGGTCAGTGCATGTCATAGCAACTGGTTGTTCGGTTGTTCCGGTTGTTCTACCATTTGGTCTATTTGCACATTAGCCTTTTATTATATAGGATTGCACAACATAAGCTTTAAGATAGAAATTAAGAGACATTTTATTAAAAATGTGTATTGGTTTGATATGATTCAAATGCACTTGTTTATGACAAAAATCAAGTCTTTAAGAATAGGATTGCTTACTCTAGCTGGTTTAGCTCAGTGGCTAGAGCTTCACCTTGAGGACTGAAGAGTCACAGGTTCGATTCTGGTCAA
>NW_006284733.1:0-417 GCF_000327345.1 Myotis davidii | reverse complement strand
TTTGTGTCAGCTCACATGTTTATCTGTTTTTATGTGAGATAACATTTTCGCAATTATAAAGGGAATTCATAGATGGATTAGAGATTAGATGGAGGAAAGAAAGCCCTTTCAGTAAGCATGTGCATCATCTCAGGTTAGAGACCCCTGCACAAAGTGTGACCCCAGGGCCAGAAGCCAGTCAGGCAATGGCTGTCTCTTCCTGTGCCCAAAACAACTAGAAAAATGCCGAATCTGGGAAGACAAACCACAGCTGGAAAGCATTCCACACAACACTAGGCCCAGGTATGTCAGCCCTGTGGTGCAGAAAACTCTCAAAGGTTTGTGTTTTCTAAAGGGACAAAGGCAAACACCTCTAACATGAGAGGCAGTGCACAGGCCTCTACCTGCCAGAGATGCCCCACCACCCCGATCAGGCTT
>NW_006284732.1:3453271-3454484 GCF_000327345.1 Myotis davidii | reverse complement strand
TGCTTTTATCTTTACATTTATGGCACAATTTAAGAGAATACAGGCAGGACTTGTATTTTATGGGATTGATTTCAGGGTGGGAAGGAAAGTGTTGTCCTTTCTACACTTTGACCTCATCTTAGAGGTTCAGTGGAGATGGTACTAGACAGGGGTGGATGTGAGTACATGAGGTTAAAGAAAGAAGTGTGGGGGGTGTTGTCAGAGTCCTAGTTGCTTTTAGAAAACTTGACTCCTATGAAAATTTGTGAGTCTTCAAAATATGAACACAAAGATGCTGTCCAGCTCCATATGCAATATGTGATTTTTAAATGCCAAAGTTATTTTGGGGCCTGATTCTATTTCCCATTCCCAAGCCAGCAAGTTCAGTTAAAAAAAAAGTGCTCTTTTACAGAAGTCCCTGACTAGTTGACTTTTTATGCTAGTGCGACTTCCCTGTTCTTTCTACAGTTTGCTCTACACTGCCTAGACAGGGGGCCTCAGAAGTTGAATATTCCTGTTTCTAGAGGCTTTGGTGAGACCTGAGCTCATTCCATCTCCTTACACATCCTTTTGTGGTTCTCAGAGCCTGTGTCCCATTTTGGTTTCCAGGAAATAGACCACAGTGACAGCATCAGGTGGACAGTGGCCTCCTTATTAGGAAGGCACCTCCCTTCTCCTCCCAGGGATGAGTTGGGCAGGCAAAGTGAAAGGCCTCCAAGGAAATGGGTATCTTGATTTCTTCTGCCTCCACTGGTTCTCATCTCCTCTGTCAAGCATATGGTAGCTCTCCCCATTTCCTAGGGAACCTGCTTTCATAACCCCGTGCAACTCTCTTATGGCATTTATTACTTTCCATCCTGTTTTTTAGTTTTGGATAGTGATGTATTGGTGAAATCTAACAACTAGTGCTTTAAAAGAACTGTGTGTGTTTAAATATAAAGATAGAGATACATACATACATATATATAGTAGAGGCCCGGTGCACAGGATTCGTGCACTAGTGGGGGCGTGGCCTGTGGTGATCAGCCCACTGTGGGAGCGCCACTCATCCTGTCAGCCAAGCAGCACTCCCACTGTGGGAGCGCACTGACCACCAAGGGGCAGCTCCTGTGTTGAGCGTCTGCCCCTGGTGGTAAGTGCATGTCATAGTGACTGGTCAACCAGTTGTTCTGGTCGTTCCGCTGTTCGGTCCCTGGTTTTATTATATATAGAATAAGACCGTGGTCGGCAAACT
>NW_006284732.1:3443507-3452768 GCF_000327345.1 Myotis davidii | reverse complement strand
TGGCTTCAGAAATAACACACTTTTAGGTTCAATCTGCATTTTTAACATTTATCCATAATTTTCTTAAATGTAGAAAATAAAAAGCAACAACTATGTCTTTATTTGTAGCATTTGCACATTTCTGTGGTATAAATGTTGTAAATACTTCAACCATGGCAATTTCAAGCAACCAACATGATGTCACTGATGAGCATTTAGGAAGCTAAACAAGTACATAGCACACAATTATACAGATGTAATAGACCTAAAAACCTCAAGAGCATAGGCAGTAATTAGGAAGTGATGAGTTTGTGTACTTATTACCTTTGTTTTCAATATAATTTATTTCAATTGTCAATTTACATACTTTTTTACAAACTGACTTGCAGAATTCCTGAAAATTAAGCAATGGGCTCTTGAGAGTTGGTATGAGCCAGGCCAAGTCAGCCTCAGCACACCACTGGTTATGGATGACTATGGCCTATCTCCCCTGCTACACCATAGGTCTCGGAGGACAGGCTCCAACCCCTAATTGCCTTTGTTTTCCCCATAGCATCTTATACGTATCAGATATGATATGACAAAGTGGAAGGGAGAGAAAACATGTTTCTTCCTTTGCATACACTTCATAGGTTATCAGGCTTTTTTTTTATGGCTCCTTCCTCACACTATTTTGTGTCTTACTGTCATCTGCACATTTTTTCATCTTCCCTGTTTAAGGTGGATGGATGGATGGATGGATAGTTGGATGGATGGATGGTGGATGGATGGATAAGTGGATGAATGGGTGGATGTGTGGATGGGTGGATGGATGAATGGATTAATGGATGGAGTATATTATAGGAAAATCAGGTATTACAAGAATCACTGATGATGCAAGGAAGTTCTCTTTCTTTGGTCTTTAGCAGTGGATTCAACATTTCCTTTATACAGTGCAGGAGAAGCATTCATTTATTAATTTTTTTGTTCTACGGATTATAATGGGACCCCTACTATATATTGTTCATTTTAGGTACTGGAGACACAGCAGAAAACAAGGGAAACAAAGTCCTCATGGAGCTTGGGTTCTAGTGGGAATAGGAGGAAATGAGAGGGAGTATGATGGACTGAATGTTTGTCCCTCCCCAAATTTATATGTTGAAACCTTAAGCTCCAATGTGATGGCATTGGAGGTGGGGCCTTTGGGAGGTGATTAGTGTCTTTATAAAAGAAACCCCAGCCCTAGCCGGTTTGGCTCAGTGGATAGAGTGTTGGCCTGTGGACTGAAGGGTCCAGGGTTCAATTCTGGTCAAGGGCACATACTGGTTGCGGGTTTGATTCCCCAGCCCTGGTCAGGGCGCATGCAGGACACAACCAATCAATGTGTCTCTTTCATATCAATCTCTATCTCTATCTCTCCCCCCCCTTTCCATTCTCTTTAAAAAATCAATGGAAAAATATTGGTGAGGATTAACAATAACAATAACAAAAAAAAGGAAGAAAGGAAGAAAGGACGGAAGGAAGGAAGGAAGGAAGGAAGGGAAGTAGGAAGGAAGGAAGGACAGGGAGGAAGGAAGGAAGGAAGGAAAAAAAGAAACCCCAGAGAGCTCCCAGAGAGCTCTCTTGCTCTCTCCACTGTGTGGAGATACAATGAGAAGTCTGCAACCCAGAAGAGGGTCCTCACCGGAACCCGACCATGCTGGCACCCTGATCTCAGTCTTCAGCATTCAGAACTGTAAGAAACACATTTCTGTTGTTTATAAGCCACCCAGTCTGTGGTACCTTGTAATAGCAGTCCAAACTAAGACACAGGGGCAGGGGGAACAGCCCTCAAATGCTATATGTGTAATAACCATCCTTTCTGTTCATCTTCCTCATCTTCATCATCTTTTCAGTAGCACTCCATCATGGCATTTCTGACTCTTTCCATACTTTGTTTCATTGAAGAATGAAGAACTACAGTTTGACAAACAAAGGAGCCAAGGTTGGGGTATAGATGGATTAAATGAAAATTTTCTCAGGACGTTTCAGAGCTAGTCAGCATTTGGTTCTACTTGACAAATTGTTTTTGCTAAAGAGAATTTCTTCTAAAGCTACATAGGATCATGACAATGCTCAGAGAAACAAAGTTGACCTGATCTAGTGTACCCAGGATTATTTCCTTCAGCCTCTAATGGAAAAATATATTTTAAAATTTCTCTTCCTGTAGCCTGCTGGCCAGTGGCCACAGGATTCAATCCAACCAAAAGAAGTATATCCTATCCAGTGGAGAAATGGGACCTGGTTAGGCTTTTTCCACACAGAATGTTCAACATCTTTTTAAAGATGTAAGCAAATTTTTCATGGTCATTTGTTTGTGAAGTTTTTTTGATTAAAGTGCCAATATAAATTTAATTTCATTTGTCCAGCAGTGACTTTTTAATAAAAAAAGTAAAATTCTAAACTTCTAGAGAACAGAAGCAGCAGCATACTTACAATTTTCTCCATATTGCACAGTACTTGCCTAGCTCAGTGCATGCTACACACAAGGACTCTGTAAGTTCATTTGTTGGATGAATGCATCTATTTATTCATGAATAAATTCTTTATTCATGAATGAACTTATTTATTCACTCATTACCTTCCTTCCTTTTCTTGCATCTTATCTGCCATTTTCTTTATTCTTTTGACTCAGTAATACTTTTCATATTATTTTTAATATAAGTGTTGAATAAATGCATATTGCCCTGAATTGAAAAGAGAAATGGAAACGGACAGAAAATCTTTAGAAAAGTGGACCAAAAATCTCCCAGTAAGTTACAAATTAACCCAGTGAAATGTTCCGGATGTTTTGGATGAGGGAATTCTATTCCAGACGGTCACACTCTCTTACTGACCTCGGATATGGTTGAAGGAAGATTCTTCTAATCCAAAACATCCTGTGATTTTAATTTAATTACAAAACAGCATGTCGTGCAAGTCAAGTTAGACTTCGGGATGACTTAGCAAAAGTCTCTGGATGATAACGAAAGCAAATGCTATCTCACACAAGAAAAATAACTGCATTAGGCCAAGTAGAGACAAGTACACACAAACTGGAAGAGACTTTTACTTAATGTGAAGTCAGGAGCAATAAAATTGCATGTCACTTGGGGTTAAACTTTAATTTCATATCCTTTAAATGTAAAACTACATTTGCTATCTGTACACCAAGTAGATCATCTAGCCATCTCCACCCTCATTCCTAGCTTTCCAAAATGCAACTTATTTTTAGCTTCTGCCAGTTCTTCTTTCTTATCTTTTATATGTCTGTTTGTTGTCTCCACACATCTTGCAACCCATTTCCAATCTCTGCTCTTCTATACTTTGCTCTAAGGAATTCCAAGAAGCAAAGGTAAAACCTCTGCTCAAGGACATTTGATTATGCATCCACCCACCATCCACCCATCCACCCACTCATCCATCCATCCAACACATATTCATTGAGTATCTTCTATGTATAAGATATTGTTAAGAAATATTTGTTGAGTTAAAATTAAATCCTTACAGGTTCACAAACCTACAAAATCTTCTTCTAATTAAACAACCATTTTCTATGTTGCAGGGTTAGGTTTAGATAAAAATGGAGCCTCTTTGTTTAAGAAGTCAGGTGTGTAGCTCAGGAAAACCAAACAAAGGCTCCTGGGCTCTGTGCTAGGCACATTCTTGATAACTGGCAGGAGTCTTGGTTTTCTGTTTGACCTTTACTTGGTGAATCACATACTGGTATAGGGGGATTTCCTACAATGGATCTGTTTGTTCCATTCTATTTTTTAAAACATTTTTAAATTGATTTCAGAGAGGAAGGGAGAGTTAAAGATAGAAACATCAGTGATGAGAGAGAATCACTGATTTGCTGCCTCTTGCAGCCCACACTGGGGATCGAGCCTGCAACCCGGGCATGTGCCCTGACCAGGAATGGAACCGTGACCTCCTGGTTCATAGGTCAACGCTCAACCACTGAGTCACACACCGGACTGTTTGTTCCGTTCTTTAGGAACAAACAGTAGTTTCAAATACTCTGCAGCTAGTTATTACCTTGGTTCCTCCTTGTTATCAGACATAAGTTTTAGTCCTCAGTTTCCTTGGGGATGCCACTAGGCTAGTATTTGAATGGCTTATGAATAAGAATTCCTTCCAAACAGAAAAGGCAACTCAGATTTGTGGTTATGGTCTCTGACCCTTTTTTTTTTTCTCCTAATGACCCCATAGGAAGCTTAAACTCCAAACCAGACTCAGTTGTTAAGCAGGGGTATCCACAGAGATCTCTCATCTCAGAAGTGTCTGATGAAAATGGATTGGCATATGAGTTAGCCATTGTCAGAAAAATTGCTGTATAACAACAATAACTTCATTTCTCATACCCGTGAAGCTTAGCCAATCTAGTCTGGGTTAAGTTGGGTGGCTCTGCTGATCTCAGCTAGTGATCTCTCTGCTGCAACTGGGGATCTAATGGGAGTTGGCTCAGCTCAGGTGGGATTGGCTAGAATAACTCTTCTCTACCTGCTCACCTCTTCAAACCAGTAGGCTAGGATAGACATATTATTTTCATGGCAGAAATAGAGCTGAACAAACCTAATCACATCTTTTGACACTCCTTTGGCCAAAGTAAGTCATTCATATGGCTGGACTCAGTGTCATGGGATAGGGAAATACATTCCTCATTTTGATGAGAGGAACTGCAAAGTCAGGTGGCAAAGGGATTTTTAAAATTAATCTTTACTGTTGAAAGTATTACATATGCAAAGGGATTTTTTATAAGAAGTGAAGAATTGGAGCTATCAAAGCAATATATCATCATTAGAACACTTACACAGTGACCTCCATTCCATCATACTCTCCTTTCTTGATATTTTCATTCTCTTCTCTTTTCAAGTAACAATATGACCTTGAGTGAAGAAATTCAGTTAAAAAAAACTCTAGTATCTCTATCTCTCACCATTTCACAAGCCTTTGATTTCTATCCCTCATAATGGGGTTACACGAAGGATAGACAGACACTTCTCAAAGCCTTGATTTATGCTAAAAATCACTTTAATTTTTACTTCATTATTGATCCCATTTACTTTCATCCCCAAATTATTTTACTTCTATTGTTTTATGGTCAGATCTCCAGAATTCTACCTCACTCAATGTTCTTTCCACTCTCCTACACTGTCATTATCATTAGTAGTCTATTTCCCTGGACTGTTAATGGCTTGTGAAGCCCAGAGTTACCTTGGAGATCTGAATTATTCTGGGGCTGGGGGCGGGGGGCGGGAAGGACCTTGAAAATAAAAAAGCTTCAGTTTCCCAAACCAAATTCTTGAAGATTAATCTGCTTTTTAAATAAAAAATAACCATTCCTGCCACAATGCAAATGCTTGAACTCAGTGTGCTTCTGTGAGATTCAGAACCCATTCTTATAAGACACTTTACATGCAGTAATTAAACTCTATTACTAAGTTGGGCCTTTTTTCTCCACATCTTTGTTAAATGGTTACAAGCTTTCCAACATTTTCACATAGTCCATAACATATATGGAAAATATTTACCCAAGCCTAGGGTTTCTTGTGATTTGAGGGAAGAAGCAAGGGATAGGGACTGAGATGAGATGGAGAGACGTTAATGAAATGATTACAACTGATGGGATAAGTCTTTTCTCTAGTGAAAGCTGCTGACAGGTCAAGAGAGTTCACAGAATATCTTTTTAGTGGAATGCCAGATTATGACCCTTTACTGGATTGTTTTATCCAATAGAGGTGAACACCTTTGTCTCTCATTAGATATTTTACAAGTCTGTTAAGGTGGAAGTTAACCTGTAGAAAACTGATAGGGGTACAAGTGATTCCTGTTCATAGCAGTGCAAATGATTCCTGCTCATGGCAATGGAGGAGAATTTTATAGTCTCAGGGAAAAAAATATAAAAACCAGTTTTACTATCTTACTAATCCCATCATGAATTAATAATAATAAATAAATAATAATAAATAAATAATAAATAGATGAGCATATCATATGGATTAATGATGGTAATTGTATATTTGTACTAGAGGCCTAGTGCACAAAATTCATGCACTGGGGGAAAGGGGGTGTCCCTCAACCCAGCCTGCACCCTCTCCAATCTGGGACCCCTCGGTGGGATGTCCGACTGCTGGTTTAGGCCCGATCCCTGTGGGCCTACTCACAATCTGAGACCTGCTGCCCTGATCGCTCCCAACTGCCCTCCCCTACTGGCCAGATAACCCCCAACTGCCCTCCCCTGCCAACCAGATTGCCCCCAAATGCCCTCCCCTGCCAATCAGAACACCCCCAACTGCCCTCCCCTGAAGGCTTGGTTCCCACAACTGCCCTCTCCTGCAGGCCTGGTCCCTCCCTTCTGCCCTTCCCTGACGGTCTGTTCACCCCCAACTGCCCTACCCTGCCGGCCATCTTGTGGTGGCCATCTTGTGATGACGTGAGGGTACAAGGGCCCAAGGGCCACTGAGGCTTTTATTAGTATAGATAAGAGTCATGATTTTACCTTTCTTAAAATGACTGTGTAATACTACATGACTGAGTTATTTTCAGATTACAGTCTCTATACTCACACTCATTTTGTTCTTTCATCCTGTAAATACATTTAAATTTATTAACACCATAATTGATTTTCTTTGATTATTCTCTAGATATTTTTCAGAAGTAAATAACTTTCATAAAGGCAAAGGCTTTTCTTTCAGAGGAAACAAAAAGGTCCAGAATGAGCATATCAGTAGCACCAAGGGCTGGACGTGGTTCTATCATACCCGCCCCTTTGCAGAGGTGGTTGGGAGCCACTCGGAAGATGGAAACAAGGCATGGGCCGGGGGGGTGGAGGGGGGTGAGGGTCAGGGCCTGGTGATTGCTTGGCAGAGGAATCGGCTTTTAAGCCAGAACACACCAAAGTGTTTAAAGCATTAAATGCTCAGAAATAAAGAAAAAAATGGTGGTCAAAAACTATTTTTTTCTAAATAGTAGTTGAGTTTTAGCTAGAGAGAGAGAGAGAAATTGTCAAGGATCTGGAAGCAACCAGAAATGGGGGAAAGATAAGCAACTCTAAATATTCTGTGAGGTTGTGCTTCAAAGCTTTCAGTAGTTTAGTTCCTGCAAGGTATTTTTCTGATTGGAAGGAAAAAGACAGTCTCAATCTACGGGTTCAGGGATACAAAGGAGGAATACCTAATTTATGCTTGTTTCATTAATAGGAGATAGTAAGCTGCTTTCTAGGACTGAGGCCTTTGCCACCTTTCTGTTTGGCTAGTTAGTACTTCCGAAACACTTTGAATGTAAATGCTCTTTGACAGGCCATGCCCCAATCACAGGCCCTCTTCTCTCTGTAATAACCCACGTGGCCTTCTCCCTCAGTTGTTTTGCCTGTGAAAGCTTTTGTGTTTGTACACTTGACTCATAATTATATCTTTAAGCAGTTTTTGAAGTCATTGACACAGATTTAATGATATGCCATTAGTTATAGCAGTTAGCCAGAACTGAAGTAAGTTCAAACACTGCCTATATGGACACAATTACCCTTTGGCCATGACCCAAAAATACAGCACAATGACTTGCCCTGCAAAACCCTCTTTTTTGGTAACATCCAGCCAATGCTGTCTCTTTTTTTCTTAATGCTCATACGAGGATATTTTTCCCTTTGATTTTTAGAGAGATGGAAGGGAGAGAAGAGAGAGAGGGGGGCGGGGAAACACATCAACTTGAGAGAGATATGTTGATTGGTTGCCTCCCACACCCTGACTGGATCAAACCTGCAACTGAGGTACCTGCCTTTGACTGGGAATTGAACCTACAACCCTTTGGTCCGAGGGCCGATGCTCTCACCACTGAGAAAACTGGTCAGGGCAACAGTGCTGTCTTTTATTTTCTTTTTTTTAAAATTATTTTATTGCTTAAAGTATTACAAAGGGTATTACATATGTGTCCTCCTCCCCCCGCCCCCGCCCTTGACAATCCCCTGGCCTCCCCTACCCTCCAGTGTCTTATGTCCATTGGTTATGCTTATATGCCTGCATACAAGTCCTTCGGTTGATCTCTTACCCCCCTCTCTGCTGTCTTTTCTTTGTGCCACTTCTGTGTTTACTTTAAATGCACAATTGCTGAAGTTGTCTGAATTACATTTTCATTCTCTGACCAAATTTTTCTTCAGTATTCAAGGTTATTAAAGCAACCATTCTACTCCTTAAATAAGAATATTGTTTGACTTGGTATTGTGAAATCCT
Source organism: Myotis davidii (assembly GCF_000327345.1). Classification (NCBI taxonomy): domain Eukaryota; kingdom Metazoa; phylum Chordata; class Mammalia; order Chiroptera; family Vespertilionidae; genus Myotis; species Myotis davidii. The sequence goes on along the minus strand of NW_006284732.1, from coordinate 3,444,564 downwards.
ATAGCCTAACATCTGTCTAACTTAGTGACAAACATAATAGTCCCAATACAGACCCTTGTGTGACAGTCTTGCATGGTGTTCATGATGATGAATACTTCCATGGCCCAGGCATTGAATTATCTTTTAAAATTCTCATCTTATGGCGTTGAAATCCTTATTTTAGAGATAAAACAAAACAAACAAAAGTAAATGTTAAAAAATGTGTCTATGATCATGCCGCTAATGTAAGTCTAAGTCTAGAGCACTTGCCCTAAACCTCCAAGACATTCAAAGGCTTTTTAATTATAGTACAAAAAATACTTATTGACCACTTAGCAGGTGAAAAATTATACCTTGTAGCAAAGAAGAAATACACACACTTCCTAATCTTTAAGATCTTACACTCTATACTCCTCTTAGATCTTGGATAAGTTATTGATGCTGCCATTGTTCACGATCAAGGGAAATTCAAGACTATTTTTCTAGATACAAGAAAACATTTTTTTCCAGCGCCAATCCCTGAGATCCATCCATCTTCTAGTTGTAGGCTCTTTCTTCTTTATTGTTTGTCATCTCCTTATGTGGAGCGATACTTTATTATATATTGATTGATTGATTGATTAAAAATTAAATCTTTATTGTTCAGATTATTACATTTGTTCCTCTTTTTCCCCCCCCCATAAGTCCCCTCCTCCCAGGTCTCACCCCACCCTCCGCCCTCACTCCCCACCCACTGTCCTCATCCATAGGTGCACGATTTTTGGTGGAGTGATACTTTAGAACAGGTGTTCTTAATCTGAGGTCTATGAACTTGGGTAAAATTTTGTCAAATGCTTTTTCTGCATCTACTGAGATGAGCATGTGATTTTTGTTTTCATTGTATTGATCTAATATATTACATGAATTGATTTACCAATGCTAAACCAACCTTACATCCCTGAGATAAATCCCACTTGGTCATGATATATAATTCTTTTCATTTGTTTATTTTAATAGTATTTTTATTGTGGTAACAATATATATCACATAAGATTGGCCATTTTAACTATTTTTTTATTGTCTAAAATTATATGTCTCC
>NW_006284732.1:3439504-3442883 GCF_000327345.1 Myotis davidii | reverse complement strand
CCTCGGCCTTCTGTATGTCCTCTTTCGAAAAGTGTCCATTTAGGTCCTTTGCCCATTTTATGATTGGATCGTTTATCTTCCTTTCATTAAGTTGTATGAGTTCTCTGTAAATTTTGGAGTTTAAACCTTTATCGAATGTCACATTGGCAAATATGTTCTCCCATGCAGTGGGCTTTCTTGTTGTTTTGTTAATGGTTTCTTTTGCTGTGCAGAAGCTTTTTATTTTGGTGTAGTCCCATTTGTTCATTTTCTCCTTAGTCTCCATTGTCCTAGGAGCTGTGTCAATAAAGATATTGCTACAACATATATCACAGGGGTCGCCTAAATACATGATGATGGCTATCATCAACAAATCAATAAATCAACATATATCTGCTCATTTTAACTATTTTTAAGTGTATAATTCTTTTTTATATGTTTCTAAATTCAGTTTGTTAGTATTTTGCTAAGGATTTTTGTGTCCATTGAACATGGATACTGATCTGTAGTTTTCTTTTTTGTGTGATGTCATTGTCTGCTTTTGGTATCAGGGTACTACTGGCCTTATAAAATGGGTTGGGAAGTGATCCCTCTGTTTTGTTTTGTTTTTAAGAGTCTGTCTGACATGTACAGTGGAGCTTGATTATGGTGATCTTTGATGGTCAAAGTAGCCGATACCTGCATTTTATCCCAAGTCAATGAGAAATAATTGGAGCTCTTACTGTAAAATATGCATTTCAATAATTAAAAAAAATCACTATAGGTAAGTAAATATGACTTAAAATGAATGGGAACATTCTTCATGAGATAGAGGAGGAAAGTTAAAATCACAGAGTATAGGAAGCAAATGAAAATATGTTTGTAACACAAAAGAGAAAAAGATTTTGATCGGTGCCTTAAAAATATAAGTCCAGTGTAAAGGTTGGTATTTGAAAAAAGGGATTTACTTATAAAAAATGTATATAAGTAGTATGCAAAAAGTAAACAGTGTAAAGAACCCCCATATTCTGATCCTCTATTCTTTCACAATTACCAACACATTGACTACTTTTGTTTCCTCTATATCAGTGGTTTTCAACCTTCCTAATGCTGCAACCCTTTAATACAGTTTCTCACGTTGTGGTGACCCCCAACCATAAAATTATTTTCGTTGCTACTTCATAGCTGTAATTTTGCTACTGTTATGAATCGTAATGTAAATATCTGACATGCAGGATGTATTTAGGCGACCCCTGTGAAAGGGTCGTTCGACCCCCAAAGGGGTTGCCACCCACAGGTTGAGAACCTTTGCTCTATACCCTCTCCACTCCTCAGCCCTACTCCCACCCTTGCTGAATTATTTTGAAGCAAGTCCCAGGTATCAAAATTATTTTATCCATAAATATTTTAGTATATATCTTGAAAATAAGAACTTTTAAAAGCATAGCCACATAAGTACCCCAAAATATCAACAATATTTCTATACCTTATCCAATATCTAGGCAAATATCCTCAATTATCTCACTTTTTTTAATAGTTGGTTTGTTCAAATCAGGATACAAATAAGTCTCCTACATTGAATTTTGCTGATAAGTCTCTTAAATCTTCTTTAAAAAATATATTTTTATTGATTTTAGGGCAGGAAGGGAGAGGGAGAGATAGAAACATCAATGATGGGAGAGAATCATTGATTGGCTGCCTCCTGCACACCCCCTACTGGGGATCAAGCCCACAACCCGGGCATGTGGCCTTGAATGGAATCGAACCTGGGACCCTTCAGTCCACAGGATGACACTCTATCCACTGAGCCAAACCAGCTAGGGCTCTTAAATTTTTTTAAATTTATAGGTTACCCCTCTTTCTTTTTTATGCAGTTTGTTGAAGAACAATAACTTCTGTAAACCTGTAGAATGTCCCATAGTCTGTTTTATTGATCATATCCCTATGGGGATATAGTTTCTATTAGCTGATATTTATGTCTAGAGGCTTATTTGATGACATTCAGGTTTAATTTTGCCGTTGTCGTTGCAGGAATACTGCATAGGCAGTGTTGTGTGCTCTCATTGCATCACAACACAGCCTGGTTGTCTTTTTGTTCCATATTAAGAATCACTGGTGGGCTCAGGTGTCAACAGCATGGTTCATTCATCATAAAATTCCCTTTCAGTGTTTCACCTAATCCTTTAGCAGCCATGGAAAACCATTTGCTTTGATTCATTATTTCATTAGAGGTTACAAAATAATGATATTCTAATTATATTACTGCTTCTACATTTATTAGCTGAAATTTTTCTAAAAGAAGAAATTTACTTCGTAAATTATTTGGTTACCCTTCAAAGACTTCTGAATAGCTCTGCAGAAGAAATAATTGAACAATTATTTTGCCTTTCTCTTTATTTCCTATTTTTCAGAATAATGGTTGGATTCCTAGCTTCCTTCAGAAAGATGTGTGCTTTAAAAATGTATGAGCTCATATATTTTTACAGTTATACTTTTTGTTGCTGAAATTATGTAATCTCTGGCACATGGGTTCTTCAACTTGGTTCCTAAGTCTTTTGGATATGACCTTGTGGTCTTTGATAGATTCCTTGCTTGCTGGTATAACAAGATGGTCCAGGCTCATCCCTGACCTTCAATCAACCACTTCTCTAAGAAGCTCTGTTCCTTTTAGTGGGAAACATCATTTAGAACACAAAGTCTGGGTGCCAAGGGTGCTCAATGCCATGAGTTAGTCAGGTATCTAGGCCTTTTCAACAGATATAGCTAGAAAGAATTTTTTTTTATAGAACACACATGTGTATGTTTATTAATATTTCTAATTCAAACTTAGGATACTGTTTTCTATTTAACCTCTTTGATTTGATATTTATCTCTTCTCTTTTTTTCTTGCACTAAAAACTTGGTTCCTAATAAAAATATATACTTAACTTCCTTTGGTACTAAATATATTACCCTATATAATAAAAGCCTAATATGCTAAGTGTCCAGTTGTTATGGTTGGCCATTCAACCAATCAAAACGTAATATGCTAATGATATGCTAAGGCCACTCAAACGCTTGCTATGACATGCATTGACCACCAGGGGGAAGATGCTCCGAATGGTAGGTGAGCTTGCTGCTGGCATCCGGCTGATCAGGACTGAGTGAGATGGGCCAGACATGCCCTGGAGTCCTGCGGTTCCTTCCCAGCTGACCAACCTCCCATGTTCCTCCCCGGCCTCAGTTGTGCACCGGTGAGGTCCCTTGGCCTGGCCTGTGCCCTCTCACAATCCGGGTTCCCTCAGAGGATGTCGGAGAGCTGGTTTCAGCCTGATCCCAATGGCCAGACCAAGGGACCCCACTGGTACACGAATTCGTGCACTGGGCCTGTAGTTGTTTTATAATAACTATATTTTACTGTCAGAAAATATTATAATAGACA
>NW_006284732.1:3421576-3438833 GCF_000327345.1 Myotis davidii | reverse complement strand
GTCTACTGTCCTAATTGTAAATGTTTGTGTGTTTGTTTATCTAATTCAATAATCCACTTCCACATACAAGGCACGGAGCTAAAGGGAATTTTCCAGCAATTAGAACTCTCCAAATACAGAATCGGCTGCCTTGTTAGTTAGTGAAGTGGGGAACTGAGGGCCAGTGAGTTCTTATCAGATGTCTGAAGAGGGGATCTTGCAGAAGTCAAAGGATGGGACTTGGTGACATCCAATGTCCCTTCTAATCCTAAAATTGGATGAAAGATTTCTGTGACTTGTGTGATGTCCCAATTAAAGTGGCTCGCACTTCCTGAACTGCCAAGTTCTTTTCTTCCTTCTCTCTCTAAATGTGTTCTGTTTAAATCACGTACATTTGTCTCTTTTTCTGGGACCCGCTCCTACCTCCAGTTTATTATCAGCTAAATTCTAGGTAAAGGAAAAACAAAAGAAGTATACAAATGTGGGAGTTATTCACCTAATGCCTGAGTATTTTCAAAGTCATCCAACAAATACGTGAGCCCATACTGTGTGTCAGACTCTGAGATAGGTGCTGGGGGTACATGAAGGAGACACAGTTGTTGCTCTTCGAGGCTAAAGGGGGAAGGGAGATGAGAAAGGGTCAGATACAGCAAAGTTGATGAGGGTGAGGAAAGACAAGGGTAAGTTTTTAATCTCATGGAGGAAATGGAGGAGTCTTGCTGGTCAAAGTAATATTTCACTTTTGACCTCAAGAAGGAGTAAGAATTAGTTAATAAAAGAGGGAAGGAGAGTTTCCAGGTAATGGAAAGTCAGGTCCAAAGGTCCAAAACAAATGATAATTTGGTGAATTCAAGGAATAAAAGAGGTCAAGACATGGTAGAGCATAGATTGGAGAGAGACAAGGTCAAGATGAAGCAAGAAAGAAATGCGGGAAGCAAATGGTGAGGGGCTTGTCACAGCACCCCCTCAAAGTGCTCACAGTAATTTCCAATTTGGCCTATGGATAGTCTTTAGTCCTAAGGAGTGCTTCCAAGCTTCTTAAGGCCTACCAGAGGTTTTTCTTTGTATATTCAAAAACCAACATTTTTTTGAGCACTAACTAGGGGTCTGGCATGGTGGTAGGCCATGGGAGAAAAACATTAGTTATAAACAGCCCTCCCATTAAGAAGTTCATAAAGTAATATTTTGTGTTTCTTTCTAAAGCACCAAATATTAACACAACAAATATATTCAAGAACCAAAAGACAAAAAGTTAAAGGTAAAAGGAATACATCATCAACTCCTTTAAAATAAGTTTTAAAAGAGAGTGGGATACTTATTACCACAGATAAAATGGAAACTCTAAGGCAATAGGGCTCTGATTCCCTTGACAAAAAAAATGTTTTTAAATTGATATATATCTGATATAACATTATGTTAGTTTTCAGGTGTATGAAATAATGATTCAATATTTGTATATATTGCAAAATGATCACCACAACAAGTCTAGTTAACATCCATCACCGCACAGTTACACTTTTTTGTATGTAATAATAATTTATAAGATCTACTCTCTTAGCAACTTTCAAATATATGTTACAGTATTATTAACTACTAATGACCTGGTGCATGGATTCATGCATATTGAAAGAAAGTTAATTAGGTGGCCGGTGGGGCAGGACTGGGCCAGATGGGCCAGACATGCCCTGGAGCCAACCTCCCTTAGGCCCTCCCTGGCTGGTTGCACCTGGCTCCATGCCTGGGGTGGTGCCGTGGCTCAAAGGACATCTGCCAAGTGAGCGGGATCCTTCTGGCAGGTGGGGTCCGTCAGCCTGGCCTGCGGGGATCTGGCCAAAACCAGCTTTCCAATATCCTCTGAAGGGTCCCAGAGTGCAAGAGGGCATTCTGCAAAGTTGCTGTTGTACAGGGTGTGGAACACAAACGCAAGTGTGCAGTAGGACTCGATGTACGTCATTTTGTGATTACGTTGCCTTTTCCCATTTATTTATAAAAAAAAATTAATGCATTTCTACATATGTATATATGTGCTTTATGTTTTTTATTATTTACTGTATTTACCACAAGTAAAGGTCAGACATTGTTATCTTTCTTTTAAATTTTTTTACTGTTTCACTTCATTACTGCTGTGTATGTGCTCCATGTGAGTGACATAGGTGCTTGTGTAGGTGGGTTCCAACTTACGGCAAAAATCTCGTTACGTTGGACCGTAGGAACAGATCTCCGACGTAACCCAAGGACCTACTGTATATAGACTAGAGGCTTGGTGCCCGAAATTCATGCACGGGAGGTGGGAGGTTGTCCCTCAGCCCGCCTGCATCCTCTCCAATCTGGGATCCCTCTTGCAATCTGGAACCACTGGCTCCTAACCGCTCCCCTGCCAGCCTGATCAGCCCTAACTGCCTATCTGCTCTCCCCTCCTGGCCTGATCCCCCTAACTGTCTAACTGCTACCTTCTCCCATGGCGCCGGCCTTCTCCCTTCTGCCTTCTCCTGTGTTGCCTTCTCCTGTGTTGCCTTCTCCCACGGCCTCTGCAAAAGGGACCATGGCGCTGGACCGGCCCTCACAGCCACCACAGCTGCTGGCCCTCGACCCTTGCAGCTGCTGGAGCTTTGTCTGGAAGGATATCCAGGAGGACATCCAGAAGACGTCCGGTCTAATTAGCATATTACTCTTTTATTAGTAAAGATAGTCACCATGCTGGACATTACATCCTCATGAATATTTATTTGATAACTGGGAGTTTCCCCTCACCTTTGACCACCATTAAACTGTTCTCTGTATCTATGAGTTTTGTTTTGTTTTTGTCAAAATGATTTTAAGTTAAGAGTGCAGGATGAGAAACCTGGCACCATGACCACACAGTTGAACCTGACTATACCAACCACAGCACTTAGAATCCATGGTTTCTTCTCAGGATACTCCTAAGAACTTCGTGTATATTAACAACACCCTCGGGAAGGGATGCAATATAACATGACAACACACCAAGGGCTGAGGAAGTTATGAGCAACAGGCACCCCAGGCAGCCATAATGCCCATTGATTCCTAGTGACGGTGACCAGGCACCATCCCTCTGGTGATTCAGTCTAGGCTGAAAAATAATAGCAAGTTCCATTCACATCCTATTTCATTGAGTTCTCATTGGTTTAATCCAGCTGATCTCAGATTTAAGCATTCATCAGAATCACCTGGAGGGTTTGTGAACCCTGGGCCCCAGATTTTCAGAGTCAGCAGTTCTTGGGGGTGGATTTGCATTTGTAACAAGGACCACATTTTGAAAATTAGTGGTGAATTCATTCCACAGAAATCTGGTCAAGGGCCTGCTCTGTGCCAGGCTGTTAGGCTCTGGGACACAAATATCTGTCATCGAGGGGCTCGCCCTCTAGTGGAGGAAACAGAAATGAAAAGAAAGTATATCACAATGCAAAATCGCAAGGTTCTAATGGAGGATATAAGAGGTTTTGATGAGTGCAGAGAAGGGGAATGGCCCACATGAGTCTGGGGTAGGTGAGAACAGGTTACCCACTGCTTCCAGCAGGTAGGGGAGTGGGTGTAAGACCAGGAAGAAGGAGCCTCGTGTTCAGAAAGGCAGGAGGCCCACGGGCAATGGCTTGGGGGTGGTATCAACCTGCTCTTCTTAGGGCTGCCATAAATACCACAAGCTGAGTGGCTTCAACAATAGCAATTTATTCTCTCACTGCTCTGGAGTCCAGATGTCTGAAATTAAGTTATGGGTAGGATCGGTTCCTCTTCTAAGGGCTGTGAGGACAATCTTTTCTGTGCTTCTCATCCTAGTTTCTGGCAGTTTGTTGACAATCTTTGGTGTTCCTTGGATTGTAGACACAGCACCACATTCATTTCCATCATCTTCATATGGTATTCTCCCTGTGACCAAATTTCCCCTTTTTATAATGGCAACAGTCACCCTAATGATCTCATCTTAACTAATTGCATCTGCAATCACTCAAGTACTGAGGTTTAGGAATTCAACATATAAATTGCATGGATGGACCTGGAGAACATGATGCTAAGTGAAGTAAGCCAGTCAGAGAAAGACATATACCACATGATTTCACTCATATGTGGATTTTAATGAACAAACTGAACTAACAAGTAAAATAGAGAGACTCCTAGATATAGAGCAGGCAGACAGCTCTGATGGGATGAGGGTGTTGTGGGGTGAGTGGAGGGATTGAGCAAAAAAGAAAAAAGAGAAAGAGAACTCATGGACATGGACACAGTGTGGTGATAGGAAGTGGGGATAAAAGAGGGTATAAGGAGGATAAATGGTGATAGAAAAACAAAATCATACAAATTTGGGGGTGGGAGACACACTTCAACCCGTAACAGGAACGACCAAATCTGCTGACCCAGCTCTCTGTTGAGTTACTAAAAGTTGGGAGGAGATGAGCCTCCATGGCCCCTATCAGAGCCTCCAGCCATTCCCTGGGGATGAGTGTGCCAGAACCCGTGCACCATCTCTGCTACCCCTGCTGAGCACTGTGACCTCTGGGCATCCCTACTCCTCGCCTAGGCCGAGAGTGGCCAGCAGGGGTTTGAAGAGTTGGGGTGCTCTCTTCCCAGGGGCCCTCATGACAAGATTGTGCCCCTTCACTGTAGGGCAGGGGTGCCCAGATTGGAGCTCCAGAAAGTGTCTCCTTTCCCACCTCATGCTCTCCAGCTCCATTTCTGTGGGGAGGGTCTCAGCTAAACCCTCCTGGGTTGGTTATTCTCTTATGCTCCCACAATCCCAAGCTCACTTGTACAGATCAAAGCCCCTTGGATTTTATTTTATGTTTTTTGCTCATTGGCCTCCATGGCCCCTATCAGAGCCTCCAGCCATTGAATTTTATTTTATTTTTTTGCTCATTTGGACTGGACTGTCATAACCCTTCTGTGATTTGACTTATACTAGTAATTGATGGCTGCCTCCTTGAGGGTGCTGGGTGGTCTTCTGTGCTCATCCCAAATTTCTTCCAACTTATTTCCTACCCCTGCCACCCATTTTAGATCACCTCTTCCCTCTCCACATGCCACTCTCCTTCTGGGAGTTAATGGTGATGGTATATATGACAGAAGGAAGTGTTTGGGAGATGCAAAGAAATATAGACTTGCTTTTTGATGTGTTAAATGTGACAGATGGGCAACAAGATGGAGAAGTACTGTAGGAATTTGGTTAGGCATATGGAACTCAAGAGGAAAGTCTGAGTTGGGGATGGAGACATGGAGCCTTGGGAATAGATAGGACCTCCCAGGAGTGTGTGAAGGGCAAGACTGGGCTCCTGGGCAATGGTGACAAGTAAGAGAGAGAAAGGAGATGCTACCATGTTGATGCAAAGGAGCTCCAACAAAATTGTTTCATTTGATCCTCACAATAAGATTATGAAATAAGTTAACCAGGTGAAGTAAATGTGTTTCAGAGAGGTCAGCACTTGGTGAAATCTCAGCTTGTAGGTGGCAAAGCCAGGTTTCATACTCCAAGTTTAGAACTTTTCTCACTACATGTATTTATTTCTTCACCAGACAGTCATTGAATGTGTGCACAGGATCTCATGTTCACATAATGGAAAAAGCAGGGGGGACCTGAGTGGAAATGGGATGAGAGGCAGGATACAGAAGAGTTGGAAAGCAACCACTCCTCCCATCATAGCAGAGAAGGCAGAAAAGTAGCATGGAATCACAAAGAAACAGAACTTCCGGAGGATGAGGCCCAGAAATCAGGATTTTAAAAAGATTCCCAGGTGATTCTAATGTGTAGCCAAGGTTGAGAACCACTGATCTAGAAGAATCACAAAGGTGCATGTGCAGAAACAGAATATGCTATAAACCCTGCCAAGTGTGGCCCCATGGACCAGCAGTGAGGCAGCACCTGGGAGCCTAGTAGAAATGCAGAATCTCAGCCCACCTGGACCTACTGAGTCTGAATCTGCACATTAGTGATATTCTCGGGTGATCCTTATACACATTCAAATATGAAAAGCACTGGCACCAACTGTAGACAGACCCATGGACAGATGGAGGAGAATGTGTGATTAGTTAGGGAGGCTTCTTGGGGGAGGCCTCTAGCAATGAAAGCCAGCTGCCATTTGGGAAGAAATGGGATCTTTTACCTACAAGTGTTCCTCAAATTTGGCTGCAAGGTGGAATCACCTGTTGTGTTTTAGAAACTGTTGATGCCTTCCCATCCCAGAGATTCTAATTGAATTGAGATAAGTCATTGGCACTGGGATCTTAGAGTTTCCCATATGATTCAAATTTGCAGCTAAGTTTGTAAACCACTGACCTTTGCAATATTTAAGACATAATGAAAGAGATGAACCAAAACACTTATATGCATATTAACCAAAGATCTTATATGCATACTGGTATATGCATTACCTATGGACACAGGCAATAGTGTGGTGAAGGCCTGGGGCGGGGTGGGGCTGGGTAGAGGGGGGCAAAGCGTGGGAGAAACGGGGGACATCTGTAATACTGGCAACAACAACAAATAAATTTTAAAAAGACATAATGGCCCTAGCCGGTTTGGCTCACCGGATATAGCATCAGCCTGCGGGCCGAAGGGTCCTGGGTTCAATTCCGGTCAAGGGCACATACTTTGGTTGCAGGCTCCTCGGGCTCTGGCCCTGGTCAGGGCTCGTGCAGGAAGCAACAAATCAATGTGTTTCTCTCACATCGATGTTTCTCTTTGTCTTTCCTTCTCCCCTCCACTCTCCGTAAAAATCAATGGAAAAAAAAAATATCCTCGGGTGAGGATCAACAACAACAAAAAATCGAATGAACAGTCTTCCTGCCACGGAGTCAATGAAATAGATTCTTTAAAAATAAAAAAATAAAACAAATAAATAATAATAAAAAGTCATAATGGAGTGTACCTCTAACAGGAAACAGAGGAAACAGCAATCAGATCATTCAAGTGCAGGGCCAGGAGTGTGATTATGTGTATGGAGTGTGGGGTGAACCTAGGGGTGAGGCTAGGCCAGCTATTCCTCTCGCCCCCAATGTAGCCTTCCTAGCTTTGCGTTTCTCAGCCTTTCCACTCTCAGCACATGGACGCTTGGATTCTGCTTCCCCCTAGTGATGGCTTTCAGTATGGCCCAGCTATGACGGGAGGTTTCACAGAGGCCAGCCTTCATCTCAAATCTATGAGGAGAGTAAGTTCCAAGGTGTGGTCTTGATGGGTGGGATAACACAATGAGCAGCTTGGCAGTGACTTCAGGAGTTGCTCCTTCATAAGTTCCAAGGTGTGGTCTTGATGGGTGGGATATCCTAGGAATTAAACACAATAAGCAGCTTGGCAGTGACTTCAGGAGTTGCTCCTTCATGAGGAGGCTCAGAGAGTTCAAGGTCACTGGCCAAGCACTGATCTGGCACAAGAACTGGCTTCCTGTGCTTGGGGTTTGAGGAAATTTGTCTTATCAACCAGTGGCAAGTGCCTATGACAGCAAGCATCAGGAAGTGCAGGGGAATAAGGTAACACACTTCATGATAAACAGGAGCCACCCTTATTCAGCTATGCGGCAAGGATGTGTTTTTACTTATCACATCTAATTCTACTGGGGATTCCCATCTTACAGACAAGGAAACAAACCTACAAAGCTTAAGTAAATTGCTCCAGGTCATACAATTCTTTTTTTTTTTCCGACTCATTTTTTAAATTACAGTTGACATAAAATATTATATTAGTATTAGCTTCAGGTGAACACCCCAGTGACTAGACATTAGAAAACTTGCGTGATCATCCTGAAAAAAAACACATACCCATCTGACACCATATATAGTTATTACAATATCATTTATTATATTTCCTATTTGTACTTTAGACCCCTATGACTAAACTCTAACTACTAATTTGTACTCCTAAATCCCTTCACCTTTTTTGCTCATCCCCCTCACCACCCCTCCCATCTGGCAACCATCAAAATGCCTCTGTATCTGTGAGTCTGCTTATATTCTGCTTGTTCACTTATTTTGATTTTTAGATTCAGTTGTTGATAGATATGTATTTACTAGAGGCCCAGTACACGATTAAATCACGCGTGTGTAGGGTCCCCTAGGCCTAGCCTGCCATCAGGGCCATGTCTGCTGCCCCGCGATGCCTTGCATGCTCCGCGGACGCTGCCGGTGCCCTGCCTTGCCCGCTGCTAGAGCCGCTGCTCATTTGGTCATGACGCCGTTACAGTGTCACGACCACAGGCCTTTTATGATATAGATTGCCATTTTATTGTTCATATTTTTTATCTTTTTTTTCTTCTTCTTAAAGATCTTTCAACATTGCATATAATACTAGTTTGGTGGATGAAGTACTTCAGTTTTTAATTGTCTGGGAAGCTCTGTATATGTCATTCAATTCTAGTGACCTTCAATTCTAAATAATAGTTTTGCTGGGCAGGGTAGTCTTAGTTGTAGGTCCTTGCTATTCATCACTGAATATTTCTTGCCACTCCCTTTAGGCCTGAAAAGTTTCTGTTGAGAAATGAGCTGACAGTCCTATGGGCACTTCCTTGTAGGTAACTAACTGCTTTTCTTTTGCTGCTTTTGAGATTCTATCTTTGTCTTTAACCCTTGGCATTTTAATTATGATGTGTCTTGGTGTGGGCCTCTTCAGGTTCCTCTTGTTTGGGACTCTCTGTGCCTCCCAGATTTGTACGTCTATTTCTTTCACCAGGTAAGGGAAGTTTTCTGTCATTATTTTTTCAAATAGGTTTTCAATTTCTTGCTCCTTCTCTTCTCCTTCCAGCATCCCCATGATGCAAAAGTTGGTACGCTTGAAGTTGTCTCAGAGGCTCCTTACACTATCTTCATATTTTGGATTCTTTTTGCTGTTCTGATTGGTTATTTTTGTTTTGTTTCCTAATAATTCAAATTGATGATTTGATTCTTCACTGTACTCCTAAACCCCTTCACCTTTTTTGCTCATCCCCCTCACCACCCCGCCCATCTGGCAACCATCAAAATGCCTCTGTATCTGTGAGTCTGTTTATATTCTGCTTGTTCACTTATTTTGATTTTTAGATTCAGTTGTTGATAGATATGTATTTGCTAGAGGCCCAGTACACGATTAAATCACGCGTGTGTAGGGTCCCCTAGGCCTAGCCTGCCATCAGGGCCATGTCTGCTGCCCCGCGATGCCTTGCATGCTCCGCGGACGCTGCCGGTGCCCTGCCTTGCCCGCTGCTAGAGCCGCTGCTCATTTGGTCATGACGCCGTTACAGTGTCACGACCACAGGCCTTTTATGATATAGATTGCCATTTTATTGTTCATATTTTTTATCTTTTTTTTGCCTTCTTCTTCTTAAAGAAGACCCTTCAACATTTCATGAACTCCTTTAGCTCTTCCTTGTCTGAGAAGCTCTTTATCTGACCTTCAATTCTAAATAATAATAGCTTTGCTGGGTAGAGTAATCTTGGTTGTAGGTCCTTTCTATTCATCACTTTGAATATTTCTTGCCACTCTTTTTTGGCCTGTGAAGTTTCTATTGAGAAATTAGCTGACAGTCATATGGGTGTTCCCTTGTAGATAACTAGCTGCTCTTCTCTTGCTGCTTTTAAGATTCTATCTTTGTCTTTAACCCTTGGCATTTTAATTATGATGTGTCTTGGTGTGGGCCTCTTCAGGTTCCTCTTGTTTGGGACTCTCTGTGCCTCCCAGATTTGTACGTCTATTTCTTTCACCAGGTAAGGGAAGTTTTCTGTCATTATTTTTTCAAATAGGTTTTCAATTTCTTGCTCCTTCTCTTCTCCTTCCAGCATCCCCATGATGCAAAAGTTGGTACGCTTGAAGTTGTCTCAGAGGCTCCTTACACTATCTTCATATTTTGGATTCTTTTTGCTGTTCTGATTGGTTATTTTTGTTTTGTTTCCTAATATTCCAAATTGATGGTTTGATTCTTCACTTCACCCACTTTATTGTTGATTCCTGTAAACTATTGTTTATTTCGAGATAGTGTATCCTTCATTAATGACTGGCTTTCACTAAGTTGCTTGAACAAGCCACTGGTTTTTATAGCCTGAAGTTTCAGGAACTTCTCTTTCTGGAACTGGAACCCTGGGCTGGAGGGCCTGGTGTAGGGCTGGGACCACTCCCCAGGGAAAACATTCACAGCCAAGATATCCCTCCCAATTTTAAAGGGCCACGGACCAGCTGGTTCCGTGATTATGCCCCATATCTCTGCCCTTTCTATCAGTCTCGATGTGCTTCTTCTTTAATTCCTTAGTTGTAGGATTTCCATTCAGCTAGATTTAAGGTGGATCTCCATGATGTTTGTTTTGTATTTTAGTTGTAATTTGATGTGGTTGTTGGCAGTGGCAAGTACTATGTTAACCTATGTCACCATCTTGGCCAAACCTGGTCATACAATTCTTTAAAAAAATGTTTTGATTGATTTCAGAGTGGAAGGGAGAGGGAGAGAGATAGATACATTAATGATGAGAGAGAATCATCGATCAGCTGCCTTCTGCCTTCTGTATGATCCCTACTGGGGATCAAGCCCACAACCCCGGGCATGTGCCTTGACCTCCTGGCTCATGGATTGACATTTAACCACTGAGCAACACTATCTAGGTTGGTCATACGATTAAGAGACAGACACAGAATCTGAACCTAGGCCAGTGGGACAGCATGGCCTGGCTCACTCCTCCTGTTTCTCCTGTAGGACCCAGGAAGTTTCACCTACCCAAACATTTGCACCTTGGCTTCGGCATGAGTCCCCAGTTGAGTCCCTCCTGTTGCCCACAGATCCTTTTGCTCCCTATTGTGCATTGAGTCAGATACTTCATTCTTCAGGGAAGCCCTACATTTGGTAGGAGACTCCCTTGCCCCATTCTGACAGAAAGCTCATCTCAGCAGTCAACTCCCAGAGGTGGGTTCAGGCCAGATTATGAAGAATACTAATGAGAAAAGCAGGAAGCATCTTAAGATAGTTGTCAGCATCCTCCTCTGCCCTGGCTACCTCCCTCCCTTCTCCCCTGGTTAGCGTGGAGATTCCTAGACTCCATGCTCAAAGATTTTGATTTAAGGGTTGCAAGTGGGACCTGGGAATTTGCATTTTTAACGAACAACCTGTAAGAATTCTGATGCAGGAGGTCTTTGGAACACACTTTGAGAAGCATTCAATAGGCCCCACCATGAACATTTGTGGGCCCCAGATCAAGAATATAAATGAAGGCTCATCTATTTATATAAAGAGCCAGGGTCCGTAACAACCAAAGGCTCAACCAAGTGGGCAGGGACTGGTGAGCGGGCTGAGCTCTGAGAAGTTCCTGGTGGCCGAGGGTACAGAGTGGGAGTGAGGGCGTGTGGGTGTGTGCATGAGCGTGGACCCAAGTGACACACACTCACACACCTGCACCCACACAGGGCCCTCACTGATCAATGATTCCCTCTCGTCATTGTAATCTGATTTAAAACCAATGGACTAAACAAACAGAAGCGCTTCCAGAAAGTCAATTTAGAAATGTGGATCAAAATTTAAGTGAATTAGATTTGTGCCAGGAGTTCCATGTCTGTGAATGTGTCCTAAGTAAACAGTCAAATAAGCAGTTATGTTTACTGTAGTTGTTGATGCCAAAGGAAACCGGAAACAACCTGCCCCACAAAAAGGGTTAGTGAAGTAAACCATAGTAATGTCAAACAGTCAGGGATAACACTGTAGCCATTAAAAGTTATGTCTGTACATCCAATTTGTTGACATGAAAAGAAGGCCATACATAGCCAAATATTAAGTGGAGGGCAGGGGAGGCTCAGAAGAGGGCATGTATATTTATATGTATTATATTTTATATGTCAGGGAAATGATAGTTTTAAAACCAGTGATTCTTCCTGAGCTCTGCAATTGTGTTAGCAAATTGTATTTCAGGTGTGACAGGTGTCCTTTGGTGTCCTGTACACATAGGCATTCTTGCCGGTGGGACAGCCTGAACCTTTGCTGCACCTGCCCCTCTCTGCTGTGGCAGCAGCCCAATCAGACAGTCTCTTTTATTGGGCTGGTTTCCTTTTCTCCTTTGCCCAAACCATGCCTTTCCAACAAAAGAATATTAACAAAGCAATCCTAACAAAAAGTTTTGTTGCCGACTGCAACTTATGCCCTTTTATGCAAATGTTGCTTTCGAGCCTACCAGGTTGTATTTCAAAACTTTTCTTTTTCTGCAACTTGACCATGTTTTATTCACTTAAAATATTCTGGAGTATTTTAAATATATATAGAAAATTAGAGAATAATATGACAAATACTTATCTATACTAATAAAAGGGAAATATGCTAATTAGACCAGACATCTTCTGGAACATCCTTCTGGACAAAGCCACTGTGTTGGGGGCCAAGGCAGAAGCTGTTACAGGCGATCAGGCAGGCAGGGGAGCAGTTAGGGGCGATCCAGCTGGCAGGGTATCAGTTGGGGTGATCAGGCAGGCAGAGAGGTTAGGGGCAATCAGGCAGAGATGGTTAGGGGTGATCAGGCAGGCAGGGAAGCAGTTAGGGGCATCAGGCAGGCAGGCAGAGAGGTTAGGGGCGATCAGGCAGGCAAGGGAGCAGTTAGAGGGATCAGGAAGGCATGCAGAGTGGTTAGGGGCAATGAGGCAGGCATGCAGAGTGGTTAGAGATGATCAGGCAAATTTTAATTTGAGACTATAAGAATTGTATGCCTTTTAAAATTTAAAGATTTTAAGAAAATAACCAATATATCTCTAAAAGAACATCATTCCTAATAACCTTAATATCTAAAATCTTTGAACTAGGTACTGTACTAACTATTGGCTTTAATCTTCCATCTTCTGAACACATTTTACGAATAAGAACACTAAAATTTAGAGGTTAAATAATGTGTAAAAAATCCTATATAATAAAAGCCTAATATGGTACATGTCTGGTCATCCAGTCGGCTGTTCAACCAATAAAAACATAATATGCTAATGATATGTTAAGGCTGCTCAACTGCTCGATATGATGTGCACTGACAGCCGGGGGCAGATGCTCAATGCAGGAGCTGCCCCTTGCTGGTCAGTGTGCTCCCACAGGGGGAGTGCTGCTCAGCCAGAAGCCAGGCTCACAGCTGGCAAGTATAGCAGTGGTGGTGGGAGCCTCTCTTGCCTCCATGTCAGTGCTAAGGATGTCCGACTGCCAGCTTAGGCCTGCTCCCTAAGCTGGCAGTTGGACATCCCCCAAGGGCTCCCAGACTGTGAGAGGGTGTAGGCCCGGCTGAGGGACACCTACCCCCCCCCCACACACACAACCGAGTGCTTGAATTTCGTGCACTGGGCCTCTAGGAATTAATAATTAGCAATAACTCTTTCATATGATAAAATACCCTTTCAGTGTTTGAATTTCTATTTGTCTCATAAAATTAGATTTATTGCAATTCTTAAATACAGAATCCCTGTCTAATTTGTTCTTTTACTCACTTCCCTGTCCCCACAGTAGCTCAGTGTCTTGTGCCCAGTAAAGGTTCCCATACTACATTTAACCAATAGATGGCACTAAACTAACATTTGCTAACTCCACTAGGCATTTACTCAAAAGAAAACATCATGTGTGTGCAGCTTGCAATTGCAGGTGAATATATGAACACAAATATTGAAAATAGCCTGTTTTCTCTGTGTAATATGCATAAAACTTCAATGTATTCCAATTCCAAAGAAAATTGCTAATTTTAAACAAATTTTAATTTGATTTAAATAAAAAGATGGACAGCCCATTTCTCTATTATTGAGGGTTACCTCTTCTATGTCAACATTTTCAGTGTTAAATGATTGAGGTCGCTTATGTTTTTGTATTTTTTGGCCTAAGAAATAAAGCAAATGGAATCTATTTGCACAATTGATCTATGTGTTAAATACCCATCACAAATGTACTGAATTGTATTAAGTGCGTCTACATCTGAATTAAAATTTCTTTTCCAAGCTTCTTCTAGCATGCTATGAAGAATGAGGAATTAGGAAGAATGAGATCTGAATGGAATTTCTAAGGTCCTCAGCTGAAGCAGACATGAAATCTCATTATGCAATGACATAGTAATCTGATGGTTTTCTGTGTATATTTGCCATCTCCCCTTCTCTCCCTACCCTACAACCCACACCTACCTTACAACAAGAATAAACTATTAAAAAGTTAACTACTGAATAATAATTAATATTTCATTTTAAAGACACAAACCCCAAATTGTGTAATTAATCCCCCTTCCTGTTCTTTCAATATATTCAGCAAGCATTTATTGGGTGCTGCTAGGACCAAGCAAGATCATCTTGCTCTCTCGCTCAGTTGGGCCTTTTATCGGAATTCATGTTTTGTAATTCTCTAGAAAGAAATTAAGACATTTAGGAAATCAGCCTGTATAAATTTCTGATGAGCAGCATATATGGCTCTGTCCAGCAGATGATAATAATTCTGAGAGTCATTTGTTATCTTATCAAATTAACGCTTAATACCAGAACATCCTTTCTTTTCTTAACAACAAACCCTCCATCCAGGGCAGCCCCTAAACTTTGCTCTTAAAAGTTCTCACCAGATTTACCCCAAGAACAACTTCCTTATACAAAGTAGATCTTCCCCCTTATCTTCCCACACATTCTGGAATCTCTGGTCTCTTCTTTTCCTGCAGTGCCACTTGCCATGCTCTTGGATGCAGCCCTCTGCTCTGCCATTCTCAGGGTCTGCCTGCATTGCTCCCTCCTCTTGTCTCGCCTACCCAAGCTTCCACTACAGAAGCTTCTGACCTCACTGGACCATTACATCCACCTGGAAAACAAGCACGCAGTCATACCTGAGGCGTTTTACTCACTCCAAGTGTGTTCCGTAAAGTATTCATAAGTGAGGAATGCTTCATAGTCAAAGAAGCATCTGCTTAACCAAATTTAAACAGCCTTCTCTACTGCAGGACTTTGCAGAGCCTTTAATTTCCTAGTAGATGTGGTGAGTTCTTTACGATAGGGAGCAAGTATAGCGCAAAATGCAAGTTGATTTGATGAAAGAACAGCCTTCCCCCTGTCTTAGTTAGCTTGGGCTATTATAAAATACTGTAGACTAACAGCATAAACAATAGACATTTACTTCCCACAATTCTGGAGGCTGAGAAGTACCAAATCAGGCTGCTGGCAGTTTTGGTTCTTGGTGAGGGCCCACTTCCTGGCTTGTAGATGGTCACTTTCTTGCTGTGTCCTCACAAGACACAGAAGGAGCAAGCCTCATCTAAACCTAATTCCCTCCCAAAGGTCCCACCTCCCAATACCACCCCACTGGGGGCTAGAACTTCAGCATATGAATTTTGAGTCCATAACATTCAGTCCATAACATGCCCTTTTATTTTTCTCATTGCATCGTCTGTAGTGTGTTGTGCAGAATGAATCTTGGGACACGTACTCCAGTGCAGTGCTCTGGAGTCAGACTGCCTGGCTTGGAAAACACACCACCCAAATTCAATCCTAGCTCCACCATGTTCTCACTGTGGGAGTTTGAACTCGTTTCTTGCTCTCTCCTTGCACCAGTTTTCTCATCTGATATAATAGGGATAATAATGGTACCTACTTCTTAGGGTTGTTGTGAGAATTAAATGAGTTAATACAGAGCAATAGAATACAACACAGAGTAAGCACTCAAAAAAAGTTAGCGACACTTGTGAATGTTATTATTGACAGTGAATTGCATACTTGAACAATTTATTTTATCAATTATTAATAAACATATTGATAATAACACTCATTATAAGACAATATTTAATTTCTGTTTAGGCTGAGTATTGAATTTTACCATTGGGTCAGCGTTAAGCCTCTATTTTAGGTTGCAGGGTCCTAGAGGGCAATGTAGCACTGAAAGAAAGAGCAAAAGGAGATGTCGCAAACACATGCCAGGAATCTGAAGTGGTGTCGCTTGGTTTAAGGGAGTAGGGGCCGCTGACCTTAGTGCCAAGATGCTGTGCCAACCACCACAGACTGGGCAGAAAACAGAGCGTGATACTGTAAAGGACAGACCAGTCACAATGAGGGCAGCAGGCCTGTCTAACACCCTGTGCTCCATGCAGACACATTAGTACTCAAGGTAAATAATACCACCGTTCACGTCCTCTTTAAACACACATAGCCATAACACATCCATATCTACCTTAACCAATAATCTTAGGACACAAATGTTCCCCTTCAAAGGTGTGCGAGTCCCTTTATGTAACAAAGGATTAGTGCCAGCTGGGAAATCCAAGTGTTTAAAACCTGTTCAGGCCCTAGCTGGTTTAGCTCAGTGGATAGAGTGTTGGCCTGTGGACTGAAGGGTCCCAAGTTTGATTTTGGTCAAGGGCACATGCCCAGGTTGCAGGCTCTATCCCCAGTATGGGGCATGCAGGAGGCAGCCGATCAATGATTCTCTCTCATCATTGATGTTTCTATCTCTCTCTCTTTCTCTGATATATCAATAAAAATTTTTTTTTTTAATTCTCTCTCATTGATGTTTCTAACTCTCTATCCCTCTCCCTTCCTCTCTGTAAAAAATCAATAAAATATATTTAAAATAAATAAATAAAATAAAATAAAACCTGTTCAGCATTTCTGCAGCCAAAGAGTAAATTGCCAAACATTTTTCTCTCAAAAGAAAGTGGGCTGCTGAGTGAATGCTAGCTGGAGAAATTCTGGGGAAAAAAATCAAAGAAGAGACGGAAAGTCTTAAGAAAATTAAAATGATGTTGAACTTTAATTGAAATGGTATTGAACTTGTGAATATTCAAAAACCACACAAACAGAGAAATAGAATACAAATTGATTTTTAAAAGCCAACTAAGAGAAAATTTTTACAATCCATCAACTTCTGGATATCTATATATATATAAGGCTAATATGCAAAGTGTCCCCTTGGGAGTTTGACCGGGAGACCGGGAGTTTGATCACTTGCTATGATGTGCGCTGACCACCAGGGGGCAGTGCGGAATGAAGGAAGCCCCTGGCTGGCAGCCAGCAGCCAGAAGGAAGGCCCCAATCGGCCCTGGTCACCAGCCAGGCCTTGGGACCCTACCCATGCATGAATTTCATGCACCGGGTCTCCAGTAATAAAATAAAAATAGAGCTTCTTTGTTAGAGATCCTTGGAGCCCTCTAAGAGTTATGAAGTGAGGATCTTCCTGAGAAATGGTCTAAAAGGTCAAAGTCATGGTCTGAGGCAAGTACTCCTTGGGAACTCACAATCCAACTCTCATCTCCTAGCATCATTAGCATCCCCCGCCTCCACCCCAGGACACAATGCCAAACTCCAGATCCTTACTTTAGATATTCCTCAAGTAGAACCAGAGTAGAAAATTCTGAAGAG
>NW_006284732.1:3420161-3421443 GCF_000327345.1 Myotis davidii | reverse complement strand
TACCTTTTTTTTTAATATATTTTATTGCATTTCAGAGAGGAAGGGAGAGAGAGAGGGAGATAGAAACACCAAGATGAGAGAGAATCATTGATTGGCTGCCTCCTGCATGCCCCACATTGGGATGGAGTTCACAACCCAGGCATGTGCCCTGACTGGGAATCAAACCAGGACCTCCTGATTCATAGGTCGATGCTCAACCACTGAGCTACACTGCCTGGGCTATCCATTTGTTTAGCTGTATAAATCACCACTGAATATTATTACATTGAAAATTTTCACTAATTTCAAGGCGTTAAAAATCTAAAATCAGGTCTTCTGGTTCTATTTCTCTGGAAATTTAGTAGCACACAGGAGTTTAAAAAGGTAGGCATTGTTATAACCACATGGTTTGTTCATTGTTCACCTGCAGAGAGTCATATGCAAGGAATATCTTGCAATGAGCCCTGTGAGGTCTTGGTTGGTGACTGAATCACTTTTTTTAGTGCACAGTTATTAGCTTTCATTAGTGTAAATACTATGGTCTTGGAAAGTTGATTTTGAGTCCAATCCATGCCAACAGTCTCTTTGTGGCTTATCTGAAGGATATTTTTGACTTCCTGTTGGCAGCAGGAGAAGTAAGTACAATTCAAAAGCTCTCATCTATTTGTTGGATTACTGCCACAACGTATTAAATGCACTGCTGAGGTGGACAAAGAAGATGTTTGCAAAGTAAGGCTGACCTGAACTAATGCTCAAATGAAATAAAATAGACACATTTGTAACTTGCTTGTGCCTAGACCCTTCCTTTAAAACCCTATTTTAAAAAGGGGATTAATTAATCCTGGGTAGGGTAGGGTAGGCTAGGGAATTCAGCCTCACTGCCTAGTGTCCCAAAGGGCCTTCTCTGCTGCCAATTAGCCTGATGAGATGGGGGTTCTGGGGGGGGCAGGGTTCTTTGCAGCTGCCCACTGTGGGTACGGGGGGCTAGTGGGGAGATGCCACTTAGCTGTGTCTCCTCTAGAGCCCTGCAAAAGGATAAAAGGGAAGCTTCCGTCCATCTTCCACGTCTCTCCTGCCACATCTGCCTTCCCTTTCCAAACACACAATAAACTAGATGATGGTTTCTTCAGAAGAGCCAGGCAGATCTCAGAGAGCAGTCCACCCAGTCAGTGTAGGAAGATCAGAAGGTGGAACATCAGGTGATTACATGTGGGTGGTGAGGGAGAGAGATAAATCAGAGATGCTGCCCACATTTTTAATCTGTGTACCTTAGATGGTGATAGGCAAGGCTTGGGATGGGGGA
>NW_006284732.1:3411553-3420101 GCF_000327345.1 Myotis davidii | reverse complement strand
CACTCAGCCACAACCACATCAAAATTACGTAACACCTATCATCCAGAACCATGGGAAAGCTGGCTGAGTGGAAGTACTACAACTAGAGAGGATTTATAACTCCAGAAAAATATGTTACGGTTATATGAAATTTATTATAAATACATCTCACACAACACATACACTTTAAAAAATGTATACAATGGACCATGTAAGATACACTCCAGTAGAACTCTGTTGCCTTGATTACATAATAATATATCTCAGAATTCAATCCACTTCTCCAAAATCTCTGCAGAGATGTTGTATCACTTTGCCATAATTTATTTAACCGATTTAGTATTGTTTAAGTTGTTTGAAATTTTTGCTGTTACAATGGGAATGAACATACTTGGCCTTTTTTGTTTGTGCAACCTAAAGTAAATGTTTGAAAGTGGGGAAAAAAAGAATTGTTCTGGATCTGCCCAACGAACAGAGAAAGAAGTGTCTGGGCCATATAGCAAAGTCACAATAATTTTAGTTTCATAAAAATGTTAGGAGTCGGGTAAAATATAACAATATTTTTTAAAAACCTTCATTTATCACTCATACAATACAAAGCTCTAAGCTACTTTCCCTGAAACATAAAGGAAGTGATGCCTCTCCTCTTTAGACACATCTCTTTCCAGTTGGTGCCCAAGCTTTTCACTCACTCTTCTTCTCTTTTTTTAAAAATATATTTGACTTCAGAGAGGAAGGGAGAGGGAGAGAGAGATAGAAACATCAGTGATGAGAGAGAATTGTTGATTGGCTGCCTCCTGCCCGGCCCACACTGGGGATCCAGCTCACAACCCGGGCATGTGCCCTGACCAGGAATCGAACCTGGGACCCTTCAGTCCACAGGCCGATGCTCTACATCCACTGATCCAAATCGTCCAGGGCTCACGCACTCTTCTTGAAGGTCATTGGTGGTTTCCTGCCACCCTTGTCTTTGTTGCTTCACCTATGACTCCTTACATATTTGTTTCTGCCCTCTCCAGTCAATCTCCTTTTTCTTCCTCACACACATAGTTCCCCAACTATAAACCCCCTATCTCACAGGTGTGCTGGTAAATGCTTAACACCTGGCGGGCGGGGTGGGCATGGGGAGCTGATTTGTTCAATTCACCATCTCATTTCTGTGGTGCACATACTCCCACATTGGCAGGTTGCAAACTATAGACATGCTGTCAATGGCCTCTCAAAATTCCTAAATTTTAACAATGGGGAAGCTCTCCTAAGCCTTTGCAAGCACAGCACTTCTTCTGAACTGGAGATGAGTCATAGGTTGTGTTCCTTGCCCTCCTCCGAGAGGGGAAAACTGGAATGAAATGGATAGTCTGGTTTACAAGGGAGGGCCTTTCTCAAGGATTAAAATTTGGAACTTTCTACCTTTGAGTTTTTGCTTAGGCCAATCTTCCCTTCCCTGTCATTGCACATATTCACTGTCCTCCTTTCAGAAGCCTTCTGTGATTTTTCTGACGCCTCTGTGCACACTTAATATTTATGAATTCACTAGGGACCCAGTGCACAAATTCATGCACCTTGAAAGGAACTGTGGGCTGCGAGGCTGCGGTAGGCACAGGGGTGGGTCTTGGCCCATCCTCCGCACCCCCACCCAGCCTCTCCCACCACGGCCCCCAGTCCCTTGTCTGCAGGCAGCTCTGCTCCTGCCGGCTGCCGTTCCCATGTGCTGATGGCTCCGGCCCTGCTTGCACCCACTGAAGGCAAGGAGCAATTGGGGCCGGTGCCAGCAGTGGGTGTGAGCAGGGCTGGCACGGTTAGTGGGTGCGAGCGGCAGCTGCTGCACTGATCGCCCCTCAGGAGCATGGGGAGGTGGAGAAGCCCTCACGGGTAATCGGGGCCAGCAGCCGCCACTCACACCCACTGACGGCACCGGGCACCAGCAGTGGGTGCAAGCGGCAGCTCTGGTGCTGGCAGCAGGTGTGAGCACCAGGCAGGACCTTGGTGCTTGGGAGTAAAGAATTCTCAGTAACCACCAGAGGCTCGCCCTAATGATAGCAACCAGTGCCCTGCCTTGGTCTAGGTGCCCCCCGCTCACCTGCTCCACCATCCCGCCATGGCCGATGCCCGCCATGTTCCCCTCGCGCACCCTGATGGTTAGCGCATGTCATAGCAACTGGTTGTTCCACTGTTCAGTTTATTGGCACATTAGGGTTTTACATAGACAGAGATTTTTTACTTTGCCATTTTGTAGACCTTTGATTTTGCACAAAGTCACTAGTTCTTTGTGCTAGCATCAAGTAGAGAATGATTGTTCTTTGTTTTCCCAGGTTGAGTAAATTTCTTAGGGTAAGGATCTTATCCCTCTGCACAATTGATTCTTAAACATTTGATTGCCTCTCCTCCCCTCATTTGCCTTACCCTAATTTTTATTAGGGCCTGGAGTTTAGAAATCATTTTTATGGTGAGTATATAATCTATTATATATAATGAAAATTTAACTATTTTGTAATCATATAAAATATCTTTGCACAGTAAAGAAATCTTTCAATATTGGTAAATTCATAAATTATGTTGCCAGGAAATTAAAGTGATAAGATTCAGTGGTTCATTGGAGACTTACCTCTATTACTGACTACCTTGCTACCTGAGGCAAGTTATTCAGGCCTCCAGACTCCAAGCATAAAACAAGGGTAATAAAAAAGCTTTCATAGTGTTAGAAAGATGGTGTCAGCAAAATGTAAATATAGTTGAACTCAAATGGGATAAAGAGCAGTTGAACTCTAATGAAATAGTACCCTATGAATATGATGTATTTATCAAGCATAAGAATTTTATAGAAAATAGAACATTTTGCACTGCAGGTATTTTTTTTAACTCAAAGATTCTTGGAATATCTACAAAATTTAGGACTTGACAACCAGTTTTTTGAGAACCTTACCCAATCTTTCCATACATCCAAAAGTCAGTCAGCTGTAAGAACCAAAACCAGCATTAACTAAAGTGAGATACTATAAAAACAGATTAGTATCACTTGTCCAAGCCCCTGTGGGATTTCCTTTACCTTCCTTCCTTCCCTCCTTTCTCTCTTTCTTTCTTATAAATGGGAACAATATGTTTGGCCCATGACAAGACTTGGAAGGGAGAGATGGATGAATACAGGCACAGGGAATGTTTGAACTTCCTTTGAGGTAGGAGATCGCACCTAAGAAAATAGCTTAGTTTCTGCCACACAGAATGCTGTCATGTGAATTTCTCAGGCACAGGGCACCTGTACCACCTGTGCTCCCAGGGGAGCCGGGCAGTGGTGCATCTGTGCCTGGAGTTCATGTCCCTCCAGGCTTGCGTAAGAGAATAGACTGAACCAGCACGCAGACACCCCGGCTTTCCATACACAGGAAGTGCCTACAGGTCTGTACTAATACCTGCTACATACTCGATAAATGTTCTATTCACTTGAATTTGGAATTTTCCTACCATTGTAGCATAGCCCTTATGCTCCAAAGTCAAGAGCTTCTGCGTTTCTCAACAAATATTTGAATACCCACCATCCGCTAGGCACTGTGCTAGGCAGTGGACGCACAGTGGCAAAGGAAAACATTCACATTTCCTATAAACCAAGGCCAGGACAGGCTCTAAAGATAGGTTTGTCTCCTTCTTCTTTTTTTGTTTTGTTAATCCTCAGCCAAGGATATTTTTTCCCACTCATTTTCAGAGAGAGTGGGAGGGAGGAGAGAGGACAAGAGAGAGAGAAACATCATGTGAGAGAGACACCTCAATTGATTGCCTCCTGCACGCACTCGCCTGGGTGAGGGGTTGAACCTGTGACCCAGGTAACTGTCCTCGATGGTGAATTGAACCTGAGACCCTCCACTGTGAGGGGTCCATGCTCTAACCACTGAGTCACGCCGGCTAGAAAATAGAACATTTTGCACTGCAGGTATTTTTTTTTAACTCAAAGATTCTTGGAATATCTACAAAATTTAGGACTTGACAACCAGTTTTTTGAGAACCTTACCCAATCTTTCCATACATCCAAAAGTCAGTCAGCTGTAAGAACCAAAACCAGCATTAACTAAAGTGAGATACTATAAAAACAGATTAGTATCACTTGTCCAAGCCCCTGTGGGATTTCCTTTAGGTGAGAAAAAAAAAGCAAACCTTACGATAGAATGACAGAGAACAAAAAGGAAAGAGAGAACAAAATGTCTGAAAACAAGGAGACCTTTCAAACCTATGACTGTTTATTAACAGAAACAAGTGTTGAGAAACTTGAGTGATGGGAAGGAACTGGTTTCACAGAAAAGCATTCCTTTGTACAAGGGTTTACTTCTGTCATGGGTGAGGAAAAGAGATGAGGATTCTTTTTGGTTGGTGTTTCGGACCCAGGCAAATGGTATAACTAGGAAAAACCATTTAATATAAAAATTCACTCTCCCTTCCCTTCTTTCCCACTTCCTTCCCTCCCTTCCTTCCTCCCTTCCTTCCTCCCTTCCTCCTTCCACTCGATAAATGTTCTATTCACTTGAATTTGGAATTTTCCTACCATTGTAGCATAGCCCTTATGCTCCAAAGTCAAGAGCTTCTGCGTTTCTCAACAAATATTTGAATACCCACCATCCGCTAGGCACTGTGCTAGGCAGTGGACGCACAGTGGCAAAGGAAAACATTCACATTTCCTATAAACCAAGGCCAGGACAGGCTCTAAAGATAGGTTTGTCTCCTTCTTCTTTTTTTGTTTTGTTAATCCTCAGCCAAGGATATTTTTTCCCACTCATTTTCAGAGAGAGTGGGAGGGAGGAGAGAGGACAAGAGAGAGAGAAACATCATGTGAGAGAGACACCTCAATTGATTGCCTCCTGCACGCACTCGCCTGGGTGAGGGGTTGAACCTGTGACCCAGGTAACTGTCCTCGATGGTGAATTGAACCTGAGACCCTCCACTGTGAGGGGTCCATGCTCTAACCACTGAGTCACGCCGGCCAGGGCAGTTTGTCTTCTAATGAACATAAAGATAAGAAATTGTTTCACTTGAGGGGTTTAAACTAATTCACTTCAAACACCCTTATGACACCCTTCTAACACGTTATACTTTCAGCCTTTCCCCTTCCTGGTCTTCTGGATTTTAAAAGCAATAAATAGAGGGTTTTCCCCTGAAAAAAGAAAATATATGTTTATTAAATGTAGGACAGGTTAAGTAAAGGAAAAGGCTGTGGAAAAGAAAACTCCTGTGTGTAGAGTTAGCTCTTAACATTCATTCATAAATATTTATTGAAAACTTATATTGATAAGAATTGGGCTAGGACTGAGATAGACCCTACATTTATAATCTCTCTCATGCCCAGCCGGCATGGCTTAGTGGTTGAGCGTTGATCTATGCCTGGGGTTGCAGGCAGCTGATCAATGATTCTTTCTTATAATTGATGTTTCTATCTCTCTCTCTCTCCCTCCCTTCCTGTCTGAAATCAATAAATATAAATAACCTCTGTTTATAAACTTTACGAGCCAACAACAAAAAATAAGTTTACAAACAAATATTTTTATTTATCACAGCTTTGCATTGTTGCCTTAAATGAAATAGGCTGTCACGTGAGTTAGAAAACAATGCAGTGGTGTGTGGCGCCAGCTCGCGTCAGCCCACAGAGCTGACTACTACATTTCAGAGATGTTGCCAACTCATGGATGTCACATGGGTAGCTTGAACTTAGCTATGGTAGTAGTATTTATACCACAGAAATAAGCAGACACTGGCAATCAGGGGTTTTCTCTCTCTTCCCCATACAATCTCACACCTGAGGTACTGCAATGGCCTCTGCGCTTGCCCCATCACCTTAAAGTCCATTCCCCACACAGCAGCCAGAGGGAGTCTCTTACCAAAAAATCAAATCATGTCAGCCCAGTTGGCTGGCGCAGTGGTTGAGTGTTGACCTATGAAACAGGAGGTCATGGTTCAATTCCTGGCCATCATCAATGTTTCTCTCTCTCTCTCTCTCTCCCTCTTCCTTCCTCTCTGAAATCAATAAAAAAATATATTTACCTGTTTAAAACTTTAAAGCAGTGGTTCTCAACCTTCCTAATGCTGTGACCCTTTAATACAGTTCTTCATGTTGTGGTGACCCCCAATTTCATTGTTACAAATTCAACATAATTAAAGCATAGTGATTAATCTGATTAATCACAAAAACAATATGTAATTATATGTGTGTTTTCCGATGGTCTTAGGCGACCCCTGTGAAAGGGTCGTTCGACCCCCAAAGGGGTCGCGACCCACAGGTTGAGAACCACTGCTTTAAAGGGTTTCCATGTCTCTTGAAAGGACACCTAAATGCTTTGCCTTGACTTACAGAGCCCCATCTTATTTGGCCCACGGCGCACCTTGGCCTCTATCCCCCTCACTCACTGCTCTCTGTCCACCCTCATCAGCTTAGTTCCCTGGATGGCAGCTTGTTCAGCTCTGGCCCCGGGGGAGGAGCGCCCCCTGCTGAAACCTTGGACCTTGACTGGCATGAGAACAGTGAGTTTCTTTCTAGTCCTCTGCTGAACGTGTGACTATTTGGTTCCAAATTGGCTTAAAAGCCCACTTTTCCACTTTTCTGAGAGAAACTCAGTTATTTTTATTCTTTGAAATGTGAGCACTTAAAGTAGGTGCTATAAACCCCCCACACTGAGCACATTTACTTAGGAAAATAGTGTTAAGTTCTTTGCTCCAATAACCAAACTTATTTATTTGACAATTTAACTCTTGTGGTCTTTGGTGGCCACAATGCAGACAAAGGGCCCAATACTGCTTTTTGACACTTATAAAAACATTCGACACACCAGAGGAAAAATGTGTGAAGGAGGCCCTAGAGTTTATTGTTTGTTTGTGCATTTGTTTGTATGGGCAAGGAGAGTTTGATAGGATATTTTGGAGAAGACTTTGTAGTAGTGGTGCTTTTTTGTTTGTTTGTTTGTTTTTTAATATATATTTTATTGAATTTTTTACAGAGAGGAAGGGAAAGGATAGAGAGCCAGAAGCATCGATGAGAGAGAAACATCGATCAGCTGCCTCCTGAACACCCCCCACTGGGGATGTGCCCACAACCAAGGTACATGCTTTTGACCGGGATCGAACCCGGGACCCTTCAGTCCGCAGGCCAACACTCTCTCTGCTGAGCCAAACCGGTCAGGGCAGTAGTGGTGTTTTTATAAGGCTTTTTCTTTCAGGAATAATAGGGACTTTTCTGTCAGATAAGTGTGTTCTTAATAATTATCAAATGGGGGGAAATGGCAGCTATCCCAGGCCAGCTTACTTTTTAAAGGTTTTAAAACATGAAAATGTTTTATAATTTCAAAATGATATGTTAAAATATTGTTATACCAACCAAACAGTAGCAGAAAACTAGAGCTTCACAGTAATAGGATACTTCTCATCTGTATCAGTTGGCCCATAGCCATGATATCTGTACAGTAACATTATATTCTAAATCTTCAGACATATGAAACAATATTAACCTATATAATAAAAGGCTAATATGCAAATAGACCAAATGGCAGAACAACTGAACAACAGGTCTCTATGATGTGAGCTGACCACTAGGGGGCGTGTGTGGAACATGGAGGGTGTAGGTCACAGTGGGATGGTGGAGCAGGTGAGTGGGGGTGCCAGACCAAAGCTCTGCGCCTTCAGTGGGTGTGAGCGGGGTCAGCACCATCAGCGCATGGGAGTGGTGGTGGGAGCAGGACTGCCAGCAGACAGGGGACTGGGGGCCGAGGCAGGAGGGTCTGGGCGGGGGTGCAAAAAATGGGCCGAGACCTGCCCCTGTGTCTACCGCAGCCTTGAAGACCACAGTTCCTCTCAAGGTGCATGAATTCGTGCACTGGGCCCTAGTAAAATATAAAAGACAACATCCAAGTCCCAACCCTTTGGGAACTTTGAAGATCATAGCTTCATGCAGAAAGGGCTCACAGAGAAGGAGCAGTAAACTTAAGGTCTGTGTTGACTGGAGGATTTGGATTCACATTACTTTGTGAATGCTTTCAAACTTTTCCTTTTTTAAAAACTTCCTTGAAATCCAAGAGCTTAATGTTTTTTACCAAAAATATTTATAAGGAAATGAAAAACTTACATGATTCCCAAAGAAGACCAAATGCTAAAAACCTTTAAGCACCCCTATTGTTGGACAAATACTATACAGATGTCCTCATCCCTCTGCCGTTCTCAAGAACTTCTTTGGGGCAGCAAGGAAACTGCGAGGCCACTAAGGAAATGACTTTGGATCTCCGTGCATGCATAGAATAGCACCAGGGGGAATTCCATCTTCTGAAGGTCTTCATACTTACATTATGAATCCCTTACTATATAAATCCTTTACTATAGAAAATTAATCAGGCTCTGCCTGGTACTGCTCAGTGGTTGGACCATCAGCCAACTGAAGGGTTGAGGGTTAGGTTCTGACTCAAGGACATGGACCTGGGTTACAGGTTTGATCCCCAGCCCTGGTTTAGTGCCTACAGGAGGACACAACCAATCCATGTGTCTCTCTCAGGTTGATGTCTCTCTCTCTCTCTCTCTCTCTCTCTCTCTCTCTCTCTCTCTTCTCACTCTT
>NW_006284732.1:3406663-3411525 GCF_000327345.1 Myotis davidii | reverse complement strand
CTTTCTTTCTTCTTTCCTTTTTTCCCCCCTTCCTCCCTTTCTTCTTTTTCTTCCTTTCTTTCATGGTCTTTTACTGAAGACTCACTCATGCACTGTTCTAGGACAGTGGTCAGAAAACTGCGGCTCGCAAGCCACATGAGGCTCTTTGGCCCCTTGAGTATGGCTCTTCCACAAAATACCACGTGAGGGCCTGCACGTACAGTGCAATTGAAACTTCATGGCCCATGCGTAGAAGTCGGTTTTCAGAAAGGAGATACACGAAACAAGTATACAAGATGAGTGTCAGCCCTGGTTTAGTGCCTACAGGAGGACACAACCAATCCATGTGTCTCTCTCAGGTTGATGTCTCTCTCTCTCTCTCTCTCTCTCTCTCTCTCTCTCTCTCTCTTCTCACTCTTCTTCTTTCCCCCTCCCTTCCTTTCTTTCTAAAAATCAATGGGAAAAATAGCCTCGGGTAAGGATTAACAAAACAAAAAAGAGACAGAAATTAATCAGAATTTATGATGGGGGAGAGGTCTCTTCTTGCCAGATACATGACTAACCACATTCACTAACCATAGGCAATATTTACGTGTAGCATCTCTTGTGATGAAGCCATTCTCTACAGATTTTCTTTCTTCCTTTCCTACCTTCTTTCTTTCTTCCTCCCCTTTTTCCTTCCTTCCTTCCTTCCTTCCTTCCTTCCTTCCTTCCTTCCTTCCTCCCTCCCTCCCGTGGCTCGCAAGCCACATGCGGCTCTTTGGCCCCTTGAGTGTGGCTCTTCCACAAAATACCACGTTTTTAGCAAAGGCCAGCTTAGGAGTACCTTAATTAAGTCAATAATAATGCACCTGCCTATATAGTTTAAGTTTAAAAAATTTGGCTCTCAAAAGAAATTTCAATCATTGTACTGTTGATATTTGGCTCTGTTGACTGAGTTTGCCGACCACTGTTCTAGGGGATAGAGATACCAACAAATGAATGAGGGAGCCCTTGTCCTCTGGAAGCTCTTCCCACAGACAAACAAACAATAGGAGCCTGGTGGGATGAACACCTGCTGACCCTGGGGGTCTGGCAATGGGAGAGGGTGCAATCAAGGCAGGAAACTGATAGTTAAATTGAATCTTAAAAACGAAAGAGAAACTGGTCAGCAAGACAAGTAGAAAATAGTTGGTAATAATTAGAGACAAAAACTGCCATAGTTTTTTTCTGGTAGAAATATGAATAGAAATCATATTAATATCTGTGCTAATCTTTTCTGATAAGATATTAACTAGTGTAATCTTTAGCTATACATTTAGACAATATTAACATATCCAGTATTAAAAATAACACTTAGCCGAAACCGGTTTGGCTCAGTGGGTAGAGCGTCGGCCTGCGGACTGAAGGGTCCCAGGTTCGATTCCGGTCAAGGACATGTACCTGGGTTGCGGGCACATTCCCAGTGGGAGATGTGCAGGAGGCAGCTGATCAATGTTTCTCTCTCATTGATGTTTCTGACTCTCTGTCTCTCTCCCTTCCTCTCTGCAAAATATCAGTGAAATATATTTTTAAAAAAACACTTTAAGGCTTTATATACTTTCTCTTTCCAAAACAACTTTAAAGCAGTTTATAAAATATATATATGAATAGCTGAAGTAAGAAATTTAAGAAGAAAATGATATTAGAACAGGAAATAAAACTTCCGGGATGTCATAGGTCTTTTACAGTTAACGGAAGTGTCCAGTAGACATGTTGCCAAGCCTCCTTCTTACCATATGGGACACACACTCAGATACAATGGTCACAGTGTTGATAACATCAAGCTAAAATTCCTTCCACAGATATTCCTCAAGTGGAGTGGCGTGCAGTCTGATGGTTTTGCTGCCCAGCATTCATCTACCCTTACTAGTACTCCAATAACTAAACATCATTTTCCTCTGGGAGTCATCCTCTGTTCACCCATGATCCATGTACATCTTGTGGACTTAGCTCCACATCCCCCTCACCCCATCAGGGGTTCAATATGTGACTCAGACAACACCATTGAATGCATTGTCTTCCCCTCACCACCGGATTGGTTCAAAGATAAGCACATGACCCAATCAGTTTTAATCAGACCACTTGGACTTCTGGGAAGAGCTTCTGGACTGGCACATGAGAGGGCATGAGTGCTGGAGCTGCTGTTGCTGCTCAGAGACCTCAAGAACAGCACTTGTCTGAAAATGTGGTCAAGATAAAGAGAGATGGAATGAGAAAAAGTAAATCCTGCTGACATTATTTGAGCATGGATCAAGCTGTCCTTGAGCACATCCAACTTTTCAGTTTCTTGAGCCAATCACTTCCAGTTTTGCTTTAGTTAATTTATGCTGGATTTTTTTGTCCTTCACCCATATAATGATGGAGCAAAAAACACTTCCACCAAGATCATTACAGTAAACACAGAAGTTTTGTAAAATAATCTTGTACCATTCCCCAAAGCAGGTCAATTTCAAAATGCCAAAGTACATTAAAGTCAATTCTAAAGGGAATCAAAACAATGTATTTCCAAATGACGATGCTGGCTTGAACCAAGAATATGGATATACTTCATATTCTTCAGAAAATTCTCAATGAATGTTCTATTTTTATACCACACTTTAAAAACATGCAGTGAGTCTTCTGACAAGACTCTGAAGTGTAGCTCTTTCATATTACTAACTAGGATATGGAGAATATGCATCAATGATTAATGAATACTCTCTCATTAGACAGGGCATATTCCTGGAGCCAGCCTTCCAGGATTCAAATTCCTTTTATGTCACTTATTAGCAGTTAAGAAGTTTGGGACAAGTAACTTTTCTTGGCCTCCGTTTCCTCACCGGAAAATGAAGATTATTATATTGCCTTCCACAAAGTTGTTGTGAGAACATAATGAGTGAATGCATGTAAAGTGATTAGAATCATATCTAACATACACTTAATGCTCAATAAATGGTTTAGAAACCATTATTTTTATCATCACCCTCCCTCACAGAGAATCCTTGAGGGCAGGGCCAAGAACTGGGTCTGTCCACTCTAACATCCCCCCAAAATTGATTATCTAAGTCATGAAGTTCTGTCATTGATCATATCCATAATTGTTTACATGGATACATTTGCAAAATCTGATCTTACCAATGGCAACTACTAAGAGAAAATATTCCATACATAGAATGTCTGATTTTGAAGTTGCAACTTCCTGATTCCTGCTCTAAGATAGCGTGGACACCAGGCAACTCAATGATGTTGATGTGACCATAACTACAAAATTGTTGGCAGATGTTGGTCACAAAATTTTTTGTTTTGTTTTAAGGTGTGATCTTGTATTTCTGACAATAATTAAATAAATGAATCAATGGCAGAGGCACCATGAATACATGACAGCCATCAATAAAGCCATGTGACTTTGTGTAAACTGCTTAATCTCTCTATACCTCAGTCTCCTGTAGAAGGGCTATTCTGGGGATTAAAGAGCATAATACATGGCAGGTGCTCAGCACAGTGGCAGGCACATAATACAAGCTCATTAGAGGTTAGTGTGTCAGGGAGAGATTGAGGTTACTTACACATAACAGAAACAGGTCATGGTGACTTAAATATTGGGGTTTATTTTTCTCTCACAAAACAAGAAAGCCTCAGGACTTGGTCCAGAGTCTTGAGAAGGCAGAAGGAAGGTCTTTGTGATAATCTGGGCCATTCTGTTATGTCTGGTCACAAGACAGCTTCTGCAGCCATGATCTCCAGGCTTTGTGCATTAGCCAGGCATATCAAAATCTGGGGTCTGTTAGTTTTTTTAAAAGAGAGAGAATTAATATGGCAGTCTTTGCTGCAGTTAGATATTAATTATGTAGCAGTTTATCACACCAAATCTTCATGGTAGCCCTGGAGGTAGACGTGAGAGGTATTATCCCCATTTTGCAAATGTGGGAACTGAGCCTAGCAAGGTGAAAAAAATTGCCCAAAGCCAAAGAGTACTAACTGGCAGAAATAGGATTCTAACTCAGGTTATCCTTCTTCTATCTTAGCTCATAACTCTTTCTGCCACACCGAACTGCCACAAGGAACAATACTTTGTTGTAGGTACATAGATGAGTTTTAAGGCAACAAATAAAGAGATTCATGGAAGGTAGTATAATCAATATAAATTAAAATAATGTGTTGTAAAATAGTCTTAGCATCTCAGGGTCTACTCAGGGTGAAGAGAAAAGGGAGGGGCAGAACTTAAAGATTAACATGGGAAATGAATGAGAATCATATATGAAAATTATCTATGGAAATCATAATATGGAAATCAGGTATGAAAGGCATATGAAAATCTAAAGTGCAAAAAAAAATAGTTGCTCTTACAATTATGACTTTGTGTTTTCCCTCAAAATGTAGTTTTAGGAATACAGTGTATGTGTGTGCGTATAGATGAACATGCATATGTGTACATAAATGAGTACATCCACGTGCCTGATAATAGATACCATCATGTTAAAATCAGAAATAATACTGGATTAAGCTTTCTAGATTAATAAAAACTTTCAGCCCAGGTAGATTGATTTTATGCAAAATATTCTATATTAAAATAGATTTTCTGAATGGTATATTACATTTGATGTGACTAAGCAGTTTTTAATATTTAAATATATATTTTATGTTAAATGATGCCACAGTAACAAGAGTCATTTTGTGTATTCTTTTTTTTAATTAAATCTTTATTGTTCAGATTATTACAGTTGTTGCTCTTTTTCCCCCATAGCTCCCCTCCACCCATTCCCACCCCACCCTCTGCCCTTACCCCCATCCCCACTGTCCTCATCCATAGGTGTATGATTTTTTCCAGTCTCTTCCTGCACCCCCCACACCCCTTTCCCCCAGAGAATTGTCAGTCCGCTCCC
>NW_006284732.1:3399068-3405277 GCF_000327345.1 Myotis davidii | reverse complement strand
TGCAAGCTGCTGTGGGGCCTTGGGCCTTCTTTTGGATGTTCTGGGTCTCTCTGACCCAGCTGCAGTTTGTTAGGTAATTTTAGATTGCAAAGAGCCAGGCCATTCATATACAAAAGCCTATGTGCACAGCTTGGGTGGGGTGGGGTCTCAGGGTATCAACAGGGCAGAGCAAGCAGCTATGGCTGATCCTCAGCCCTGCCTTAAGATGCCCTGCGTCTCAGTGTCCCTCGGCAATAGCTGCAAGCACCTCTGAGAGAAAGCAGCCCTCAAGTTCCGCTGGATGCCAAACAGTCCAGTTTCTCCCAGTATGAGTCTGGGTCCGCAGAAACTCACCCAGAACTGGAGTTCAGAGCAATTGGGAGCTTATTCCTCCCTCCCGATTGAAAAAGACAACCGTGTCCTCAGTTGCCAGCCCTTTCTGCACACCTCCGTACCTCTGCACTTTGCTTCTGCACCTCCTCTGAGTCTCAGTGTGCCTTTCTCTTTCCTTCTAGTTGTAGAATTTCCACTCAGCCAGCCTTCCTGTGGTTCTGGATGATGTCCGTTTTGTCTTTTAGTTGTATTTTTGAAGTGGTTTTGAGAGGCAGCAATTTCCGGTGTTTACCTATGTCACCATCTTGGTTTCTCTCTCATTTTTTGTATTCTAAAATATGTTTAAAAAATCACCACAGTTAGCAAACATCATATAAATGAATCATTTATTCAATTACACAAACAACTAGAATGATAGAAGAAATTGTGGATCTAGTAATAAAGAGAACTTCCTGAGTCAAAATTATGGTTCTACTCTTTAATTCCTCTCAATTTATTCATCTGTAAAATGCAGATGATATTCACCTCATAGGATGGTTTTAATAATTAAATTTGGTAATGCACATAAAATGCTTAGCACAGTGCCTGATATACAGAAAACATCTAATATTAGTAAATTTCCTCACTTTGGTAAATGGATTTTCATTTTTCTTATCTCTATTCAATTGGCAGAAAGTTTTCTAATGTTGGCATTAGAATTCTTATTTTATTTATTTATTTTTTGAATATATTTTTATTGTTTTCAGAGAGGAAGGGAGAAGGAGAGAGAGATAGAAAAATCAACAATGAGAGAGAATCATTGATTGGCTGCCTCCTGCATGAACCCTACTGGGGATTGAGCCTGCAATCCCAGCACGTGCCCTTGGCTGGAATTAAACCTGGGAGCCTTCAGTCTGCAGGCTGACAGTCTATCCACTGAGCCAAACCAGCTAGGGCTAGAATTCTTATTTTAAAGCACTAAAGTTTTTATTAAGGTTAAAATTCCCAAAGGTATACCTTCTTACTTAATCAGATGGCTACTAAAAGAATGATAGACAAATGATAGGTTGTTGGAGTGGGGTGCCGTGTATCAAAAGGGTTCAGGTTTGATTCCACGTCAGGGTACATACCTAGGTTGTGGGTTCAACCCTTTTTAGGGAGTGTACAGGAGGCAACCAATCAATGTTTCTCTCTGACATCGACGTTTCTCTCTCTTTCTCCCTCTCAAAATCAATAAAAAACATATTCTAGGTGAGGATTAAAAAAAAGAATGATAGTCATAAAAATTATTTCATGGTCATAGCTTGTAAAATTAAAATACTGCATTAACTTCTCTAAATTTCAAAATATACTTCTGTTAATGCTACAAAATGGCCTTAGAAATTAAACTCCACTGTCAATCTTTATAAGGTAAGAAACCTAGAATCATTCACATCATGGAATCTTAACAAACTATCCCTGCCTTGGTTGGTTATATCCCAGTATTTCCTTCTGCTTAAATCCAATAGACCACCACAATTTGTTCTTCCTTAAGGATATCTTAATTATTTTGAACTTTTGTATCACTATGTAAATTTTACCATCAACTTGTCAGGTTCCACAAACAACCTGTTGGAATTTAATTGAGGATAGCATTGAATTTATAAGATAGTTGGAAAGAATTGCCATCTTTTTAATATTGAGTCTTCCAATTAATGAACATGACATATAAATGAAATAATCCTCAGACCCTAGTAAGTGAGGTCCTGTCCTGGACCACAATTTCAGGTCCTATGCGGATTGTGGAGTGCAGAGTTCAATAGGTCAATGGGATGTGTCACTCACAGCCATCACTCCCTCTTTCTAGCTGAAATCTGGGGATCAGAAATTTGAACTTTTCTGTCCAAATGGCCTCAAATCCACTTCTAAGAATTGCACAGGCCTCTTCCCTGCGCTTATCCTCCCACAGGCAGATAATTTGTCAGTGTACACCCTTAAACTTGAGGATTGGTTAAGGGATGGTAAGGTGCTGGTCAAGGATACACATACTGTGGATGGAGCTTGGAAGAGTGGATTGGTGTGTCCACGTATGCACATGAAAGTCTCCTTCTGGTACAGTGTAAAATGGAACCAAGGTGGAAAGAGAAGTGGGGATTAGGGAAAGCACACAGGATGTGAGCCAGTGCCTGCATTTCAGCACAGAATTCTGAGGAGTCCAAATTTCAAAATTCAAACCTGGCTTCCCAGGTAGTTATGAAGATATATTTGTCAGTGTAGGAAAACAGATTATATTTTGTTCAATCATTTGTTGGCTATATTTATAACTTTTAAATATTTAGACATATGACATGCAGGCATCCATTTGTGTTCTTGCCCTAGGTCCTACATAAAGTCAGAGCAGGACTGATGATATATTGTTTTATTTTAATCTTGAATTTCATTGAATAATATTAAGGCTCCTTGCATAAAGAACTTGAACATCTCTCTTACCTTTTATTTCTAGTTATTTGATTCTTAATTCGATTTTTTAAGGGCAAAAAATCATTTCTAAACTGTTGGCCACATTTACATAGAAATTCATTAATTTTTTTATGTTGACTTTGGAACCAATGAACTTGTTAAACTCGCCTTATTAATAACTTCATTGTAGATTCTCTTGAATTTTCCATATAGACAATAATATAAAATCTGTAAATAATAATTTCATTTTTTTCCAGTTTCCCAATATCACATTTGACAATTAATTTGATCCATTCATCAGTTGATGAAAATTTAGGTTGTTTCTACCATTTGACTATTATGAATAATGCTGCTAAGAGCACTCATAACCCTTCCCCCACCTGTTCATCTACTCAACAACAGGCATCAGGACCTTTTGTATTAGTCAGGGAAGGCTGGGTTATGCTGCGGTAACAAGCACAATAAAATCTCAGTAACTTAATGAAATTAAGGTTTACTTTTAGAAGTGCAAGATCTAATGCAGTTGCTATGCTTATGAGCAGCTCTCTTCCAAACAATCACTCAGAGATCTGGGCTTCTTCCATCATGTGGCTCTTCTGTCACGTAGTTCTTCACTTCCAGACAGGCAGAGAAAATTGAGAGTGGAAGGTCAGGCAGGATGCTTTTAGGCCAGACTGGGAAGTGTTATGCCTCACTTCCACTTTGTATATCATCAGCCACCCTTCAGCCACATTGGCTCATCCCGATGCTCGGGGACTAGGATATGTAGTTTTACTGTGTGCCCATGAAGGAGAGCCAGATATTGGTGGAGATACAGCAAGCTCTAAACACTCACTTCTTGGTGTTCTTACAGGCCCTTGGTTAATGGAAGCCACTGTTCATTAACTTGATGTAATAAAGCTTGTCCACCAGCTACTAGTAAGTCATTTTTCTATTGTCTATTGATAGAGACTGTCTCCCAGAGCCTTCCATTTTCAGTGGTAAGGCAATGTGCTCTTGTTTGACTCTTGTGGAGTCCATAATGAGCAGAGTACTGTGGAAAGAGTTCAGATATAGGTCACTGGAATCTGTAGTCAAGTCCTTGTTTGGAAGAGACATTGCTCAATAAACGGCCTATTGGACGGCAAAAAAATAGCATTTGTGTACAGGTTTTTGTGTGACTATATATTTTCAGTTCTCTTGGGTATATTCATAAGAGGGGAACTTCTGGGTCATATAGTAATTCTATGTTTAACTTTCTGAAGAACTGCCAGACTGTGTTTCACAGTGGTTGCATCATTTTACATTCTTACCAGCAATGTGTAGGTTTATAATTTTTCCACATTCTTGTCAACACTTGTTATTTTCAATTTTTTGATTGAAGTCATCTTTAGTAGGTATGAAAGGGTATCTCATTGTGATTTTTATTTGCATTTTCCTAATGACTAAATGATGTTGAGCATCATTTAATGCATTTATTGGTCATTTATATATCTTCTTTGGAGAAATATCTATTTAAATCCTTTGTACATTTCTAAGTTGGATTATTTGTTTTTTATTATTGAGTTGTAAGAGCTCAGGATATATTCTGGATACTAGAACTTTGTCAGATTTGCAAATGTTTTCTCTGATTCTGTGGGTTGTCTATGGGTCCAAAGTGACATGTAATGTGAACAAGAAATACACCTTTATTGTTGAAAGCCACTGAGATTCTTGGGTTGTTGCTGACTACAGAATAACTTGATGATTGGCTAAACAATTTGCATCTATTTTTATGCACTGGTGCTATCCTATACTTCATTTGCATTTGCCCCATTGAGCAGGATTAAGTAAGAAATCTGAGGCTCAACGTTCTCAGTCAACTTTCAACCACTTCTGTTTTTAGCATCTCCTTTGTCTCTTTCTTCCAAAGATGCCTGAAACTTTCTAATTATGTTAGTTCTATAATTTAATTTGGGTTTTTTCTTGGCTTTCCTTATTGCCAACTTAGGATTCAATCTTTCAGTTCTGTTAGGTAGCTTACAATTTGTGAACTTATTTACAAACTAGAGGTCTGATGCATGAAATTTGTGCATGAGTGGGGTGGCTAGGCCTGGCCAGCAATCAGGGCCAATCGGGGCCTTCTAGCTGCCAGCCAGGGCCTCCCTTCCCTGGCTGCTGGATGCTGGCCAGGGCCTCCCTTTGTTCCGTGCCACCCCCTGGTGGTCAGCACACATCATAGCAGGCAATTGAACTCCTGATCTCCCGGTCAAACTCCCAAGGAGACACTTTACATATTAGCCTTTTATATATACAGAATCCAAAATTTTATGTTGTTTTATTTGCTACCTCTTTCATATTGATGGTTTTATACAATATATTTTTTAAAGATCTAATTACTGTCTTTTTTAAGTGGAGTTTTAGGAGGAAACAAATGTAAATATGTATGTCTGCCATTTTACCAAGATGTCTACCTTTTCTCTTTAAACTTCTGACCTAAAAAAACAAACAAACAAGCAAACAAAAAAAACCAGTCTGTGGTTAATGTGTACCACTCTATGGCCATGTGCAATTCTGTGTATCCAACGGCAAAGCACATTTTCACCCACTTCCAGCTACAGCCATTCACTCTAAGAGGAATGTGGCACCTGTCGAAGAAAGATTTTTGCTCATCAACTGCTCTAGTGGAATTGGATATATGCTGAACTACTGACCTCTAAGACCAGTGACAACCTGGAGATTTTGACTCTATGACTGGATACTATGATCTGCATGTGTGTTTTGGGGTTATATAAAGTATTTACTTGCATGCTTTGCTTAAAATCTTTTTATTACACTGTGTCTTTGTAATGCCACCATATGCAAGTGAATCATATAGTCTGTGAATCAAATATTTCTTGGTTTCAGATGGACCTGGAGAACATTATGGTGTGTGTGTTTTTCCTGACTGGCTTATTATTAAGTGAAATAAGCCAGTCAGAGAAAGACAAATACCATATGATTTCACTTACATGTGGGATTTAATGAACAAAATAAACTAATAAACAAACTGGAGACAGACTTATGGATACCCTGAACAAATTGACAGCTTTCAGAGGGGAGGGGGCTGAAGGCTGGGTGAGAAGGGTAAAGGGATTAAGAAAAGAAAAAGAAAGACTCATGGACACAGACAACAGTATGGTGATAGACAGAGGGAAGTGGGGGTAGGGCAAAGTAGAAGAAGGTAAAGGAGAGATAAGTGGTGATGGAAGGAGACTTGACTTGGTGTGCTAAACACACAATACAATATAAAGATAATGTATTGTAGAATTGTATACCTGAAACTTGTATAATTTTATTAAGCAATGCCACCCCAATAAATTCAATAAAAATAAAATAAAAGCAAAGAAATTTTTTAAAATGAAATTAGGCTATTATCTCACACACACACAGAAAACATTTCTTGGTTTACACATACAGTACAGAAAAAAAAGATACCAATTAAAGGACACAAAGAGATCAGTGAATGATCCCCACCTGCC